>NC_044405.1:27410700-27747575 GCF_006542625.1 Nomascus leucogenys
GCTTCTCTGGAAATATTTGTTTCCGGGTATTACTTGTCCATGTGATGGATGCAGTAATGACTCTGCTAGGTAGAGCCTGCAGCTGGTCTCGGGCCAGGATTCTGCTCCAATAAGAGGGAATTCACCGATTTATTATGCTTTCCCTGCTTTCTTGAGAAGGAAAAAGGGCTTTAATTTATTTGGGAGTAGTCTCCTAGTACTCTGTTTGCATCTACGAGATGTTTGAAAGTTTATCAGGTGTGGCTCTTCTGGCATTTTTGTAATGCCCAGAGGGCAGGGCTTGACTTTTTCAAGAAACAGGGTCTTTAGGAGCTGCTGATTGGGAGAGAACTTTTCTGTACTTCCAGGGAGCTGAGGGTGCCCAGCATCTTTCAGCTTGTAAAGAAATGAGAGGACTCCACCACACCACCTGGCCAGCCTGGGAGGTTCTGTTTCTCAACCGAGATGGCCCCTCTACCTGGAGAAACCAGGCAGGTGGGAGGCACTGGCTGAGGTGACCCCTCCACAATAGGCTCCTGGACAGGAAAGTGCTCTTTGTCCCTACAGATGGATGACTCTCTTCCACCACCTAGAGGCCCCAGGTGGTCTGACCTCAAGAAGCTCTTCCTGCCTCCAGTGGCACCAACTGGGAGAAGGTGGCACCAGACAAAGCACACAGCCCACGAAGGCTCTAAAATTAAGTTATCGTTGGAACTACAGCCCACCAATCTACCTGGCAGAGTCATCAGTGCATTCATTCTGTAGGCCAGGATCTACAAACTACATTTAAACAGGGTAACATTGAAAATGTAGGTAAGATCAAGTCTGCAAACATGATAGCCACGTTGTCCAGGATACAGTTGAAAATCACTTGTCATACCAAGAGCTAGGAACATCACAACTTTAATGAGAAAAGATAATCAACTGATGCCAACACCAACATGAATCAGGAGTTGGAATTATTAATATCTGACAAGGATTATAAAGCAGCCATCATAAGAATGCTTCAATGAGCAATTGCAAATCCTCTTGAAACAAAGGAAGAACTGCAGAACCACATAGAGACCCAGATGTACCATTGAATGTGAGCGGCCCAGCCAGCTTCATGAGGGCGATGTCATTGCCCAGCCTCTTTGGCTTGTACTTGCTGTGGTAGACAATCTTCTCCACCAAGTGGGATGGGGCTGGATTGTCCAGCAGGGAAACTAGACCCACCTGGATGGTCCATGACTTGGGGAGGTACAAGCTGAAATGAGAAGAACAAGAGGTGAAGCACAGGAAAAGTCCAACCACTGAACTCATTGACCTCAGGTGTCCTGAAAACCTAGGAAGATGGTGGGAGAGGTTATCAGGCAAGATGTGGTCCCATCACCCCACTTGTTTATGCTGTATATGCAACTGCACTGCCATGCCCTGCAGAAACACAGACCCATACCCCATGTGTTTCCCAGACAGGCCTCACTCTCAGCACCTCTGAGGTCGTCTTGGCATTTGAGGGCTGAACTCAACGTTGCTCACTGCAAGGTGTCTATCAGGGCCCATTCTTCATCAAACAGCAACAAAATGGGGGTAAAAATATCAGGGAGAACCATTGTGTTTGGAAGTCTTTTCTGTAGTTTTCTTGCACTCTAAGCTCTTGAGATTTTAAGAAGAGACCCAGTACCTGGCCGCCAACATATTCCCTCTAGCCTCCCACACCACCATCTCATCCTGTCTCTGCCATAACATGGTCCACTGGAATTAGCTATGGGAAGGTCTAGGTCCTTTCACTTTTGTGGGTTTCCTCCAGCACAAGAGCTTCCTTCCTCTT
This sequence comes from Nomascus leucogenys, assembly GCF_006542625.1. Lineage (NCBI taxonomy): Eukaryota > Metazoa > Chordata > Mammalia > Primates > Hylobatidae > Nomascus > Nomascus leucogenys. Next base: position 27,412,490 of record NC_044405.1, read on the forward strand.
CTGTCTGCCCTTTCTGTAGGAGCTACAATCCTTAAAACAAGCTCAGGGTCACAAGTCACCCCCAGCTGATGATGATGGGTCCACAGTGAGGCTGGAGACTCCTCTCCAACTGGACATTACTTAGAGGTTGGTCTCCCTGTCTTCCCTCTGGACCTGCTTCTCACCACCCAAAGCAGCCCCACCCCGGCATGACCCAGGAGTGAACAGGGGTCTGGGGAGGTTGTCAGCAGCACTCACTCGTAAACACAGTGTGCAGCGGTGACGATCCACAGGGGCGTGATGACAGAGCCCCCGCACAGATGGTAGCCCTGGAACTGAAGGCTGGCCTGCCAGGGCCACTGCGAGAGCAAGGACATGTTTCCACCCACGATGCGTGAGCTGTAGCCCCTTCTATGACCACAGGCTATGGAGGGGAAAAAAAGGCTTGTGGGTCCACCCTGCAGATTTCTTTGGGGGACATGGTGTCACCACCATACACCTGCTCCTCTCTCCCCACCCTCACTGCCCCCGCTCCCAGAGCTCACAGTAGCTCTAAGACAAGTGCAGCAAGGGGGAGCTCAGCAGGGGAGGTGGTCAGACTCTTGGGGAGACCTGAGAATGGTGGGTGCTGTGGGGGATGTGGTGGGAAAAGCACCTGCCCTGCTTGGTCAGTGCCCAGCATTGGCAGTGCCACTCCCCATCCTATTCCCCCAGTGATGACAACACCCTGGGATGTCAGGAGCAGGCAGGAACCTTCTGCAGCCCCCTCCTCACTGCCACTGGTGCACACACCTCTCTGACTGCTTCAGACCCCACCCTTGTGGTGTGAGCACTCCCCTCTGCCAGGAACAAGGGGCACTGCCCAAGGCCTGGAGTGGGCACTGTGCACGTGTAAGGAGGAAGTGGGAACTGAGTCAGGGACTCAAGGCTCTACAGAGTGATGGGACATCATGGGCCTTGGTCCTGTCTGCTGCTAATGAGTTTCTCTGGCTGCCTCCCCCACCTGACAGGTGAGGCCAACTGGTGAGGATGACACTGCTCCCCTCCTCCGGCAGGTAGGGGTACAAAGAGCTCCCGCCTGGCACCCAGGAGGAAGGGATACAGAGTCCCATGGGGAGAGAGGACATTGAGGGCAAGGGGATAGGACTCAGCATGTGCTTGCTCCCCCGGACCCCTGCCTTTCTAGAACTCTTACCTGTGCACTGCAAGGTAACCACGTGGCCAGAGGCACATCCCTCCCTAAAGCGGAGAAAAAGTAGGCTCCATGAAAAGTGTCCCAGATCTGTGAAAGGAACACTCTTAAAAACTTAATCTTAGGGTAACAGAAAAATAAATTCTATTTCTCCCTCTCTTGAATATAGATTACAATTTTAGTCTATGTTAAAAAAAAAAAAACATGAGGATGAGGTCACACAATTCATTCTAAAACACTTGACTAACAATGAAGTATTGTGTATGCAACAGGCCGTTCTGTATTTCGAAGCTTTAGATAGCCAGTGATAAAGGATGTGTGAAGAGATATATTCTATCAATATATCATGCTGTCATTGCATGGCGATTCAGCCCAATGTTCTCCACCTCCTGGCCCCTAGGGACACAAGAGTGCCCAAGGGACAGCGTGGCAAGCTCTCCAGGACTCCTTGTAGCCTGGGTTCACACACCTGGCAGAGGACTCCTTCCTCAGAGCAACAAAGTGTGATTGCCCCAAAATTGACACTCCTACCCTCATCCCCACACACAGGTGGAGACCAGGGTGTGTGCTTTTCTCATAGTGAAGGGAAAGGGATCCCAAAATCTTTGTAATGTTTTCTGCCTTTTGAGCCCCAGCTCATCATGCAAGAGAAAGTAGTGTCACCAGACTGTGGATTTAGCACCCAAGACATGAGCTGTCCCTCCAGACTGCAAGTGGGTCCCGGGGTGCTTATTCTTCCCCTGTGGACAAACCAACAAGCCTGTTGTTCCCAGAGCAGAAAATACACATCTTAGGGTTTGGGCCTAGGTGTCAGGGAGAGAATATGGAATTGGATTCAGAACTCTTGGCTGTATCTGCTACACACCGTCTAACCTGGGGCAAGGCAAGTGGTCCCTGTAAGTTTCAGTTACCTGATGGTTATTTAAGGACCTGGTTTTACCTTCCCCATGAGTTGTTGGGGAAAACATGTAAAATAAATAATGAATGCTAAAATACTTCGTAAACAAAGAAGGATAAATTTCTATTTTAATTTCTGTTTTTCTTCCTTTTACCCTCCCTCTCTTCCTCCCTTCCTTCCTTCCTTCCTTCCTCCCTCTCTTCCTCCCTCCCTTCCTTCCTTCTTTCCTCCCTTCTTTCCTTCCTTCCTCCCTCCCTCCCTTCCTCTTTTCCTCCCCACCCCTCTTCTTGCTTGCCTGCTTTCATTGCCCAGATACATCCAGAGTGCCTGTCACATGACAGTACATTGGTCACACACACAGCATTGTTACCCTTCTACTCTATTTCCTTCCCTTTCTTTGTTGGGCCATACTTGCCCAGTTGGGACCAGATTCTAGCACCTCCAGCCTGGTGCATCCAACAGTCTCATCAAGGTGGCCAACTCCCACCTTCCATCTGAGATGACACATGTATGCCTCTTAAGTCCTTGTGGAGTTGAGCATAGCATCACAAATCCAGCAGGTGACTCGATACCTGTGCAGACAACAGCATCGCCTGACCACCTACCTCACATATACTGAGTGGTGTAACGCAGTAACCTTGTCGTCTGGCAAGAGGTGATTGATGGACACAAACTTCTCCCGGAACTGCCCCTCCAGCGAGCTCACTCTGAGGTTATCTGAACTTACATAGCTGCAAGCACATTGGAAACACAGACCCGACGTGGTAACTTTACACTTTGAAGCATTCAACCGATGTGCGAGTCACAATATTACGGGGATTGTACATGGGGGATGTCATTTTGTCCCCCCAAACCCATCAAAGGCTTCCTTTTGCCAAGAGAATGAAGTTCACTCACCCTGGCAAGGCATTCAGTCCAGGCCTGCTGTGTTCTGGGATGACCCCCACTTCTGGCCTGCACCTGACGGCCCCGTCCACCCACCCTGGGCTGCGCCACACAGTGAGTGACCACCTCCTGATGTCCTTGGTTGAGTCACTCTTTGCGCATTCCAGTGAAATGCCCTTTGCTTGGCCTGAAGCAAGTCCAGAGGGGAGGTGAGCACAAAACTAGATGCAGTATTGTCGGGGGGCACCCAAGCAGGGACACCAAGCTCCCCAAGAACAATGAGTTGGAGGAACAGGAGAGACGTCCGTCACCTGCCCAGGACCAGCGCAGGGCCCCACTGGAAAGAGATGAACACATACAAGAAAGCGATTCCACGAACACCAGAGCCCAGCTCATGTTCACAGTGCCAGGACACAGGTCTTCTGGAGAACAGCGGTGAAAGTGATGCAAGTTTTTAAAAAAGAATCACATGTTTGGAGGGTCACAAGATGGAAGGTGGTGAATAAACAGCTATGTTCTCCTTCCCTTGTGAAATGAACAAAACACAGTACAGTAGGCTTGTTTTCATGGTGAACACACCAGCTTATCAACAGGATTTCTTCAGCTTACTGTAAATGCTATGGGCATGTGTACGTAGAATACAAAGTTCAGTCAACTTTGAGTTTTGAGGAAAATGTAATCAAGGCGGTGGGCACGACCTTCGCGGCCCTTCCAGGGATCGCTCAATGCACAGATTCCGTTGGCACTGGCATGAAAGAGCCGATTGTTGCTGGGATGGCTTGGTCCCAGTGCAGGTGGCGGGGCTTGTGCCAGGCAAGGGGACCCCAGTGCTGCAATTGGAGCCCCATAAACTGTCCGAGTCTCAAAATGGTAACAATGACAGCCACAACCACACACGCCCCCAGTGTGCTCTTGTCCACCAGGCCCTTCCACACTCACAGGGTCATCGGAACTTCAGTTCCCCTCAGAGCAGGTGCTATTATCATCCCTCTTTTCTAAGAAAGGAAACTGAGGCATGAGCTGTGTGTGAAACTTGCCTGAGTCTACACTGGGATTTGAACTCAAGCAATCTAGCTTGACCGTCCTTTGGTTATTTATTTATTTATTTATTTTTGAATCACAGATATCTGACATAGGATGTAGTAGAGCAGAGAAGATTAAAGAAGGATTTTCAAGGAGAATTTAAAAAAATAAAACAAAATGCAGAAATAAATCTTAGGAACTGAAGCAATGGATAGAGAACAAAGGAACAAGCCTATAGAGAATAAAGCAGGCAATATTGGGGTGGGAGATGGGGGACATTGCATTCCCTGGATTTCCTTGTAGAGGGAGCATGTTAAGGGTGACAAGGAATATTTTACCAAATGGGCTGGGGTGGAAGAGAGACGGGAAGGCTGCCCCCACCATGAGGTGGCCTCTACCTGGTGCCTGGGACAGCTGGGGCTCCTGACTTTGGTCTGCTGGGTGGGGAAGGAGAGGGATTGAGCTGAGTTTTTCTGCATGACAGAGCAGAGAGGCCTTGGGGTTTGCTCAGACAGAGGGGTGGTCCTCCAGGACAGAGGAGGAGGGCAGAGAGAAGAGAAAAGGAGGCCCCTCAACACCCCCCACCCAATGAGTCAGAGGAAGAGGCTCAGCGGGGAAGAGAAATGCCCAATGGGGAAGCTCTCAGCTGTGTGCAGTGTGTGTGTGTGTGTGTGTGTACCTCTTCCTCCTTGTCTTTAAGGAGTAATACATCATTCCTGAAGACATTAGTGTGGATGATTTTTGCCCTTTTCATTGAACTTGAATTACGGCTCATTTCTGAATCTCAGTTGGTGTGGAGGGAGAGGGAGGCAGACCTCAGGGCTGGAGGCTGGAGGGCATTTTGGCTTCCACCGGCTTTGGGGAAAGACAGCCGAGAATATGATGCATGGAATTTGAAAACTGAGATTCTGTGGAGGACTCAGGGCAGTGTGGCTTTAACGACCCCATCTACTTGAGTGCAAAGCAGAATGCAGCCTGCCTGCTTTGAGTGCTGAGACTTGAGAGCAAAGGGGAGTAAGGAGGCTGCTAGGGGAACCCGTGGAAGTACAGCGGCTGCAGGAAGTCAGAAGGAAGGGGCCAGGGGAGAGAAGGAGGCCCATGCCTAGGCCAAAAATGTGTCACTCCAATGCAAAAAATCATGTAGGCAACGCAAGCACTAAAAAGTGAATGGTCAACTGTTATAGTTCTTTGTTCTACATGTTGCTAAACAACTGTTCTGGATGATTGTGTCTTCACTAAATTTCTGACTTTCGACAATTGGCTCTGTGGGGTTCTTGGGGAAGCGTGCATGGACATTGATGTGACCACCAGGACCAAGCAGGAAAGTGTCCAGGAAGCTACTCTAGGAGCTGCAAGCTGAGGAGCTGGAGGGTTTTTTGGTTTTGTTTTTGTTTTTTTGTTTTTTACTTTGAAGCTTTTTATTGCATGTTTGCATCTCCGATCCTGGCCTGGCCCTGGGAACCCCCAAACATGCCATTTCCCACGTGCCTTGAGCAAGTCACTTAGCCTGTCTGGCCTTGGTTTGCTTGCCTGTGAAGTGAGGATGATATCGGGCATCCTAAGGTGGCTGTGAGGATGGAATCTGAGAGCGTTAAACCACCCAATAGTGCCCAGCTAAATGGTAGTTGTCTTTCTTCATTGTTATCCTCACTATGTTTTGCCCATGGGTTGGAATCGCTCTTTAACTTACCTTGGGAAACCCAGCTGGGCACAGGCAACATTTGCATAGTGACCCTTCCAGTCATCGGAACACATGGTCTTCCACGAAGCAGCTGTGAACACCTGGAGCACGGCATTCTGACCACTCACCCGGACTGGCCGATGCGCAGAAAGAAAGGCTCATTAGTGGTCAGTGGAACCCTGAGACCACAGGCAGGGGTTTCTCCACAGCCAGCTCAAACCCCTCCTCTGCCAAATCTGACCCACTTCTTGTCCACAGCAGCCTCCCCATCACAGAGCAGTGACTCTAGACCCCTGAGACTTCTCGGAGGTCTCATCTTATGGCTTATGTGGTCTCCCCAAGTGAGTCTGAGCTCCATGGAAGGCCCTCCCTGACCCCCAGCCCAACATGTCTTTGGGCAAATGCCAGTTCAATCCCAGCTGAGGACATGACCTAAAAATGGCAATGACTTGGACCCATTTTACAGATGGGAAGGGTCAGGGTTAGCTTCTGCTGCTTCCCTCTGCTTCCCCAGGGAATGGCCATGACCTTACCACAGCGGTACTCATCCTCCCCGTCTTTGCAATCTGAGACTCCATCACATCGAGCTGTCAGCTCAATACACTTAAAGGATGAGCGACACCTGTACTTCCCCGAGCAGTCGAAGTGGACTGGGAAAAGGGAGGAAGGCAGGAATTAACCAACAGCTCTTTCAGAGTGCAACACTAACAACTGTCCACCTGCCACACAGCGCGGAGCTGGCCCGTGAATAATGAAACCTGTATTGAAATTGCATCCCTGTCAGCAGCCTGTTTCCTGCAGCCAGTTTCTGTTTTGAATTCCAAGGGGTGGGGCTGCTGTGCCCCACTTTATCTCGCTATGTGGCCTGGCCCGAGAACCACAATGCAAGGTGAATTTAGACTCTGGAGGGCTCAAGGTCAAGAGAGAAACTGCATGGCGGGGGGCCGACCTGCTGAGCCAGCCGAGCAAGGAGTCCTGACTGAGAACCGCTTGGCCTTCCCGATTTCTCTTACCGAGGGCAGAAAGTGAATGAACTGTGGACCACACAGTGGGGCAGGTGGCGAATTGAACTGACCTGTGATTCAGGTATTTGAAAGAAAAATTGTTCCCTATTACAGACCCTCCATCCAAATGACCCACTTTCTCAAAAGCCACATGCACCTTATTGTAAAAACAGCTAGTGTGCCTGCATTGCATGAATGGGTCTCTTTGTCTTCTCCCTGCTGCCCCGGTCAGTGCCTCCTTCCCACCTGCGGGATTCTATTTCATCAGCTGCCTTTGGCCACTCCTAACCGGGCAGACTCCTTGGTGACAAAGCCATGAGCACGGCCAGCAGCCCTCGCTGCACCCCAGACTGACTTTACATTCATGTGGGCAAATAAAACTTCAAGTCAGCAAACCAAAAGGATGTTTGCCCCCAGTAATTAAGGCTGGGCAGCAGCAAAATGCCGGGGTGAGAGGGGGCACTCATGAAAGTTTAACTACTTGGCTAGGTATTTGAGATCCTACTAAATAATGAATTGTACTCACTGCCCAGACCAATGGCCAGTGCTAATATCAATGCAATGATCCCAATGACAATGATAGGAAAAAACTTCAATGGCAGCAGTGACAGGATCTGTGCAGCAACGGCGTCTGCATCTGAAAACCAGAAAAAGGAAGAGCAGAAAGCCACAGAACTTGACTTGGAGTGGCATGAAACTTACAAATTTAGCTATCCTTTCCCCATCCCCTCTTTGCAGAGAAGTCTCAGCCCAAAGAAAGGTGTCTTAATTAGGGAATGGGCCACCCACCAAGGGGCACATTCTCTAGAAGTTCAGTCCTACCTGCTCCACCTCTGACCAGGTTATTCCATGGGGGATGAGGGGATGGTGCTATGGGTTGAATAGTATCCCCCAGAAAGACACGTTGAGGTCTTAACTCTTAGTACCTCAGAATTGCATCTTATTTGGAGATGGCCTGGAGAGTCTTTACAGAGTCATCTAGTTAAAATGAGGTCATTAGGGTGGGCCCTAATCCAACGTTGACTGTTGTCCTTATAAAAAGGGGAAAACAGCCGGGTGAAGTGGCTCACTCCTGTAATCCCAAAACTTTGGGAAGCCAAAGCGGGTGGATCACCTGAGGTCAGGAGTTCAAGACCAGCCTGGCCAACATGGTGAAACCCCATCTCTATTAAAAATACAAAAACTAGCTGGGCATGATGGCAGACACCTGTAATCTCAACTACTCAGGAGGCTGAGGCATGAGAATCACTTGAACTCGGGAGGCAGAGGTTGCAGTGAGCCGAGATCGCACCACTACACTCCAGCCTGGGCAACAAGAGCAAAACTCCGTCTCCAAAAAACAAAAACAAAAAGGGGAAATCAGGACACAGGGACAAACATGCATGAAGGGAAGAGGATGGGAGGAGACACAGGCAGAAGTCAGCCTCATGAAGATGAAGGCAGAGATGGGAGCAATGCATCTACACGCCAAGAAATGCCAAAGATAATTGGCAAACCACCAGGAGCTAGGAAGAGGCAGGGCACAGTGCCCTGTGGGTTTAAGAGGGAGCATGGCCTTGATGACACCTTGGAATTCGGACTTCTGGCCTCCAGAACTGAGACAATAAATTCCTGTTGTTTTAAGACACCCAGTTTTGAGGACTTTGTTTCAGCAGCCCTATGCACTAAGATGGAGGGGATATAGCATCCCAACTTCCAAGGCTGTTCCCCTGCAGAGGAGGGGGTGAAACCCACATGGGGGGCTTGCAGGCAGAGGTAGTGCTGGGATCTCCCAGAGGAGATGCAAGGACAAGATGTTGATTTTTGTTTGTTTGTTTAAATTTTTTCTTATAGAGATGGGGACCTTACTATGTTGCCCAGGCTGATCTCAAACTCCAGGGCTCAAGTGATTCTCCCCACTTGGCCTTCCAAAGTACCGGGATTACAGGCGTGAGCCACCATGTCCAGCCGAGGACAGGATGTTGATACACCATTCTCCACAGTTGCTGTTCACAGACACTGACAGCTTTCATTCCAGACCATCTCTTCAAGAATGTGTGTAGAGCAAACAGCCTTGGAAGATACAGATAGCATCTCCCTCCAGAGCAAGAGGCAGGTTTGTTTACTGTCCAGTTTAACAAATATAATGCCTTCCTCCAGAGCAAAGTTTGCACAGGTCTGCTTGCAGACCACTATGAAGATGAGGGTTCCCTTAACTCTGGGATATGCAGCAGCAATGCAAACTGCCTGCACATGCAGCATACACGCAGGCTGCTCCACACGCCTCTGTGGGACTGAGAAGGCAAAGGCAGCCAGCACATACAGGATACTTGTGCCCCTTGCTGCACCGTGAGGAATAGAGTCCTTTGTCTCTGACCCAGGACTCTCGTGTCTTCCAAAGCACCCATGAAACTGTGGCGGGCTAAATTTTGGCTTGCAAGTAGGGTGACATCTCAGGCCCTTTACAGTTCTTGCCCCTAGAACCAGACAAATCTGGTGGAAACAATATGTAAGGAGTGTCCAGATGCCTGGCCAGAAGTATAAGCCTCTCTGGGCAACAGGAGAATTCCCACTAGCACTCTTCCCTCCTGGGGAGAGCAGGCCATTTCACCTAAATTTCCTCTTCAATCCTGAAAATACATGAATGCCCAAGTTGTCTTTGTTAAAAATTCGGAAGATTGGAATCCAGAAAGGGGAGAGAAGCCCGCCCAGGATCACACAATTGCCCAGGATGAGACTGGCACCTGCCTCTCTTCTCCTAGTCTTAGACATGTTGAGCCGAGAGCTCTCTCATGGAAGAGGTAAAAAGATCTTTCCCTGCCTGTCCATGGAGGCTCACAACTTCACCCTCTGGTAATAAGGAGTGTGATTATGAAATGATCAATATCAGCTGAGGCTGCCTAAGAAAGAATAGAATTTGAAGACAAAAATGATGAAAACACGTGGAATGCGAGGAGAAAAGAGTGTGCGGAGGAGAGGGTGAGCAGGAGATGGAGGAAGAGCAGGGAAATAGGAGCTGCACGTCGCAGATGTGGAGGCTTGGAGGAACGCAGAGTGAGGGAGGATGAGAGACCGTGGCAAGCTCTGTGTTTTAGGACTGGACAAGCTCAGTGGTTTGTTGAGGCTGCATTATCCATACCTAGAACAGCAGGGGACAAACAGTAGTCCTTGATAAAAATGTGCTAGATGAATGAGTGAATGACATCATGATAATGAAGGCCGTTTTAACTCAGGGTCTGAGACCAAGTCCTTCCAGGACAGCCCATCTGTGGTGGTGAGCTGGCAGAAAGGATCCTCTCTCCACCCTCACACCTCGATCCCCCACACACTACCAATTCTCCTCTATGAGGATGCCCACCCTCCATCTTATACTTAGAAATCTGCAGGAACCCCAGGAATGACATCTTCGCATTCCAGCTGCTCTGTATTTAAGTTGGATTTAGAAAATGACCCGAATTTGTCAAATCAAAGATTGGCATTTAATCGAAAGCTTGTATCAATTCCCGTTTGCCCTGCTTCTCTGCCAGGCTGCCCTGAGGGCACTGTAGGGGCCCCACGCCTCCTCTGTGCTTGGTCCTTGAGGACATTGCCCGGAATAAACAATGAAATGTACAGCATTTCTCCAAAGAAGGAATGCAAATGGCACACAAGTATGAAAAAACTTTCAACTTCTTGACCAGCCTGCCCAACATGGTGAAACCTGCCTGTACTAAAAATACAAAAATTAGCTGGGTGTGGGGGCACGTGCCTGTAATTCCAGCAACTCAGGAGGCTGAGGCAAGAGAATCGCTTGAACCCGGGAGGTGGAGGTTGCAGTGAGCCGAGATCACGCCATTGCACTCCAGCCTGGGCGACAGAGCGAGACCTCGTCTCAAGAAAAAGAAAAAAAAAAAAAGCTTTCAGCTTCTTGAGAAATGAAAACAATGCAAATGAGACATAACTACATACCAACTTCACAATGGTTCACATGAAGTGAAAGGAAATGGCCCCCTACCTACAGGGGTAGAAATTGTGTAAACTTCCCAACTGTGTAACTTAGACACCGGAAAGCTCAAAAACAGATGAAAGTTTTGACCTAGCAGTTCCACTTCTAGGAATTTATCCTAAAATGTCACCATAGATATATGCAAATATCGACCCCCAAGGACACTTAGAAGAATGGCATTTATAATATTGATGCACAGGAAACAGACCAAATTATCCACAAAGAAGAACGGGTGAAATAACAAATGAGGTACATATATAATGAATACCTATAGGAGGACAAGATGATATAGAAAAGGGGTGGCGAGATTTTCTGTAAAGGACCAGATAGTAAATACAGCACTTAAACTTTGTGGGCCGTTCGGTCTGTCCTAACGACCCCACTCTGCTGTTATGGCATGAAAGCAGCCACAGACAGTATGTGAACAAATGAGCACGTCTGCATTCCAATAAAACTTTATTTACAAAAGCAGGAGGTGGGCCAGATTTGACCCATCAGCCATAATTTGTCAACATCTAGAAAATATTTAATTATTTAATGCCATAGAAAGGTGAAGGTGATATTGTTAAAATTTTTTAAAAGCTTCAAAATAATACAAATAGTACATGTTACTTCCAAAGGAAACATAGATACATAGATAGAAAAAGGCAAGAAATTCAATAATAAATTGCTAATAGGATTATCTCTGAGTAATGGTGCCATTGTGGGTAATTTTTTAAAAATCTTTTCAATGAACTGTATTTTCTAAATTGTTCTTCTAATGAACAATACATTACTCTATTTACGAGGAAAAGTTTTTGTTCCTCCCCACTACTTAGTCATAGCAAAATAATCAAAAAGTAAGAGAAAGGAATATTATAGTGCTATTAATATTCATATTATTTATATTATAAAATATTAGGAACAACTATAGGTCAAACTATGACCAAATGGCTATGTAAATTGCATATCTACTTGATGGAATACTGTGATTCCATAAGAAAAAAATTATAAAAACCTTTTATGGAAAAGAACCCACCTGCCTATATCTGTACTGTGCATGAAACCACACATACGGGCAAAAGCAGGAAGAGACTTTGCAGCCATAAAAACCGGGTAAGTTTTGGGGGTCAGGTGATTGCAAGGTTTTTTTTTTTTTCATTGACACTTAGCTAATTTTGAGCCATATTTTTAAATGTGTGTCTTTTCAGTTACTTGAAACCTCTTCTCCCACCTCCCATCCTTTCCAAACGTCCTCCAAACCAATTATCCAGGTGGTTTAAAAGAAATCATTAGGGTGACCCCCACTCCCACTTTCTGGAACCTCAGGCAGAGCTCCTGTGGTTCCTCCCTAGCACCAGTGTGTCAGGAATCTGCCTGCGTCCAAGCCCTGACTTCCAGAACCAGCAACCCCACAGCTCCCTTTGACCGGTCCTGACCATCTCTGGTCAAAAAGATCCTAGCCGTATAGGTTGCTAGAGAGTCCACTGTTTCACCAGGCATTTGTGACTTATTTACAAAACCAACTTTTTTCCTTCAGTTGTTAGGAGACTCTCCGTCATCTGCTGCTGGATTTTAATCTAGGCCTCTAATATTTTTGGCTACATCCAGTTTATCCTGAGTTTTCGGAGGGACCGGTGGCCATGCTTCTCAGGACTTCCTGGAGGACTCAGAGATTTCCTGGCCAGGATCTGACCTCCTTCAGGATTGACAGGGCAATTGTGGAGCCCCAGTCTCTGAAAACCTCCAACAAGAGAAGAAAACACCCATCTCCAGGGAGGGAGCAAGGGGCTTAACCAAACCATCCCCTCTCCAATGCCCCTTCTCCCCGAGATTCCGCAGATCTAGGGAAGTGCAGGTGTCCAGCCTGTGGGTGTCAGAATGGCTAGGGAGATATTTCCCCCACAGGGACAGTCAGTCACATTGGTCACCTACATGAGGGTATGGGCAGAAATCACAGGGTCCTCACCTGGGTCAACTTACCTGGTGCAACAGGACTTATTTTCAAATCATCAAGGCCAAAAAGCGAGCGGAATGAGAAGGGGGCTTCAGCAGCAGGCGGATCATTTTCCCCCATGGTAACTATTTCAGGACCTCTGACATCCGGCTCCACCTCCACCTCTACCTCCTTAGCCGAGGAAGAACAGAAAGCATTTGTTCCCCTATTTATACGTGTAGCATCAGGTGCATCTTGGTCATACTGTAAATCTTTGAAATTCGACATTCCACACAAAGCACATTCAGTATCGATTAACCAAAAACAGTCGTCTGGTGAGAATGCATTTTTGGCTGAGCTACAGCAGATAACACAAAAGCTTCTAGAATTAGCAAAAAAAAAAAAAAGTATGAACTTAATTCTGCTAAGACAATGACTTTCCCGTTGTTTGTCCAACCAATCTTCAAATCGATTGCTTTAGAGAGATTCCCTCTCACCATTTAGAAGTTGCCGTATTGCTATTCTTCAGAAGCTAAATCACTCTCAAAGCCCTTCCCATCGCTTTTTTGCGGTTGTTTTCACCTGTCCCACATAAACGCAATTCTTTCCCTGTGCGTATGGCACACCTACCATAAGCATAAGTAGTTTCGGTACTCACATAATTCCCGAGTCCCAAAAATGTAGATGGCACCCACCACGGAAGAGATAGTAGGCCACAGAATTACTGGCTTCCCATAAACACAGCCCTTTCCTGGCTCACACGGGCATGACCTAATTAAGAACGAAAGTATCCAAGCCATCCGGTGCCCGGTCCTTCCCCCACATAGCAAAGTGGGGAGTGGCTTTGGACCAACAGCTTGCATCAAAATAACCCTGGGGCTGTGTTTCGTATGAAAGAATTCCACCTATCACAATGCCAAGGAGACCAGAGACCTTTCTAAGTCATTCCCTGTAACTCTGAGAGGGCGGAGGAAGCAGGGAAATAGCAGAAGTTTCCCAATTAAATTCTAGTTCCCTCTCCCAGGTATCAGGCATGGCTGCTCTGGGAACCTGCTTCCTCCAAGGGCTAAAATCCACAGGGGCTCCAGCAGGCACATCAACACAGATACTCAGATCATCCGCTTTCATTCCCTCTGTGACTACCTGTTGTAACGTTTGAAATTCCAAAGGGATCTAGTAAGTCATTTGAAACAAACTGTGTTTCTCAAGATCATAGTAAAATCTAAACAAGAGTTTTGTGCCAAAAATTTTTATTTCATTTCTATCGCAAGAAGAGCTTGAAAGAGTATCTTAGAAAAGCAAGAAGTTCATGTTGGGCCATTTTTTGGCTTTCATTCCTGCTGATACCTCTGTTTACTATCAGCATGTAGAAAATTACATAGTTTAACCATGTAAAAAGAATAAGTGGGCAAATGGCTTCTGAAAGATGGAACCTGGGTGAGAACCTCCCCTCCCAAACAGGCTGTGGTTGGCAGGCTGTACAACATTGAGAAACGTTGAGAAGCATCTTCTCTCTTCACACCCATTTTACTCACCATTTCTGGAGCTGCCATCATTAAAAGCAGAAATAATTTCCTTTTTCATTATAAAAACAAGTGTGATGGTAAGCAGGCTGCCAACAGGTTAGCCCGATCGGGGAATACTTTCCCCAAGTCATTCAGCCTTGTCGACTCAATCATCACAGCAAATGGCATTATCGCGGGCATCTGTGTAACCCAAGCTGCGTGCGCCTATCAAGTAGCCCTTGGTGGTATGGCTGCAGAGACCAGGGAGGGAAAAATGTGGCTTCCCTTTAATTAGTCAGTAAGGTGAGCAAACCTTTTCAGAAGCTTTGCATCAGAGAGTGATCGGAACGCAGGCTCTCCTTTTACTTGAAAGAAGGGGTAGGCTCTACCCAGTGCTGAGCGTGTGGCCGTCAAGAGGGCAGGCATACTCTTTGGTGGGGGTTTCTGTGCCTCCCTGTAACTGAGCCCCCAAGTTCAATTCTGCAGCTGCCCCTGCAGACAAAAGATGGGGAGCCTGAAGATGCTCATCGCAGCCTGCGCCCCACAAAAGACACATCATGTTTCCTTCCTCGGGGGCCTCTGCATCCCAAGAGGCTTCTGCACACAGCACCGCTTAAAGGGGTTTAACTGCTGCTGTGGGGACCAGAGCGCTGAGCATCTTTGAAGGGCTGAATTTACCATTGTGGATGGAAAATCGCGAATCCATACATTTATTCGGCAAATATTTAGCAAGTATCTGCCATGAGCCAGACTCTAGACACCGCGCAGCCAGCAAGAAAAACAAAGTGCTCCCATGGGGCCCCAGATGATAAGAGCTAGGAAGAGATTAGGCTGGGGAGGGTCTGAGACAGATGAGGGCAGAGTGGTACAGGACGGCCTCTAGGGAGAGTGATGTTTCAGCAGGGACCTTGATGATGTTTTAGTAGAGACCTTGGTGACCAGTGAAGTGAGTCTTGTGAAATTCCTCCAAGGAGGGCGACCACCAGCTCCAAAGCCTGGAAAAGGGGCCACGCTGGAGTGTTTGAGGAATCCCAAGAGGGGCCATGAGCCTAGAGAGCCAGGAACAGGGAGTAGCCGATGGCAGAACCCACGGCCCAGGGGCATGGGAAGGGCTCTGGTTTGCCTTTGATGTGTGGAAAGCCTTGGGCGATCTGGATGGGGCAAATTCGGATTGACAGGCAGGGCATAGAGTGGAGTAAGGATGGGGGGACACAAGGACAGCCACAAGGAGGCTGCACCTCATGGGCCACAAGGGCCATGACTCGGCACGAGTGGTGATGACGGTGAGGACTGGCTGCTTGAGGTTGATTTTGAAGGCAGAATTGGCAGGATGTGCTGACGGCAAACGCCTGAGAGATGCGTCCAGGCAGTCCTTGATTAAGACAGTCTTACTTTCTCCCTCCCAGTAGGTACCTGCCCACACACCTGTCAGTGCCTTTGGCTGTGATCTACAGTCTCCTTCAAGCTCACACATCTCTCCTTCACCTATTTCCTGACTACTCTTTCTGGTCCCTCAGCGAATGCTTGCCCTCAAAGGCAATGACCGGAAATTTAACATGTCATTCTTTCTTCGCTTTTACCTGTGTGTTATAGGAGATGCTCGCCGCTGGAGTACAGCTCTGGGGGGACAGAGTCTGGAAAGCACTTTCACTCCTAAGACCCCGCTGTGCCCAGCACAGCCATGTGTGTGTGACAGGGGCTCTGTATGCGTGGATGAGCTGATGATAAACGCTGGGGGGGACAAATAACACCAAATCAACATGCAATAACCAACTACTAGGGCATGTTAACATGTGTGTCAGATGTAGGTCAAAGGTCAAGCCAGCTCCCCAGGGGGTAGCAGGGAGAGGCCCTACTCGGGTGGTTGGTCTTCTTTGCTATCAAATATCCTCTCAGAAGTTTACCTACAAATCAATTCCACTGAGCTCAAACTAAAACTTTGAGGAACCAGACAAATAAGCTTATTTCAGGCCCAGCACGTGATAGTTACACAGCCAGTGTCATAAGCAGACTTGGTTTCAGGGCATGAGCACCTTATCCTATCCTGATGTCTCCTGGGAGCTTCCTGAAGCTTTAGTAACGATTTGCAAACAGCTTGAGTTACAGGCACACTCTCTTCAGTAAGTGAGGGAGGAAACTGGTAGACTCTTCCCTGATGGGCTTGGAAGAGAACTTTTCAAGTTAGGAAGGCAGGATGAAGCGAGATAGGGCATCTCCTGGCTTACACAAATAAGATTTTTTTTAAGAGAAATGCATAGAGGCATTTTTCATTTTAATATGTTATTAATATAATACAATTGCTCAAAACAGGGTTTATTATTTAGAAGAGAAAAATGTACTTGAGTAGAGACTATATTTCACACCCAAATCTACTTTTTCCCTCTGGGTCACAAGCTTTCTGTATTTGCAGACTTTCAAATTCAAGATAAATCATTTGATTGTGGAATTATTTCATCTTTTGAATTCCTCAAAGAAAAAGGATAACGAACTGTGAGGACATTATACTGAGTGAAATAAGCCAGACGGAGAAAGACAAATACTGCATGATCTCACTTATATGTGGAATCTTAAAAAAAAAAAAAAAAAGTTGAATACATAGAGAATAAAGTGGGGTTCTCAGGGGAGGGTGTGGGGGCAGGAAATGGAGAGGTGTGGGTCAAAGGGTGCAAAGTTGCAGATGTGTAGGATGAGGAGGTCCAGAGACAGAAGGTACAGCTGACAACCAGAGGTATAATATTTTATTGAATACTGAAAATTTGCCCAGAGCAGATTTTAGTTTCGGTTACCATGAAAAAAAAAATTAAAAATGTAACAATGCAAGATGATAGATATGTTAATTTGCTTGGTGACAGCACTCATTTCACTATTATGAATATAGCAGAACATCCCAAAGTACACCTTAAATACGTACAGTAAAAAGAATATTATTATTATATTTATTTATTATTATTACTATTATTTTGAGACTGTCTCACTCTGTCGCCCCAGCTGGAGTGCAGTGGCGTGATCTCGGCTCACTGCAAGCTCCGTCTCCCGGGTTCACGCCATTCTCCTGCCTCAGCCTCCCAAGTAGCTGGGACTACAGGCTACCACCATGCCCGGCTAATTTTTTTGTATTTTTAGTAGAGACAGGGTTTCACCGTGTTAGCCAGGATGGTCTTGATCTCCTGACCTCATGATTCGCCCACCTCGGCCTCCCAAATTGCCGGGATTACAGGCATGAGCCACCACGCCCGGCCCCAAAAGAATATTATTTAAAAATCAGGTGGGGCGCAGTGGCTCACACCTGTAATCCCAGCACTTTGGGAGGCTGAGGCAGGTGGATCACCCGAGGTCTGGAGTTCCAGCCTGGCCAACATAGTGAAACCCCATCTCTACTAAATATATAAAAATTAGCCAGGCATGGTGGTGCATGCCTGTAATCCCAGCTACTCGGGAGGCTGAGGCAGGAGAATCACTTGAACCCAGGAGGCAGATGTTGCAGTGAGCCTACATCATGCCACTGCACTCCAGCCTGGGTGACAGAGTGAGATTCTGCCTCAAAAAAATGAAAATAAAACTATACAAATAAATATCATAATATGCTCACATTTCATGGTGAAATATTGAGACCTTGTCCTCTGAAATGGAGAGTTCTACAAGGAGGTGCACTAGTACCACATCTGTTCAACATTTGACTTGGGTTCCAAGCCAGTGCAATAAAGCCAAAAAAAATAGAAGGAATTATTATGCATAGAGCTGCCATGAGCATTCATAGACCAATCTTTGTGTGGACACACATTTTCATGTATATGTACCTTTATAAGAAACCCTCCAAATGTTCCCCAAAGTGGTTGGGCAGTTACACATTCCCACCAGCACAGTGTGAGAGCTCCTGTTATTCTCCAGCCTTGTGTAAAACTGGTATTTTCCATTTCAGCTCTTCTGGTGGGTGTGCTGTGGAATCACGTTGTGGTTTTAATTTGCATTTCCCTGATGACTAATGATGTTGAGCATCTTTTCATGTCTATGTATATATCTTCTTTTTGAAAGTATCTTTTTTGATATTTTGCCCATTCTTAAAATAGATGCTTGTTTTCTTATTATTTGTTAAAAGTATCTATAAAAGATTCATTCTAGATACAAGTCCTTTGTCAGCTATATGTATAGTGATACTTTCTCCCAGTCTGTGGTTGACCTTATTATACTCTTTATGATGTCTTTCAAAGAACAGAAGTTTTCAACTTTGGTGAAGTCCAGTTCATCAACTTTTTCTTTTGTTGGTTTATTCGCTTTATGTCCTAAGAAAGCTTTGCAAACTCCAACATAGCAAACATTTTTTTTCTAGGTTTTCTTAAGGAGTTTTAGAGTTTTAGCATTTACATTTTGAGTTAATTTTTGTATATAATGTGAGGTAAGGGTTGAGGTTCGTTTTTCCTCATACCAATATGCAGTTTTCCTAGCACTAATTTTTTTTTTTTTTTTTCAGACAGGGTCTCATTCTGTCACCCAGGCTGGAATGCAGTGATGCAATCACAGTTCATTGCAGCCTTGATTTCTTGGACTTAAGCCATCATCCCACTTCAGCCTCCTGAGTAGCTGGAACTAATGCCACCATGTCTTTTTTTTTGTTCTTTTTTTTTTTTTTTAAGAGATGGAGTCTCAGTCTGCCGCCCTGGCTGATCTCAAACTCCTGGGCCCAAGTGATCCTCCCACTTTGGCCTCCCAAAGTGCTGAGATTATGGGCATGAGCCTCTAGCACCATTTATCAAAAGCATTATCCTTTCCCCCATTGAATTTCATTGGCATCCTTGTTGAAAATCAATTGCTTGTAGGTGTGAATCTTTTTGCACTACCCAATGACACACTATGATACACCATGGCAACCTGATTTGTAAATGTTTATGAAAAAGCAAAGGACAAAACCAGAAGATTTAGCACTATAGTGATTAAAACAGTGTAGAATAGGCACAAAAATGGACAAATCAAACAAGAGAGCATAAAAGTTAGAAAAAACTAATCCATATACAGTCACTTGATTTACAATAAGCCTCCTACTGCAATTCACTGGGCAAATGATGGCCTTTTCAATGGGGAAGTAGATGAAAGTCTACCCCTACCTCACACCATACACAGAATGAATTCAAATGGATCATAGAGCTACATATGAACAGCAAAAGTAGCAAAACTTCTAGAACAAAACATAGATGATCTTCATCAATGTTGGATTAACAACAATCTCTTGAACAGGATGCAGAAAACTCTAAACAGAATTCCTACAAATTGATAAGAAAAAGCAAACAACCTAGTAAAAAAAAAAAAGAGCAGAATACCTGAACAGGAACTTCCCCAGAGAGGATATTCAAATGGGCAATAAGCCTGTGAAATGGTGCCCAGTATCATTATCCCTCAGGGAAATACAAATGGGAACCACAGGGAGATACCACTACACACCACCCCCACCACAGAGTGGCTAAAATTAGGGACTGATAATATTAAGTGTGAATGAGGATATAGAGCTTTGTACAACTTCTTAGCAGTTCCTAATGGAGATTCACATGCTCTGTGATCCAACAACCCCACTCCTAGATGCACACCTAACAGAAATGCGTGCACAAGGCACTCAAAGACACATACAAGAACGTCCTCAGCAACATTAGTTACAATAGCAAAACAACTGAAAACTTCCTGAATGCATATCAACAGAGAAATGGATAAATGTTATTTATTTTTGAGCTGGAGTCTCACTCTGTCCCAGGCTGGAGTGCCGTGGTGCAATCTTTGCTCACTGCAACCTCCACCTCCTGGGTTCAAATGATTCTCCTGCCTCACCCTCCTGAGTAGCTGGGATTACAGGCATGCCCCACCATGCCCGACTAATTTTTGTATTTTTCAGTAAAGACAGGGTTTCAACATGTTGGCCAGGCTGGTCTCAAACTCCTGACCTCAGGTGATCCACCCCCGCTTGGCCTCCCAAAGTCCCAAAGTGTTGGGATTACAGGCGTGAGCCACCATGCCTGGCGGGTATATTTATTAATCAAATACTACACAGCAATAACAGTGAACTAACTGTGGCTACAAGCAATAATGTGGATAAATTTTACAGGCATAATTTGAGGAAAAAGAAACTAGATATGATAGAGAATATGCTATATGGTTCTATTTACATGAGGCTCAAACACAGGCACAATTCATACACAAGTGATATGGCAGTTTACTTTCTGCGGGAGGGAGGAGATAACTGGAGGAGGCTGAGCTGGGGGCAGAGGTGCATCTGAGGTTCTGAGAATGTTCCAGAGCAGGCTATCTCCACCTTGGCACTAGTGACATTTTGTTGGGGAGACTGTCCAGGGCACTGTGACATTCCTGGCCTCTACCCACTAGTGCCAGTACCGCAATGTCCACCCCACCCACCACCACCCCCGCCTCATTTTGGAAACAAAAATGTCTCCAGACATTGCCAAATGTCCCCTTGGTTGGAGGAGGTACAAAATTCCCTTGGTTGCCCTGTTTGATTTTGGGTCGTGGGGGAATTAGGGGTGTGGGCTCATTTATGGAAATTCCTTGAGCTATACACATATGATTCATGAACTTTTCTGTACACATATTAAGCTTTTAAAGTTTTTAAAATAAAAAAACAAGTCAACAAATGACTGAAAGAACCAGTAAGTTTTCCAGCAATCTGAGACAATAGATAGAGTGGGGTTTAATGTCTTGTTCACAGACAAGGAGACTGGGATCCAGGGTGGTTCAGGGCAGGGGGCCAGCAGGATCCAGGAGGGAACTCATTCCCTGATTTCTCCTCCACTTCCTTCCCCCATGCTCTCACACATTCTTGCTCCCAAATACTAGCCAAGTCCCTATAGAGGCTGATCCCATGCAGGGGCTCAGTTGGACCTTTAGCCTCCAACCCCCCTGGTGGAAACAGTTAGGATTGGTGGACGCTGCACCCAGCATCCTGCAAACAGAATTCTGAAAACCGATATCTCATGCAAACAGGATATCAACTTTTGTCAGAAAGATCAAAAAGAGCTTGAGGTTTTTCTTCACAGCCTCAGCCTTGCCTCTCCCCCTCTTGCTTTATCTCCTCATTTCTGTGCGCAGGCGAGCTTCTTGGCCTGCGGGCAGGAAGAGATGGCAGCGGGGGAGACGCAGCTCTACGCCAAGGTCTCCAACAAGCTCAAGGGCCGCAGCAGCCCCTTGCTCCTGGAGCCCCTCCTGGCCATGGGCTTCCCGGTGCACACCGCGTGAGTACTGCCCAGAGACCCTGGGGCCCAGCCAGTGGGGCTGGAGCCAGACCCTGCTGCGGCCCCCGGCATGGAGCTGCAGGGGTGTAGGGTACAGCTTCCTGTCAAAGCAGTGCACCTTGCAGGGTGAGACACTGCCTCTTCACAGGGCCCTCTTCTGCTTTTCGAAGAATGAGGTGATCTTGACCAAGCTTGTCCAACCCACATGTGGCCCAGGACAGCTTTGGGTTTAAGCCATCATCCCACCTCAGCCTCCTAAGGCTGCCCTGTTCAATTTGTGTTGGCTGCCCAACACAAATTGGTAAACTTTCTTAAAATATTATGAGATTTTTTTTTTTTAGCTCATTAGCTATTATTAGTGTTAGTGTATGTTATGTGTGGCCCAGGGAGGCAAAAGAATACCCCTGATATTTTTGACCTTTTAAAGACCAGCTCTGTTGTTGACTGATTGGGGGACCCTGAAATTTGTGAAAATCAGAAGCCGTGTGTTACTCCGGGTGCCCCGTTTTGGGGGTTTGGAGGAGCTCGGGGCCTGGTTGTAATCTCTTTGTGTGCAGCTCAGTGACTCTGAAGGTGGCATTTCAAGATGTTCAAACTCTAACGTGAAAGGCCCCAAAGCCCGCTGAGTTTCTAACACTGGGACCAACTGTCAGCAGGGCTGTGCTTCCACGCTGCCTGGGGAAAGTCACTTGTCCTCAGGAAGAATCCCTTGAGTGTCTGATAACGAAACAAATGGGTAGGAAACTTCAGACACAGTGTGAGCGCGACCCTGCTGACCCAAGGGAAAGGCCTGCATGTGGAAGAGCTCAGCCTTCAGAGTTACCGCTCTCGGAGAGGGAGGACACCACAGCAACATTGGGTCACAGCTTTCATGGCAAGCCAGTGCCTTAGATCTGACCCATTCATTTTTTCACGTGGAAAAATGTATCAGAAACACACTCTAGATCTGACCCATTCATTTTTCCACATGGAAAAATGTATCAGAAACACACTTCAGGTAACTTTGGGTTGGGGAAGGAGCTAAACTTTCCTTCCACACTATAACAAAAGCTTGGCCAAATTGGGTGAAGTAACTTTGAAGCTAGATAAACCCCTTTCTTCTCCCCAAGTCAGGGCATTTTCATCACTGTTATGTTCAAGCTAAGCCAGGGCCCTTTGAATGGGGAATGGGGTCAGTCGTGTGCAGGGCGGCCACCAGGCACCGCCCAGGCAGCGCAGACAAGGCAGCTTTTGTCCACTGCTCACCACCCAGTGCAGGCAGGACACTGGGCCCAGAGAGTGGATTAGTGGCGGAGGTGGGACTCAAACCAGCTCTCCATGCCTTTGAAGGAGTCCACGCTGGATTTTACTACTAAACCTGTAGCACGGACTTCTACTCAAAATTCCTTCCAGTTTAAACATTAAGCACATGTTGGAGGAAGAGAAATGTGTGTTAATTTCCCCACACCAGAGCACCTCAAAGTAAGGGCCCTGCACCAAGGCTGCCCCGTTCAAACCTCTCCAGGTGGCCACAGCCCCATCGGTGCCCACCCGAATAGCAGCATCCGGCATCACGTGGTGGGTTCCTCATGGACGCCCGTTGTTTCCAGTCGGCATTCCTGATAAATTACCTCAGCTATATTCCATTCTGTTTCATTTGATCCAGTTCTGCCCAATTCAATGCAATGTACCTACGTCCTGGGTTACCGTGATGCATAAAACTCAGCCCTGCGTTCAGGGAGCTCTTGGTCTAGCAGGGGAGAGCCACGGATGCAAGGGGACTGTGTGAGCCGTGACAAGTGCCTGCCTGGGTGCTTTGGAAAGGGCTGTTTCCCAGCAGAGAGGTGTGGGAGGCGAGCCTGGGGATCAGAGTCGCTGATGCTGGGGCGAGGAAGGCGTGTGTTCAAGCCGGGGGCACGTTCCACAAGGTGGGTCCATTTGCTCTAGGCAGTGGGGAAGGGCAGGCCAGGGAGAGGGATTGCAAGAGCGGGCGGAGGTCAGGTCCTTGGCACTGAGACCCCGTGCCAAGGGCTGAAGTGGGTAGCCAGGGAAGGAAAGTGAGGGGGAGGTGCTAGCTGGTCAGCATTGTCCAAAACCATGATGGCAGCACTCAGGGGACAGGCACTGGACCTTCCAGCTGGAAGTTCAGCATCAAGACCTCTTCAGAGCACCTCCCAAAGATCCTGGGTGTGCAAGGCTACACCCTGCCTTTCTGACCCTTTTCCCAAGAATGGGCGACGTGACTCTGTGCCTGTGTCTGCTCTTCTGCAGGCTGAAAGCGTTGGCAGCCACAGGGAGGAAGACGGCGGAGGAGGCCTTGGCCTGGTGAGTGCAGCTGCTCCTGTAGACCCAGGGGCGTTTGGGCTGAATGCCCTGTGCAACTCCCTCCCACTAGGGTTGACGCCAGGAAGAGCCGGGCGCCTCTGGGTGGGATGGGGCCACTACGGAAGTGAAACAAAATAACCTCCCTGCCTACCCATAGTGCACTGAGGGAGGGGCACAGGGCTTTGGTTAACCATGGAAAGAGAAAGAGAGAACTTTGAACAAGGCTTTCTTCACTTACAAACCTGATTCGATCCAATTTGACTGCTAAGAAGAACAGGTTCATGTGCTTTGTTGAGTAAATGGGGAAGACATAATTGTTGTGTTGTGATAAGCACGTAAATGAGGGTAATTGTTAGAATAAAGTAATCAGGTTAAAAATGGTAACATTTGGGTTTTATATTTGTACTGCTGATATTCAACCTATTTGAGTAATTGAAGAGTAGGCTGGGATTTTACACACTTGTGTTTGATTAAGTCCTCAACTGCCTACTGCGATGGATAAGATTGACATAGACAGGAGGATGTTTGTGTTTATTGATGGAAAGATTCGAGACATAATTGACATCTTTGCTGATAGAAACTAGTGGCCACCATGCTCTCAGGCTGCCTCTGAGGGGAAGGGAGTTTACTGGAGGTCATGAAGCCCTCTAAGGGCACCAGGTGTGTAGGTTGGGTGAGGGCTCTGATTCCAGGTGACCTCACCAGGTATCAGC
Source organism: Nomascus leucogenys (assembly GCF_006542625.1). Lineage (NCBI taxonomy): Eukaryota > Metazoa > Chordata > Mammalia > Primates > Hylobatidae > Nomascus > Nomascus leucogenys. The sequence continues at coordinate 27,436,779 of NC_044405.1, forward strand.
TGCGTGAGTGATTCTGCAAGCCACCCAGTGCCATGGGCCTGTTCTCTACTCTGGGGATGGAGAGGAGGGCCACCGTTTCTCTAAAACCCTCTCCCACCTGGATGTGCTGTGGGGAGTCCTTCATCCTCTGCCCTGAGATAGCCACAGGGAAAATCAAACAACAAAAACCAGGTCCCGGGAGGCTGGAGTGCCCTCCCCAAAGCAGGAGGGCAGATACTGATCCTGGGTCTCTGAACATGCAGTGTTCCCAATGGGATGCCCCCTCCTCCTCCAGAAAGTGTAGGCCACGGGCAAAATGGGCAACCCCTTCACAGACTCCACTAAAGCCAGTTGCCAATTTTGGATCAGAAACAAGCCCACTGCTGTGAGGGGCATGGCCAGCACCTGCCCACTGCAACCCAGTCAATAAGACTAGGAACCCCATCAAAAAAACAGGGAGGCAATGGGGTCCCCTAGACTCAGTCAAGAGCACCCCAACCTCTCACTAGTAACCAGGGAGGTGGTGCAAATTAAGATATCATTAGAGCAAACAAGGGAACTCCAAGTGTTGATGAGGGTGAGGGAAGTGGGGGCCTCACACGTCACTGGTGTCACTGAAGAAGGCAGTGCTGGGTATCTGCCAACCTTGGCAACGTGCACAGCCCCCCAGCCTCTGTCGTGCATCTAAGCAGATTCCCTGGAGAAACGCAAGGAGCCTAAAGAGACATGTACAAAGATCTTGATTACAGGGTTATGAAATGGTTTTAAAATAAAATAATTTAGATGTTCATCAATGCGGGAATGAACAAGTGCAACATTGCATATGTATACGATGAATTATTACACAGCCTTTAACAAATTCACGCTGACAAACTTCACTAGACATGTGTGTATCAACAGGGATTAATTGAAAAGACATGGTAGAGGAAAAATGCCAGTGGTAGAATAATTTGAATAACAGCTTATGATTTATGTAAAACAAGTGCTATCTCTAAGTCCATTACTTAAATTTCTGGGAGAAGACAAAGCAGCTTCACCCTCTGGGTGAACCCTGGAAAGGGGGAGGGTGGGAACCACGATGGAGAGGAGAGGTAACTTCCTCTGTGATTTTTATGGAAGAGAATATGGTCTTGCATAAGTTCTACTTCCTCTAGTGATTGAATACTACTTTCTAAATTGAAAATTATATCACAGGCACTTTGCTGAGTAATTAGAAATTCTTCCAAACCATGATTTCTAATGAATGCACGATAAATAGATTTGCTATCAGTTATGGAGTTTTTCTTCTTTCTTCTAAATAAGCCTAAATAACCTTGTAACTTTCTTCTAAATAACCCTAAATAAATGTTTCACAGGTAAAGTTTTGCCTATACAGTACTTTGTGCTCTTTCCTCGGGAGAAATTTCTGGAAGTAGAATTATTAGTTCAAAGAGTGTGGGCATTTTAAGACTCTCGATACCTATTGGCAAATTGCTTCACGTAAAAGTTGAAAGGTCTGTCCTGAAGTCCTGCTGCACCTTTCACACATTAAGCAGAACTTTTATCCTTTTTAGTAAAAAAATCTTTGTGAACTTGACAGATGAGAAAAATGCTGCCTCGGAGCTATTTTATTTCCATTTTTATTGTTAGTGACAATGAACTCCTATGTTGGGTGATCCATTGTTTTTCCTTTAATTTAAAATAACTGTCTGCCTGAAATCCCAGCCACTCAGGAGGCTGAGGCAGAAAAATCACTTGAACCTGAGAGGTGGAGGTTGCAGTGAGCTGAGATTGTGCCACTGCACTCCAGCCTGGGCGACAGAGCAAGACTCCATCTCAAAAACAAAATAAAATAAGATAAAATAACTGAATCTAAAGAAACGCAGTAGCTACCTAAATTTTGTCTAGGTTTTTGGTTTTGGTTTTTATATGTAATTTGAAGTTTGAGGTAAAATACGAATGTGAGGTTTTTCCACAAAATTTTCCCACACCATCAAGGAGATGCTGGGCCCACAGATCATTTGAAGACCAGGTTTTAGGTGTTGCTGTCAACTTTCTTTCATTTTTTCCACCTTGGACTTTGGAATCAGACTAAGGTGGGTCTGAGAGCAGGACGGACACTAACCAGGTCTGTGCCACACACAGCTCTGCTGCTGTGCCTCCCACCGGTAGGATGGCTGTGAGATTAATTTATGTCATGAGCATATATGATGTGTTCAGTGTGCCCTATAATTCTGCATTGCTATCATTGTCATTCTGTTGTGTGTCCTCAAAGGGGAAAACTCTTTTTGTTGTGACAGTGGGTGAAGCCGGTTTGCTCTCTGTTGCAGGCTGCACGATCATTGCAATGACCCTTCCCTGGACGACCCCATCCCCCAGGAGTATGCCCTTTTCCTCTGTCCAACGGGGCCCCTGCTGGAAAAACTTCAGGAGTTCTGGAGAGAGAGCAAGCGCCAGTGTGCAAAGAACAGAGCCCATGAAGTCTTCCCACACGTGACACTCTGTGACTTCTTCACGGTGAGTCAACCCAGTGTGCCTTCAATGCTCACGGCAGCTGGAGGCATTTTTCTGTGCTAACTAGGCCATGATGGGAAAAAGTTGACTTATTTAAATGGGATGGTCCAGAACTGCATCATTAGCTGGCACCTTCATATGAGCTGTCCTTTATTTTCCTCTTTGCCTTCATCTGGTCAACTCCTATTCATCCTTCAGAACCCAACTCATTTATCCTCTCCCCTTTTTGAGTCTTCTCCAGCTCCCTAGGCAAAAGGAGTTGCTGCCCATTTTCTTATTCACATGTCTAGTGGCACTTTGTATCATATGGGCCATGTGTCTGGTGCAGCACCGCATCCCTCACCAGACCGAGTCCCTCAAGGGAAGGCAGATGCCTCATTCATCTTTGCACCCCCAGAAACTAGCACAGCCCCTAAAACAGAGTTTGCGCTTCCAAAATGTGTGGTTAGTCAACTCAAGGATGGGTGATTGTTGGCTACCCCCAAATGCAGAACTTTTCCCTGTCTCAGGGACCAGCCATCTGATTCACACAAAAAAATGGCCCAGTGGGTAGCTCCACAGCCGCACACAATGGCCCAGCGGGCAGCTCTACAGGGGCACCGGGAAGACAAGAAGGATGTGGGAGCTGCTCAGGAGAAAAGAAGGAGAAGGGAGGGACAGACAGCCACTGCCGTCCTCAGCTCCGCCAGAGGGGCTTGAGGAAGGGCACAACCACTTCTGCTACCGCGGCCTGGCCCCAACTCTGCTGTTGGCAAACTGATTTGTTCCACCCATTTCAAGGAATTCCATCAGGGCCCAAGGAACCCTCCATTCCAACACCAGGCCCCTCGGTGCTGGATGGAAAGGAGGAATGCAAATCTCTGAAGGGAAAAGATTTCTGGAAGATGTCCCAGGAGAAGCAGCACCTTCCAAAGCCTCCAACCACCACCCCGGGTTGCCCGAGACTTGCAGGGATCCCCAGAGCACAGAACTAAGACAGGGAAAGCCCCAGAAAAACCGAGAGAGTTTCACCCTACATCGACATCAATGGCACTTGTGACAAGCTGACTCCCTTCTGGCTCACCCTCTGGAGCTAACGGGTAAAGGCAAGGCAGCCCAAGCCATGTGACACAGCCCAGAAATCAGAGTAGGCCTTGGCCCCCCGCTCTTTCCCCAGCCCACTGAGGTGCAAGCACACACACACACAGATAGACACAGAGACACACACATAGCTCACACACATAGACACACACAGATTGACACAGAGACTGACACATGCACACAGATACACACACATACATGCATGGACATACACAGATATAGACACACAGACACACACAGATAGACACAGAGACGTACACATGGCACACACAGATATACACACATACATGCATACAGACACACACAGAGACACACAGAGACACACAGACACACACATATATACATGCATACATGGATACAGACATACACAGACACACACAGATAGACACATATACACACATACATGTACATAGGTACACATGCACACAGATACACACAGATATACACACACAGGAATACACAGATACATGCACATAGACACACACAGACACACACAGAGACACACATTAGATACACACGCATGCACAGACACGCACATACATGCACATACATAGACCATGCACACAAACAGACACACACATAGCACCACATACACACATATGCACACAGATACACACATGCATACACACAGACACACATATAGACATACGCAGACACACAGACACACGTAGACATACGCAGACACACATGCATAAGCACCACATACACACATATGCACACAGATACACGCATGCATCCACACAGACACACATGTAGGCATACGCAGACACACAGACACACTTAGACATACGCATATGCAGACACACACACAGACACACACACATGTAGACATATGCAGACACACACACACTCACACACCTCCCTCTGTCGTTAGCTCCTCCCAGTCCCCCACCCCAGGTCTGGCCTGGCCGTGGTTAGTGGAGCTCCCCTCGCAGGCAGAAGAGTGTAACAGAGACTCACTGGGTACCTCTGATGCTGTAAAATGAAAACACTAATCTTCTGAAGTGTGATATTGATCACAGCTACATTTATAACATGACTATTCTTGAAAATTACATATCTGAGGCCAAGAAACACAATGTGAGATGGATTCAGGAATGGACATGTGTTCACTGGATGGTTTTGTGTTGAGTGCCATTGAGGGCTTCAGAGGAAACAGACAGGGAGGAATGTCAGGCCAGCCTGTCCACAGGGAGATGGAAGCTGCATTAAACACTGTGATCTGGCTTCATACTTGGGCTTGTAAGAAGCACTGTGGGAAATTCCGAGGGCAGCCTGGTCCTGGGAAGAGAAGGGATCAGGCCATCTCCCGCCAGGAGGATGTGGTGTCTAGGTTTCCCCTGTGGTCCGATGTGGCCAATGGCACTGGGAAGGTCTTCAAGCCCAGGAAGCAGCCTTCCCAGGGCGGTAGGCAACACCAAGCCACCAAGCCCAGATGTCAGGAGAGGCTGCGTCTGGCTGGAGGATAGGGGTGGGAGCCCCATGGGCAAGGCTGTCGGGCCAGCACCTGTCGGGCTCCGTGGGCCTGAGGGATTCTCCAGGTGACAGAGAGCCTGCGGCCTCACGGGTGGGAGCTGCATCAGAAAGAGGGTCCTGCAGCCACTCAGGGGGCATCAGGGAGGCCGGGCCAGGGGCTGTGCAGGCTCAGGTCCTCCAGGGAGCAGACCCCAAGGCAGAATTCTCAGTGCAGGAGATGCACAGGGGAGAGACTGCTGGTGAAGGCAAAAGAGGAGGAGAGGGTTGGAGGCAGGCAGAGCCTCAGTGCCTTAGAGGAGTCCCCTGTGGAACCCGACTCAGTGCTCAGCCGTGGACAAGAGGGCGGCCCCGCAGCTGGAAGTGCAGCTAAGTCCCCCTCACTACAGGCTCTGAGCAGTGCCTGGGCAGCCTTGGAGTCCGCTAGAAACCTCCAGAAGCCAAATCACGCAAACCTGAGCAAAGCAGTGGGCCATGGGACTGAAGAAAGGGCCTGGCAGGTGATGAGCACGTGCCATGGAGGGAGGGGATGCAGTTCAAGGACCAGGGCATTTCAAACCTGGGCACCTAAAGGAGACTCCATCCTGCAAAGAAACTTCCCTGAAATATTTGAAAAAACTGAGGTCCAGGTATAGAACAAATCCATAACCCCAGGCAAACAGGGACGCGATAAATTATGTTACAGTGCTTTGAACAGAAAAGAGTCTCACTTTAATTGCTGCCTGATTGTTATTAATTAAATTAATAGATGACTTCTGATGAGAGGTGTGGAAACACAGGCTCTGTCTCTGTCCCCTTAGTGTGAAGACCAGAAGGTGGAGTGCCTGTATGAGGCGCTGAAGAGAGCTGGAGACAGGCTCCTGGGCTCCTTCCCCACAGCCGTGCCCCTGGCTCTCCACTCCTCTGTCAGCTACCTCGGCTTCTTCGTCAATGGCAGCCCCGCCGACGTCATCCGGGAATTCGCCATGACCTTCGCCACGGAAGCATCTCTCTTAGCAGGTGGGCAGCCCTGGCCGGTTGCAAACACAGGGCCGGATTCACAGTGAGTGAGCCCTCTGTGGCAGGGACTAGCCCCCGGCACATGGATGCAGTGGGTGGGTTCCAGGGGAGCAGAGCCCAGCAGCAATGGTGGGATGGCTGGGTGGGCTTTCTTCCTGGCTCAGTGGCTGCACCTGTCCTCACCCAGGCACTTCCGTTTCCCACTTCTGGCTTTTCAGCCAGGTGCCTGGACATGGCCTTAACCTGAGGCTGAACAATTTAACTAGATCCTCCTTCGTGAGCCACTACATCCTTCAACAATGTCAGCCGTTAGAAAGCTTCTGGACCAGCTTTGGTCTTCTCTTTAGGCAGGAATAGCCTTACGTTCTCATTATGTGGTTTTCAAAATGCTTAGCTATATGCCAACAGCCTGGGAAAGTGCCCCAGAAGGGTGTGCAAAGCATCAAGCCTGAGTGGGTGGCCGTGATGGGGTTGGAGGCTGGTGCACACAGGGAGTCAGGGCCTCCCCACCCCGGCCTTGAGTGGGAGACACACAAGTCCTATGTGACTTATTTCTGTATTTTCAGTATGAGCTTAGTGCTCTCTCCTTGGCCTCTCTGGGGAAAGATTATTTAGACTCATATTGAGAATCATCAAAATTCCCTTCTCCCCAAACACCAGCCCTGGTCTGGAGACCAAGGCTACCACTGGCGTTTAGTGGAAAGGATTGTGGACTTGATGTCAGAAGATGTGATTTTTTTCCATGTCCCTGATGAGTGGCGCGACCTTAACCAAGTCATGTCCACTCTCTCTGTCTCTTTTTCTTTCTCTACAAAACAATGAGGGCTCTCACTCTTCAAGAACAATGTTGCCTGAGTCTGTGGCCCATCCCGCCATAGTTCCCAGGACACAGAAGGCACTCGGTATTGCCGTGATTTGCCGACTCTAAAATCTGAGGAGGCTGCAGTGCCTTGGTGGGAGGGCTCTCCACTTTCTCTCTCTGGGAGTGTGTCTGTCTCTGTGCTCAGACGTGTATGAAACACAGATCCCGGCCTGTAAATCCATCCGTGAATCCTGGGCTTCCACTTGGATGGCAGCTTGTGAGTCTGGAGATTGAATCTGCTGGATAATTAGAAAGTCGCCCCCGGTCTTTGTGGATTAGTCAACTCACTCCCAGGGAGAGCGCAGCCCTGCCAACACCTTGATTTTGAACCTCTAGTCTCCAGAAATAGGAGAGAATAAATTTCTGTTGTTTGAAACCAATCTAGTCCCCTAACCAGGCTTGTGGAGCTCGGACCTGAACCCAGCTCTGTCCTGCTCCATGCTGCCTGGGTTCATGCTGGGCAGCGCCACTTCCTGTGGGAGCCAGCGTTGACCTCACATCCACGCCCTGACCCTGAGCAGGCTGTGTCCTGCCCTTCCATGGCCCATGCTCTCAGCCTGACACCGAGGGGTGGAGGGCCTCTCTCAGTGATGAGTGACCAGTCACTGCTCTGAAGTGGCCGAGGTCCCTCTTGGGGCAAATGCATGAGGCCCCCTGCCCGCGTTGGCCCTCCCCAGTGAAATGTGCCCATAGGCACAGGTCTGCAGAGAGAAGGAAACGCAAGGGCCCGTTCAGAAGTCGGTGTGACTCACTCTGACGTCAGCAACCTGCAGTGGGTCTTTCCCAGGCCACACTCACTCACATGGCAAGGCGGTCCTCCCCAACTGCTAAAAACAAAAGTCAGAAAAGGAATTTCCCCACCACCTACACGCTCATGCCGCTCTGGGCTGCGCAGCCTCAGTGCCCCGGCTTTCCTAGAGACCGTGGGAGCTTCCCATTTGCCTCTAAAGGCTCACCTCTCACGTGGGAGACAGCAGTGGGCCCCAACTTCAGGGCTCCAGGGAAAGGCTTGCATCACCCTTGACCTTTTTTAGGGGGTGAGCAGATCCTGTTTGTAAGTGCCTTGCCGTGGAGTGGGGGCAGGGGACCTCTGTGCACCAACACAGCGTCTCTAGCAGGAAACTTTAGGTTAGGAGGCTGATTTCCCACTGCAGCCTTGGCGAGCAGGCGCTGCCATCCTCCAGCAAATGCTGCTGAAGCAGAAATTGGGCCAGGCTCAGAGGCTCGGTCAAGGTCACCCTGCAAAAGAGGGCACAGTGCAGCCTAAAACTAGGTCTATCCAACACCAAAGTTTGTGTTGTTCCCGTCAAGACACAGACCGCCTCCCTAGGACATAAAATACTTTGTGGCTCAACTGAAGTCAGATCCTGGCTGCTTCAGTGATGCCAGCTGCTCTGCTCACTGACCCGAGAGCCCCTTGCAGGACCAGGGAGGGCTAGGGCCACAGGGGCAGAGGACACCCAAAAAGACCTGAGGCTCAGCCACTCCCAGGACTTCCTGCTTCACCAAAACAAGGTGAACCTTAAAGACACTGTGTGTTTTATAGTTTTGTTGCCTAAAGAGTTTTCTTCTTGAAACTCTACAATTAAACAAAAAGCCATTGAACTGGAGCTCGGGCCTGCAAGTCCAGGCCACTGGGTAACGTGCACCCCCCGGGGAAATGGAGCAGCTGTTTTACTCTGTGCATCTGAATCGTGCATTCGGGCAGCTAGCCTGCAAACTGATAGGCCCCCAAGACCCTGAACCCACATCTCCATATCCTCCTCTTTTCTACTTCCTGGAAAAATCTGCAGGGATCCAGCCATCTCCTTTATGATGTGAGTTCTGAGCAGGCCAAACGAGCTCTGAGTTCTGAGAGCCCTTGCCTTGTTGAGGAAGCATGGAGGTCGGAGGAAGGAGGCATTTAGGTAACGGTGCCCTGGCACCCTCTGTGTTTCCCTGATTTCACAGACTGCTCTGTGAAGCCTTGCACCAAGCAGCTGCATCTGACCTTGGCCCACAAGTTCTACCCCCACCACCAGAGGGCGCTGGAGCAGCTGGCCAGAGCCATCCCCCTGGGCCACAGCTGCCAGTGGACCGCAGCACTCTACTCCCGGGATATGCGCTTTGTGCACTACCAGGTGAGAGAGCCGAGCAGGGGCTCATAAGAAGCAGATGAATGGGCCGGGCGCGGTGCCTCACGCCTGTAATCCCAGCACTTTGGGAGGCCGAGGCGGGTGGATCATGAGGTCAGGAGATCGAGACCGTCCTGGCTAACATGGTGAAACCCCATCTCTACTAAAAATACAAAAAATTAGCCAGGCGCGGTGGCGGGCACCTGTAGTCCCAGCTACTCAGGAGGCTGAGGCAGGAGAATGGCGTGAACCCGGGAGGTGGAGGTTGCAGTGAGCCGAGATTGCGCCACTGCACTCCAGCCTGGGCTACAGAGCGAGACTCCGTCTCAAAAAAAGAAGCAGATGAATGAACCGCCACTCACCTGACAGCACGTACCCCGTGGAGCCCTCCAAGGGAGATATGTTAGTAGCAAGGAAAATGTCTATTGCTTCTCTAAAGCCATTCTCTTTCTTGGGCAATTTACAACCAGCATTCTTTTATATGTGAGTTGGCGATGCACAGACATTTCAAAACAAAATAGAAGCATTTCCAATATTAGAAAAGGAAGCCGAGTGAGGTGGCTCACGCCTATAATCCCAGCACTTTGGGAGGCCGAGGCAGGTGGATCACTTGAGGTCAGGTGTTCGAGACCAGCCTGGGCAACAGGGCAAAACCCTGTCTCTACTAAAAATACAAAAAATTAGCCGGACGTGATGGCACGAACCTGTAATCCCAGCTACTCGGGAGGCTGAGGCAGGAGAATCACTTGAACCTGGGAGGTGGAGGTTGCAGTGAGTGGAGATCGTGCCATTGCACTCCAGCCTGGGCAACAGAGCGAGACTGGCAAAAAAAAAAAAAAAAAAAAAAAAAAAAAAAAAAAAAAAAGACAGAAAGGAAAGGATATTGTAAAGATCTATGAATACATGTTTTGCTTATTAATTCTTTTTTATTTATTTATTTTTTAAATGTAGGGCCCATGCTAATCTTCTCTATATTGTTCCAATTTTAGTTATATGTGCTGCCAAAGTGAGCACAATTCACTTTAAAGAATGATTTGAGTGAAACCTCATTCTGGGACTTCCTGCCCATGAATTGATGGGTTTAGAAACGAAGTGTATGATGCTCCTTTCAGACCCAGAGAGCATGTGTGAATGAATCCACCATGTTCTGTATCATATGAGAAGGTGTCAATAACCTCACACCGAGGAAGGCGGATGTGAAAGTCTGCTTATGCCTTCAGATCTTTTGTAGACAAAAAAAGTACCTAGATGGATGGATGATGGATAGATCCCAAAATGTATTTCTTTTTTTTCTTTTTTGAGAGGGAGTCTCACCCTGTCGCCCAGGGTGAAGTGCAGTGGAGCGATCTGGGCTCACTGCAACCTCCGCCTCCTGGGTTCAAGTGATTCTCCTGCCTCAGCTTCCCAAGTAGCTGGGACTACAGGCAACCGCCACCATGCCCGGCTAATTTTTGTATTTTTTGTAGAAACGGGGTTTCACCATATTGGCCAGGCTGGTCTCAAACTCCTGACCCTGTGAGCCACCCACCTTGGCCTTCCAAAGTGCTGGGATTACAGGCATGAGCCACTGCGCCTGGCCACAAAATGTATTTCCAAATCTATCCAAATAATTCTATGCTGAGTTTTGTTATATTCTATGCTATATATTGCCAGACAAAGCTTTGGATGGTGTCTTGGAGACACAGAACACATTGGAGGTGCAGAAAGCAGGAGGTGGCAGGTGATAGGCCTCCTATTGCTGCCATTTTCCAATGTAAATCTTTGCTTGAGACGTGAAACCCCTTGCCTCTTTTCTAGACCCTGAGAGCCCTATTCCAGTACAAACCCCAGAACGTGGATGAGCTGACACTAAGTCCTGGCGACTACATCTTTGTGGACCCCACGCAGCAGGACGAAGCCAGCGAGGGCTGGGTGATTGGGATCTCACAGCGGACGGGCTGCCAGGGCTTCCTGCCAGAAAACTACACGGATCGAGCCAGCGAGTCTGACACGTGGGTTAAGCACAGGTGAGTGTTCCTCTGGCTGCAGCCCTGTCATCTCTCTCTGAGTTACTGCGTGAGAGTGCCCACCTGCAAATAGTGTGCCTCTAGGCCATTCCATTATTGGTAAAATTGCATTCTCTATGCTGGCAAAATTATTCCTGCAGGTATATAGTAAACATCTTGGTTCATCCATGGTTTTCTGACGATAACATTCAAAAAAGAATGAATTACTCTGCATTAGAGTAATTTGAGATGGTAATCCCCAAATTATCGCAAAATACTACTTCCTTATCACAATCATAATAAATTATACTCAGAGGTCCTGAGCTTGGATTTATTTATTCTTCTGCTCCATGTATGAACTGTAAAGTCCTAGGGCGTATTATTAGTTTTCTACGACTGTGTAATAAATTACCACTAAAACAAAGTGCAATTATTATCTTATTGTATTTATGGGTTGAGAGTCAGAGTCCAGCTTCACTGGGTCCTCAGCTCGGGGTCTCAAGGCTGTAATCAAGGTGCCTGCCGGGGCTGGGCTCCCCGCTGAGGCTTCGCGCCCTCGCCTGAGCATACACAGTTGTTGGTGGAAGTGATTTCCTTGAAGCTGTAGGGCTCCTGGTGAGTTGCTTCTTCATCAGCTGAAGAATCTCTTAATTTTAGCACCTTTAGCATCATCTGGTGTGGCTAAGATTTTCAGAATCATCGGATACTGGTTCTTTTTTATTCAGTGTTCTTCCCTCAATTTATCTCTTTCCTCTCCTGCTTCACTATAAATGACATGAAGAAACCAGGTGATACACTTAACACTTTGTTTGGAAACACCCTTAGCTATGTGACCAACATCATCACTTACAAGTCCTGCTCTCCATGGACAATTTCATTAAACTCTCTGGCACACATGGGAAGGATCCTCCTTGCTCCGATTTCCTGGAACACATATCGCATTCCTTTCTGAGTTCTCCCCGGAGGATTCACCTTTAGCAACCCTATTTCCACGAGCAATCTGTTCATGGTGATTTGGGCTTTCTCTGCTGTGCTACTCAAAAGTCTGTTAGCCTCTCCTCACTGCCAAGTCCCAAAGTTGTTTCCACATTTTAAGTTCAGAAGGTTTCCAACTTACAATGGTTCAGCTTAGGATTTCATAATGGTACGAAAGTGATATGAGTTCAATAGAAACTGTGCTTCAAGCGCCCATACAGTCATTCTGTGCTACACTTTCAGTCCAACATTTAACAAATTACATGAGATACTCAACACTTGATTATAAAATTGGCTTTGTGTTAGATTATTCTGCCCTATCTTAGGCTACTGTAAGTGTTCTGAGCGCGTTTAAGGTAAGCTAGGCCAAGCTGTGATGTTCAGTAGGTTAAGCTGTGCATTAAACGCATTTTCAATTTATGATGGGTTTGTTGGAACGTAACCCCATCTGAAGTTGAAGAGCATCCCCTGTTTGTTAGAACAGCACCCCATTCCTGATACCAAATTTAGTAAAAGTTTAACCAGAGATGCAGAACCAGCCACTTTCATACAATATATAATACATGTAAATATATGTGCAGTTGTCCCTTGCAATCTGCAAGGGAGTGGTTCCAGGACCCCCAGAGATACGCAAATCCTCATGTTCTCAAGTCCCCAATATAAAATGCTGTAGTATTTACATGCAACTTATGCACCTCACCCTGTATCCTTTAAATCATCTCTAGATTACTTGTGATATGTAATACAATATAAATACTATGCAAATAGTTGTTATACAGTATTGTTTTTTGTTTGTATTTTTAAATTGCATTGCTATTTTTTATCGATTAATTTTTTGAATATTTTTGGCCTGCAGTTGGTTGAATCCACAAATGCAGAACCTCCAGATACAAAGGGCTGACTGTACATACATAATATTTTATATTATATACACATGTATCACACACACATATATATATGGAAAGGTATATATGTATACACACATCTATATTGATTTACTACAATGAATTGCCTTATGGAATTACTGGGGCTAGCTACGCAAGGGTAGAGAGGCAGGAAGGGAGGATCCTACTCAGGCTGAAAACCCATGGGCAAGCTGAAGCCTGTGGTCCACATGTGGCAGTTGGAAGGACCACCCGGGTGACGGGAGAGCAGTCACAGACACAGCTGCTATTGAAGTCTCTGAGTGTGAGGAAAGCCTGAGTTTTTAAAAAATGCCTTCTAACTGCGTAAGTCAGGCCTGCTCAGAATAACCTTGCTTTGATTAATTTAAGTCCGACTGATTAGGGGTTCTAGTCACATTTGTAAAATCTCCTTCCAGCAGCACCTAGACTGGCATTTGATGGGATAGCTGGGAAGGCTGTGTGTGATGCTTAGGATGACTACTGCTTCCCTTCCATCCTCCAGCTCTCATGAGAATGCCTCTTGTAGCCCACCCTGGTCAGACATGTGCTGAAAAGGAAGTCTAGGAACTGTCGTTCAGTCTGGCCAAGTTGCCACACCATAAAGGCATTGCAAAGTGTTAAGGTGGCTCTCGTGAGCTTTTTCACTCTCTTCTCCCAGGTTCCAGTTAGGAGAGTGGAGAGAGCAGGCAGAGGTCAGAGTACACATGGTGAAAAAAGAGAAAAGCTGCTCAGCCTCATGGGTGTGCATGTTGGGGTGGAGCTCTTGCAGGTGTCAATACTGATGGTTGGAACAACTGAATGATGAAAGTGGGAGGAGAAGGGCAGAAGTACACAGAAAAACCCTATGTTGTGGTTCTGAGCTTCCTGGCACCTTCAGAGCTGTGTGGCTGGGGACGAGAGCCTGGAAAAGCACCATCATGGCCATCCCTCTGTCTCCAGGCAGGAGGCCTTAAAACCATTTTATATTTCACTCATTTGTTTAATTCTCTCCTAAAATGCTCCACAGCTTCTCTAGGGTTCCCCACCACCACCCTGACAAATAAATCATTAAGTTGAACACAGATGTATCAGCATCTACTGAATCTACAGATTTTCAGATCTGTGCTGGACATTTGCTGTGGACATCTATTTCCAGCACCTATACATCCAGGGAATTATTTTCTGCACCCTTCCTAATGAGATTCATACACAAGGCAAAACTATGAAAATTGTGACATTTTATTTGAGTAGTCATTAAAAGCTACTTAAAAATTGTCGGAGGCTATATGGATATCTAATAAGACTAGCATTTTGAGTAAATTAAGAAAGAATATATTTTGAAGAGCTGAAATAAATGATTGGATATTGGTCATTTTTATCCAAATCCCCCAAAAAAGAAAAGAAAAGATGGTTTAATAGTACCTGATAGAAGCTCGTGGTGAAATGATTAGAATTTGCAAGAAATAGTAGTAAAAATAATAGAAGTATTGTCTGAAATATTTATGAAAGGAGATTTGGTGACTATGGCTGATTTCTTTAGGTATTATATTTCTTTTTGCTAATTATTCATACACTGAGATTTGTATAACGAGCCAGGGACAGCACCTATGTCCCTGGGCTCCCCCACTAAACATAATAGCCACTTGACACTCAAAGAGAGCAGATTCCAGCCAAAGCCCCACAGCTGTGCATACATGACATTCCATATCATCTTCTCTTGAGGCCATTTAACTTCTTACCCTAAATGAATAAGAACTTAGGACCACAAAATGCAAATATGGGATGAAAAATGCAGCCGTAGTCACGTCTTTGTTTATTGATGTGTTGACTCCTAATCCACTTAACTCTATTTTAAGGCAGCTTAAGAGATGTCCTATAGCTTTGCACACTAACATCACCCCCTGTGCCTGGCACTGTGCCATGTGTTTCCCTTATTAACTGATTTCCTTCTCCAATACCCCCGGGATAGGCACTTTTATTGCTCCATTTTATAGTTGATGAAACTGAGACACAAAGAGATCAACTCACTTGCTTATGTTCACACAGCAAGTGAGCAGAGGAAGCCGGATTCCAGTCTTATACCTAATCCCATGCTTGGGCTTTCAACTATGACCTCAACTGCCTATAGAAGAGATCATTAAAATTTAAAAATAAGTCCATAAATTAAATTATGACACATCCATACAATAAAATATTTGCAGCTTTAAAATAATTAAAAGGGAGAATTTTCTATATTGATTTGAAAAAATATGCAAGATTTACTGATAAATGAAAAAAACACGTTGCAGAACGATGTGTATGGCATGATATACTTGTGGGGGAAGGGGAGAGAAACACATAACTGTCTGTCAATACATGTGCACAATATGTATTTCTGTACATGTGTATGCCTAAAGGTTCCCTGGAAGGGAGACTGTCTAGAAACTTCTAACCATGGTTACCGGTGGGTGTTGGGAGTGGGAGCCAGGAGAATGGAACAGAAATGGGAGGGAGTCTTTTCAAACACGACCATTTCATAATGTTTAAATGTATGAAGCATATAAATGCATTACTTACTCAAAACATAAATTAATCCATTTTAAATTTCAAGAAGAGAATATAAGAAAGCTGGGTCAAAGGGAGAGTAAAGGTGGAAAAGCTAGACAAAGCCAGGGCTGAGGTTTGTCCACACCATGGCATGCACTGTGAGCTCCCAGCTCCGAGCTTTCCCACATCCAATGAGAAAACGGACACACGTTCAACCAACAGTCATGGCCATCCCAGACGCGTGCAGACCAGCGGTTCAGGAGAAACACAATTTGCTGACATAGACATGTCCGTGGGTCCAGGGGCCACATCAAAATCACAGGATGTGGGTGCCACAAGGGATTGTAGAGATAACCGAAGGCAACTCCCCTGCTTGAGAGCTGAGAAGACTTGGGCCCAGGAGGCCGGGTGACGTTGCACAATCAAGGAAGCTCTTGCTCTCTTGCAAGCTCAGTTCATCACCTGATTCAATCAACAGTTTAAGGAATAGAGAGGAGATGCTGGCTATACCCTAACTAACCATCTCAATTTCAGGAGGGTTGGGGCTCCCCTGTGGCCCTGCATCATTCAGCATGTCCTTCGCTGTCTGCCCAGGAAGGGAGAGTTTCACTGTCACGGAGGAACCACAAAGACTCTGCAGAAGATGAGTCAGCGGCTATGATACGTTTCACTCCACAATTAATACGTTAGACACCTGCCGTCAACATAACCATTCCAGCTTTTATGCCTGACATTTCTGGGACTATTCTTTCCAGAGGAACTTTCTCTTGGGAATTAATCAGTATTAACGAAAATTGCAATGAAAGGAAAGAGAAATAAGCACTGGGCTAGGTGCTGTGGGTTGTCTGATTGGTCCTGCTTTGGAAGCACCCTCATTGTGGCTGGGGGAGCAGCAAGACACCCTGACAAGCTGTGATCTGTGCTTATGAGCCAGTGAGGCAGATGATGGGAGCTGCTGGACTCCTCTGTGCTGGCTAAATCTTTTCAAACTGCTAAAAGTCCTTATTAAACATCTAAAGCTTTCAAAATCAGAAAATGATCCTTGAATGTCTCCACACATCACTGACGTATTCATTAGTGGAAAATGGGGTCAGACGGCAATGTCCAGAGGCCAACTGACCCATGGACTGACAGATAGCTGTGCAGATGTTGAATAATTACTTCCTACGAGCCCTGGTCAGGACTCACACTTGTGCGATCCAAGCAGCAGAACCGCTGGCGTTAGAGTGCCTGGAAACAGACCTGCAGGCGCACCAGCAGGAATCCCCCTGCCCGCCACAGAGAGCACCTTTCCAGGTACGAGTCTGCAGCTCTGACGTGTAGTACTTGTCAATTAACACATCAGTCACCCATCACTATAACGACCCCAGCCTCAGCCTCCGTGCCGAACAGTGCAGGGATTCTTTGGACTTATCTACCACAAAATCACACCATGAAGTTTGTCCACTGCTTTGAAGATCAGAGATGGCCTGGAGAGACTGGTGATGGAGGACCATATTCACAAACCACAGCAGCTTCCAATCCTCTGTACAGGAGAGCAGAGGGAGCGCCCCTGTGGGACAAAGAACAGGGGGGCTTGAGTGTGAGGGCTTGGGAGAATAAGTGCCATCCCCCAGTCAAGATGAGGACATTCCCAACACTGAAGACAGACACAGCAGATCACTTCAAAAACCTCAGAGCAAGTTTACAGCAAATATCTCAGACATAAGAAAGGTATAATTAAGGGCTAAATTGCATCCTGCCAACATCCATATGTGGAGGTCCTGACCCCTAACACCTCAGAATGTGACCTTATTTGGAGACAGGGTCTTTAAAGAGGTGACTAAGTTCAAATGAGGGCATTAGAGTGGGCCCTGATCCAATATGTCTTGTGTCCTTATAAGAAGAAATGAGGACACAGACACACACAGAGGGACAGCCTGTGAGGGCACGAGGAGAAGGTACCTGTCTACAAGCCAAGGAGAGTGGCCTCAAGAGACACGAGCCTCAACGATGGCTTGACCTCAGACTCGCAGCCTCCAGGACTGCGAGGGCATCTGTGGCTGTCGTTGAAGCTGCTCAGCTGTGGGACTTTGTTATGGCCGCCCCAGGAAACGAGCACAGGGACGTAGTGATGCAACCCCAGTGGCAGCTATGTCCTTTTAAGAACCAGGGAGAATTCAAACACGTCTGTTTCATGGTGTAAGTTACCATCAAGAGGCTCTCTTAAGTTAAAGAGAAAAATGGAAATGTGAAAATGCTAAGCTCTTTTCTTTCTCCTTCCATCACCCATGTTCACAGCGTAATCTTGATCGTATTTCATTTGAAAGACTAGCAAAATGCGCTCCGTTTCTCTCTGTAAACCTCACAGATGTCATCAGTTGATAGCAAAGCCCTACTGTCTGCAGAGCGAGCCGCAGGGAGGGTGTGGGTGCCCTCACCTTGCCCTCAGGAAGGGGAAACCAACCAACATTTCCTGTGCTAATGTGGGGCTATGAATTGTGCCTCGCTCTGAGCGTGTTAATTTGAAGAGGAAACTGTCGATTGTTCCAATGAGACTATCTATATTCTTGGTCTACTTAGGATCAACTCAAGTGTGGTTTCCTATCTACTGGCATCTGACAGCTTGAGAAGATGCAGAGTAAATTGGCCTGGACCTGCCACAGTTTATAGATGGAGACAGGGCAGGCAATAGTGTGAGAAGATCAGGTGCAACGCAGGTGCTGAGATGCAGAAGAAAAGATGCCTTTCCTGGCTCTGGACGGGTCTCAGTGGAGGCGTGGGAGCTACTGCTGGTTTTATGAGAATGTGGGGACTTGAGACCTCTATGGGAGAAATGCAAACATTTGCAAATGGGCTGGATAAATAGAAACATGCCTGTGCATGGCTGAGAACAGTCAACTGTGGCGGTGTGTCAGTTCTTCCCAGAGTGGATCAAAGGGGATGGTGTATTAGTCAGGATTCCCCAGAGACAGAGACAGAGACAAAGACAGAGAGACAGAGAGTGATCGAGAGAGAAATAGAGAGAGAGAGAGATCTAGTTGAAGGAATTGGTTCAAGACTGTGAGCCTGGCAAGTCCACAATTTGCAGGGCAGGCTGGCAGATGGGAGACCCTGGGAAGTGTTGAGGTTACAGCTCAAGTCCAAAGGTGGTCTGGAGGCAGGATTTCCCCTTCCTCATGGGACCCCAGTTCGCTTTCTCTTAAGGCCTTCAGCTGGTTGGATGAGACCCACCCACAGTGATGCGTCGAGACATTCAACGACCATTTTCTGATTTAAAAAGGTTTAAATGTTTTTAATAAGGACTTTCAGCTATTTAAAAAGATTGAGCCAGCACCATGGAGTCCAACAGCCCCATCATCTGGAGGGTGGTCTCTGCTTTACTCAGCCTAGTGGCTTAAATGTTAATCTCATTCTGAAAAAATACCTTCACGGTGACATCTAAAATAACATTTGACCCAATACCTGGGTACTGTGGCCTAGCCACGTTGACATGTAAAATTATCCATCATAGACGGTGATCATTGTAATAAAACAACCACATCATCCACACTTCCTGAGTCCTGAGCACTTTGCATACTTCATTCTGTGTTCATGGGAACCTTTCTGCTGAGGTTGTCCCAGACATTCTCAAGTACATACATGACCAGATGCTGGGTCTCCATGGCAACAACATGGTCTCACCTCTGTTCAAGCCATGCTTTCCTTCCCCCGCAGGATGTACACCTTCAGTCTAGCCACGGACCTGAACTCCAGAAAGGATGGTGAAGCCAGCAGCAGGTGCAGCGGGGAATTTCTTCCACACACCGCAAGGAGTCTTAGCAGCTTACAGGCCTTGCAGGTAATAGAACATTCCCTTTTTTCTTTTAAGTAAACTAAGCAAAACCACACTTTGTATTAACTTCACGGTGGACGCAGCTTCATAGGTGTAGCTTTTGTTCCACAGACACATCCTCCCTGCTGCCCTAGAGCACAGACCCAGGTGTGGGTCAGCAAGGGGGCCTCCCACCGGTGCTGAGGTGCCAGGGGGTCCTGCCCTGGTCTGTCTGCTCTGGGCAGACAGGGAGCCACCCCTCCATGGCAGAGTGCCCCACCTTGAGCTCCTCAAGGCAGCTTCAGTCATGGCACTAGCACACGGGGCAAGGAAGAGGCAGGGACGCAGCACTGCCCTGAATCCTCAGTTCTCATCCCATTCCCTCACTCATGAGCCAAGCGGCCCCCAAGATGTCACCTGCCCCGGTGCCTTGGCCCCCCATCTTTTGAGGCAAAACTCTCTATAACCTGGGGGTCAGCAGACTCAGGCCAGGGTCCAGGGCACAACAGGGCACCCCAAGCCAACCACCCTCATGGGACACATCCAGGAGTGCAGGCTGCCAGGCAGGGACACCAAGGAGCAGGCAGCCCCTCCCTGAAGGCAAACAAATGACATCGCATCCCTGATCCCTGTCCTGTGATCTGAAGCTCCACACTCCTTACAAAGGAGCCCTCAAGAAGGGGCTGTACCTGCTGCTGGCCTTTGTCTGGTTGCCACAGTAGTGGAAATGCCTCTCTGTCCTTGTTCTTCCCAAATTCGTCCACCTGTGCCCTGCTATCCCCAATCGACACAGGAGGCACTATTCCTGCCCCCTACCCATTTTACAGATCTGAAAACTGGGGCTCATGGAGGCTACGAAGCTTGTCAGAGAGCACACAGACTCCTAACCACCCTCCCATCAGATTGTTGGGAGGATTATATGAGATGGGCCATCCAGTGCCCACCACAGCCAGGCCCCTGGTGCGGAGGAACTATTGTGCCCAGAGGGTGGGGTCGCAGTAGCCTGGCTTATTCCCTAGTCCCCAGCGCCCAGCCTGGTGCCTGGTCCATAAATCTCCAGAACAACCAAAGGAAGGCTCTTGCCGGGACTTGTCACTGGCTCACCCTAAGGTCAACGCTCACCCTCTGTTACGGATTGAATTGTGTGCCTCCAAAATTCCTGTCTTGAAGTCCTAACCCCCAGTCCCACTGAATGTGATTGTATTTGTAGACAAGGCCTTTAAAGAGGTATTTAAGGCTAAATGAGGCAACACAGGTGATGCAATCTGATCCAATCTGAGCTCTGCCCATATAAGAAGAGGGGATGAGGAAACAGACACACAAGAGGGATGGCCCTGTGAGGACACAGGGAGGGGACACCACCGGCAAGCCCCAGAGAGAGTCCTCAAAAGGAACCAGCTCTGGCAACACTGTCATCTCTGACCTCCAGCCTCCAGGACTGTGGGAGAGCAAAGTTCTGCTGTGGAAGCTAAACAGTCAACCCACACACAGTGTCCCTGTCGCCATTTGCGCCTTGTGGCAACTGGTGCAAATCAGCCCAAAGCTAAGTGGCCTTGGCAGGTCTTTGCAGCCTTGGTGGCTAGGTGAGGAGGTCTTTTCTTGAGAAATCAAGAATGTGTCTCTGAAGCTGGGTTCATGTGAAATGGCGATCAGCATTCACCATGTGAGAAAGGCCCAGACTTGGGAGAGCTGAGACTCCCCAGGGCTGTGGCCTGGGGATTTAAAAAGCTGATTTAAAAAGCTTTAAATGTTTTTAATAAGGACTTTGAGCTATTTAAAAAGATTGAGCCAGCACCATGGAGTCCAACAGCCCCATCATCTGGAGGGTGGTCTCTGTTTGACTCAGCCTAGTGACTTAAATATTAATCTCATTTTTAAAAAATACCTTCACAGTGACATCTAAAATAACATTTGACCCAATACCTGGGTACTGTGGAGAAGTACCCAGCTATGGGGTAGGGGGAGAGCCTGGAATGGAAGTCTCTGCTCATAGCTCAGCCTGTGTCTAAACCATGCTTTCAATGGCTGAAAACAGAACATGCGTCTGCCTGTGAACTGGCCCCCCTCACATGGTCTTCTCTATAGGGATTTCACCCCTTCCCTACAGTAAGAAAAGACAACTGGCCACAGGTCTGGTAGAATCATGGCCCCAGAGATGATGCCCTAAGCCCGGGAACCTGTGCATGTGACCTTATTAGGAAAAAGAGTTTCTGCAGATGGGATTGAGTGGAGGGTCTTGAAATGGGGAAATGATCCTGGGTTACCCAGGAGGGCCCTAAACCCCATCACGAGTGTGCTAACGAGAGAAAAGCAGAGGGGATCTGATACAGCAGCAGAGAAGGCCATGCAGCCACAGAGGCAGAGACTGGATCAATGTGGCCACAAGCCAAAGAACACCTGGGGCCACCAGGAACTGGAAGAAGCAAAGAATAAATTCTCCGCTAGAACCTCAGAGGGAGCATGGCCCTGCCAACACCTTGACTTTGGATTCCAGCCTCCAGAGCTGTGAGAGAATAAATGTCTGTTGCTTTGCACCACCCAGCCTGTTATGGCAGCCCCAGGACACCAATGCAGCACTTTCTGTCTAGAGAATTGGTGCAGCCCTGCCTCATTCCACAGATCCCAGGGGTTGGTCCATTCCACTCCCCACAGGGCTTTCTTTTGCTTTATCATCATATTCCTGTGGCAAACCTCCACAGAAGAACATTTAAAATGCTCTGAGCTCTTTCAGGAAGAAAACACCCCAAATCCAAAACTTCAGCCCACAAGTTGAAAACTTCAGGGACTTTGTTACTAGGCAGAATGAGGTTCCAAGTGCATGCGTGCTTTGCAATCTACTTGCAGATCAGCTCTCTACAGGAGAATGGGCTAGGATGTTTTAATATTCATTCTGGGATAGGGGCGGTGGGTGCTGCCTCTTGGTGTCAGTGTAGGCAACCTCTGCATAATCACACTTCACATGCAAGAGAGCAAGACAGCAAGACAAACCTTCCCCTGAAGCTCTTCCCGGGGAGATGCGTGTTTCTATCCTGAAACAAACAACTGAAGTTCTCCAATAAGGGAAAGCAATACTATTCACTTGGCCTTACTATATATCCTTTTTGAAGACTCAGCCCGGTGACCCTAAGAAAGTGTTTGCATGGCGACTGCAAACGTTCTCACCGGCTCACCAATCCCACAGTTTATGCACCTACCAAATGTAGTCAGGGCCACCAAGAACTGTCTGGTCCTGATAGATTTCAGCAGCTGGAAATTCTGCATTGTCCAGGCCAGTGTGGACTTCACAAGGGATCCATGGGATCTGGCAGGAGCTGCCCGTGGTGCTGACCCCAAGAACGCTTGCAAGGCAGGTGAAATTGGCCCCCACCCTACTTTCTGGTGTCCCTTCCTTCCCAGTAGTTTCCAATCACTTCCCAAGGTGCAGGGACACCACAGGGGACCACTCTTGCCAGAGCCAGTGGCCAGTTAGTGCAGACCCTTGAGACTGGATCACTGTTCACAGAAGCAAGTCCAGACAGGAATGATGAGCTGCACTGGCCAGGTGGAAAATGAGTCCCTTCCTCCTCGAGGGTGTTTGGATGTTAAAGGCATTTGCATTTTCCTCTCTAGGATTTGGAGGGAATCAGGGCGATGCTGGGGCTGGTGTATGAGGGTTTATGTGGACAAGGCTCACCTCTCCTCACCTCTCTTCCTTACCCTGCTCAGTAGGAAAACACACACAAGAGCCGCCCTCTCATTTTAGCCCAGAGAGAGCTGTGTGGCCAAGAGGGAGCAGGGCAGGGATAGCGCCTGTCTGAGCTGCCTCCTGCCCAGGGGTCCTCCCTACCCTGTCCATCCCTGGTTGCCTCGGCTCCAGGCAGGATTTGGTCCCCAGAAGGCCCCACAGCCCACCTCCCGTGGCAGGCCCTGTTCGCTCTGCCCCCACCATCTCTGTTGATGACTCATCTTTCCATGTTCATCCCTTGGCCCATGGAGACCTGCAGCTCCCTAAAGCAGGGATGCTGTGGACTGCAGCTTCATGGCCCAGCATGTGACATGCTCCCTCCTGCGGTGCCATGTCACAGGGAGGTTGAGGCATGAGTCCTGGGTGCCAGAGGGCAGCACCACTCAGCCTGTGTTGCTGCAGGGTTCCCCACCTCTTGCTCTGAAATGGACCCCCCTGGATAGCCTGGGCCTGGCTCTGGGGCTGGGAATGTAGGTGAAGGGCCGATGTCAGCTGGCACGATAGTGCCCTCCAGGGAAGCAGCCGAGCCTGGTGTCTCCCTCCAGGGTCCTGGTGCAGGGCTTATGCTCCACGCAGCTGTCTTGGTGGCCTCTAGCTGGCTTGGCCCCTAGCACTCTGCTCTCTGGTCCCAGGGGGGGCATCCTCAGCTCTCATACACTCTCTTCATCTCATTTGCAGTGGGCTCCTCTCAAGGCCAGTCCCTCCACTTGATCAGCCCTGCACAGCATGGGGAGAAGGGTGCCTAGCCCCCTGAGGACAGAGCCCCCCACAACACCATCCCACACAGAGGAGGCCCCTCCCAAAGGATAGCCGGCCTCGCTGCCCCAAGCATGACCTTTGGGCTACTTCCCCAAAGCACAGGCTCCCCAGAAACAGGCAGGGCGTGAGCCCTGTGACTGCGAGTCTCCAAGGCCATCCTGGGGCTGCCTGGGGCTGCCTGAGGCCGGGGAGGAAGGTGCCGGAGAGCTGCTGTCCCTGGCTCGAAGCTGCTGGCCACCGCCAAGGCCAGTCTCATGCCAAGAAGAAGTAAATAAACTATAAAGTACTGTTTTCCTCTAGCATTCAGCCAAATGGCGAATGACCAGCTACGGGAAAACAACAAGGGGATAGATGAGGGCTTCTCCCCTTGGTGCTCAGAAGCAGAATTCATACCTGGGAGCCATAAAAGGATGGCCCCTCAACGTATCAACACCAGGGCAGTCCTGGACGGCTTCTCAGAAGAAGTGTGCCAGCAAGAGAGGAGATTAGATATAAAGATAGATAATCTGTACTATAACAATACATGTTATAATATAGATAGGGATAATGTCCTAGGACGTCTCAATGGGAATGATAAGGACTTTGAAAAGACAGAAAAGCAGAAAAACAGATGTCATGGTAGCGGCCAATCCTGTCTCTTTTCATTTCCTTGATGTTAGAATGCCCAGAAAATAAAACATTGGAAGAAATTGAAGAGATTGCCAATTTCCTGTCCTCTTTCATTCTAATGATTTGGGCAAAATGGGCTGAGCTATTGACTAACGAAGGAAAAGATTCCCTCCCAGTTGCTGGGTGACTGGGAGAGCTGCCGTTGGTGCAAGTCTGGTGAGTTGGATGTTAAACTGCATGTGCCTTGCTTCCTGCCCCACCCCCCCAGGCCACCGTTGCAAGGAAGAGCGTGCTGGTGGTTCGCCATGGGGAGAGAGTGGATCAGGTCTTTGGGAAGTCGTGGCTGCAGCAGTGCTCCACTCCTGATGGTAGGTCACGCTCAGGTGGGTTTACGGACAGAAACACTGTAGATCTAACCAATGAGATCTCCTTCTCAATGACCTTACATGGCACCAGATCCCCTGAGGCACCGTTCTGTAGAATGACCATGTGTAGACTGTATACGTGGAAAACGTGCCTGCTACATCTTCCTCCAGGGGTGTTCCATGTATGCATTTGAGTGTGTGTGTTTTCTGTAAGAATCTTCCATCAACTTCTCTGTGGATGATGGAGGAATGGTTCTCCATAGGAAGTAGTTCTGCTAGTGTGAATGCTTGGACAGGTCTTTTCATCCCAGCAGCACATATATGCCACTTCGTTAGTGAATGCACCCTGACCTGTGGTCTCTGACCATGCCGCTTCTGGCACATGCTGTACCTCTCAGTCCCATCTCTAAACCTATCCAACCCAATCTTAACTGCTGTAATTTTTGGCTATGCTGCTTAAAAGATGGACGTATTCGTGAACATACCTCTTGCACACCCCAGGTTTTCTCCTCTGAATGCCAGGAAGTAAGAACAGTGCTTATAAATACATATACCCACAAGCCAAACTCTGTATTGAGGATCAATGTCCACATCAATGCTCATCTCCTAATAGGGAGCCTGTAGTGTCACAATTTCTAAGCCATGACCCATTACATAAATTAAGACATTGAACATAGTGACAAAATCAATTCACAGTTGCTAGGTTAGCCGAACCCTTTTGGGATCCCCCTCCAGAAGCCCAGCAGACCCAAGAAAGTGGGAAATGAGTAGGGAAAACCATTGGCAGATGACAATCACACACCAGAAAACATTCTGAGCAGATAACATCATGATCAAACATATTTCCAAGAACTCACAGAGCTAATAATATGGTTGCCTCTATAAAACAAGATCAAGTAAAGATACAAGAGCTTAAAGAAGCAACAATAAGACAATAGGTGGCTATCAGGATGCATTAACAAACATATAAGAAACTTTCTTTCAATAAAACAGTTTTTTAAGCTATTGAATTACTGAAACTATAGATTGAACTGACACACCTTGTCCATGGTGGGGAGAACCAATACAAAACAATCAACACCAAAAATAGTTATTGAACTTCATAGAAAAAGAAAAAATATTTGGTCATCTGGACAAAAGATCAAGTCACTTATAAGGGAAAATATTTTAAAGGCACTAGAAATCCCCAACTTCAAGGAAACTCCTGGTGGATCTTTTCCCAAGGCAGAGAGGCCCTTGATAAAGTGAAGAATGACATCTAGTTTGTCTGAATTTTGTATATTGCAGGGTTTAATAAATCACAAGGAAGTATAGCCACATCCTCCCCTCAGGGGACACAAGAGAGATTTGGGGGGCTCTACTGGCCTCTCCCCAGCTCAGCTCACTTTTGGCCCAGGCACCCACATCCTCACAGGGCCCCTCACCTCACCCCATATTCCACACAGACTCTGCTCCCATCAGGACCTGACCTTGCCCCACATCCTTGTCTTCTCCTGAGCTCTGCCCTGTGCCCCCAGGGTGATCACAGCTGAAGTGGCAATGACAGCAAAATACCTAAATGGAGTGTCTTGACATTTTGCGGGGGGATCACAGATGCCTTTGAGAATACAATGAAATTGACGGACTTTCTCTCTGATTTTAAAACTACCTTTCCCAACAGCTAATGTTGGCATTGAATAAACACCTCTAAAATGCGGGGTTCAAACAAGACTCTCTGCCCATGGAAATCCCAGGGAGGGAGTCTTCAGAAAACTCCTATATGGAACCTAAAACACAAGCATGAAAAATTGCCCCCCACTGACCCCTAGCTGCCTCCCACTGCCCCCCGACTCTGGGTTTGTGCAAGGCTGTGGGCCAGGATGAAGGGGCCTGGCATATTCCGGGGTGCAAAGGGCAGGGCCTGCTATGTATGGCAGAGCAGGTCTCAGGAAGGTCAGTGTGGCTGCTGGAACCTCCTAATAGCCAGGAGGCTTGGGGTCGCTTTGGAGAATGTGAAGGCAAACCAGAGTGCACTGGAGGGCGCAGTGTGTCGTGGTGTCCTGTGTGAGGATAATCCGTCATCCTGACATGAGACCAGCCCCTTGACTCGTTGGCCACTCCCTCTTGAGTCAGACGCTGGGCTATGGGCGTTACGTCACTGACTCCTTGCAATCGCTACTCTTTCCCTGTTTTTTACTGACGAGAGAGATGAAGTCATTTGTTTCTGGCTGCACAGTGAGGAGATGGTGATGCCAGGATTTGCTACCAGACTGTCAGATCTTAGAACTCAAGGTCAAACTCCACGTGAACGCTGGCACCAGGCAGCCTCTGGTGGGAGAGAGTCCCAGTGAGCTCACCTGACTTCCAGCCTGGCTTCAAGCAATTGACTAAAGAATGCACAACACAGGCATCGCCGGCTCGAGCACTCTGTCCCCTGATCAAGAAGGACACGTTTAAAGCTAGGGGGATGGATCATTGATGCCAACTTCAGATTCCTACCGAGTTACACTAAACTAGTCATAGAGACACTGTATCAGGTTCTTTATCAGGAAAATGTAAGAGTGAATCTTCGTGGGGCATTTTGGGAGGACAAAGAGGGTTGCATAGTTCCTGGGGCTGAAACCTAAGTTTTCTGCATTTGAGAAAATGTTGTGTGCACAGCCGAGCAGCACTTTCTTCTCAAATTGAAGCCACGTTGCAGAGCATGTTCAGAAACAGCACAGTTGACAATAATTTCAATAATAACATTGCTGTTAGAGTGGGTCTTGGTCTTGGGAGTTTTGTGGAACAAATCTGTACTAACTTGATGAAACTGAACGTCTGATGCTTATTTATACTTCAGGGAAATACTACAGGCCAGACTTGAATTTCCCTTGCAGTCTGCCCAGACGGAGTCGTGGGATCAAAGACTTTGAAAATGATCCCCCATTATCATCGTGTGGCGTTTTCCAGTCCAGAATTGCAGGTATGTTTGAGGGCTGTCTGGTAGGAAAGGTAACAATAACAGCAACAGTGATTATGGCTAGCAGGCATCTAGCCTGAGCCCTAGCTACACACCCTTTGATACAGTGTTAGCCTTGTTTCCAGTCTGCTGAGGAGGCTGGGGCACAGAAAGGTTAAGCAACTGGCCCAAGGTCACACAGCAAGAAAGTGGCAGTGTAGAAGTTTGATCTAGGAATGGATGATTCAGGAAGTTGGCAGGAATGAAAGAAAGGCATGGAAAAAAACAAGAGAGGGGAGGAAAAATCAACAACCAAGGAGCTCTAAGGAGCTCACTTTACAAATGGAAAACCACATCCTCTCATTGGTTTTATTTCAAAATCTGTCACTTTGGGCTTTTGTTTCATGTCTGGCGGTTCTGCTTCTATGTAACTGAGTTTATTTAAACAGAAGAGACCATTGAGTTCATTGAGTCTTCATTTCCTAAATTCAGAAAATGGAATCCAGAGAAGCAAGTTACACCAATGGTTAACTGCAGAGACCCCCACAGCCCACTCACCCAGGACCCCACTCAGGGGTGTGCTCGGAAATGTTTACCCACCTGCTCCGGGCAGAGTGGGAAGTCCGAGTTACAGAGTTATAGAGTTAGTGATAGAGTTATAGAGTTAGTTATAGAGTTATAGAGTCATAGAGTTATAGAGTTAGAGTTATAGAGTTATAGACTCATAGAGTCATAGAGTCATAGAATTATGGAGGAGTTAGTTACAGAGTTATAGAGTTAGAGTCATAGAGTCATAGACTTATAGCACTTGCTGAGTGCAGTGGTGAGAATACTGCACTCCTGGACAGCTGATTCCAGACTCCCAGTGTGAGCTCCCAGGACACTGAGTCGGAAGGAGATGGTGGTCCCAGGCCTCTGTCTCTGGCTTGTAGGTGACATTTTCTGCCTCCCTCTCCTCTTCTCTGCTTGTCTCTGTGCACAGATTTCCCCTTTTAGAAGGACACTGTCATACTGGATTAGAGCCCACCCTAATTTAATTGATTGAGGTGCACACCCTTATTTTAACTTATCACTCTGTAAAAATCCTGTTTCCAAATCAGCCACATTCTAAGGCACCAAGGGTGAGGACTCTAACATGTTTTTCAGGGAAGGGGGTACAGTTTAACCCAGAAGAGCCTCCACTGAAACCTCGCTCATCAGCATTCGGGCTGTGCAATTTTTGTGCTGTAGGGACTCCCATATTTCCCTGAGAGCAGGGCTTCCAATGTCACAGGGGGAAAGGCAGTGTACAGGCTTGTCCTTCCACGAGCTTCAGTGGGTCTTGAGTTTTCTCAAATGACCACAAATGTGAAGCCCCACCCATTTCTGAGCTCACAGTGGTGCAGATCCAAAGCCCAGGCCCACCGGGGCTGCTCTGCTGAGGGTCTTAAAGCCTGAAGTCAAGGTATCTGCTGGGCTGAGTTTTCATTGGGAGCTCAAGTCTCCTTCCAGACTCATTCTGCTGTTGGCCAAATTCAGATCCTTGTGGTGGGAGGACTGAGGTCTGCTCCTTGCTGGCTGTTAGCTGGGGGCTGCTCCCAGCCCTGGTAGAGGCTGCCCACATTCCTTGCCATGCTGTCCCCTCCATCTTTGCAGCCAGCAATTGAGAATGTTTTGCTGAATCTTTCTCACTTCACACTTCTCTGACTTTTTTCCATGACTGGCTGGCGATAATCACTGCTTTTAATGGGCTCACCAACTTGGTCAGCCCCACCTTGGATCCCCTCCCTTCTGCCATAGGATGTAATGGTCCCAGGAGCAACAGACCATCCTGGTCACGAGTTCCACCCATACTTGGGGGCTGTGCAGGGTGTGTCACACCAGGGGGTGGAAATCCGGGCCCCTTTGAGGACCCTGCCTACCACAGGGAGCACATGGCTCATCTGCCATTGGAGGCTAGAATTATGAAGGGGCATTTTCTGCCTTTTTCACTATTTTCCAGGGGATGCGCTACTGGACAGTGGTATCAGAATCAGCTCTGTGTTTGCCTCCCCAGCCCTCCGCTGTGTGCAGACGGCCAAACTCATCCTGGAAGGTCAGTGAGAACCTCGGTGAGCCTCTCCTACTGCCTTGACCTTGGGGCTATTCTCCAAGGGGAGTGGGAAGGGAGTGGAGGTGGAATTGGATGACTGGCAATGAATGCCCACACCAAAGTCGTCAGGCAGGTACAAGCCAGCCCTCCAAGGATGCTGGCAGGCATGCTGGGTCCGTGAGCATGTCTGGAATACCAGGACCGTCAGACCAGTAGGGGCTAGTGTAGCTAAATGCCAGGTCCTGTCCTCATACTGTTTCTCTTTGGCCTCCATCAGCTAAGCATTTTTAAAATACACCTAGAAAGCGGCATTCGAAAACCTTGAGAGCTGGGAACTGCTACGGTTCCTTGTAAGTCTGAATTGCACGACCCTTCCCAGGGCAATCCACTGGGCCAGTGGAGCTGTCCAGCGTCCTCAAGGGCTGATGTGTGTCAGGAAGTCCTGGGCAGACCCTTCTGCAGCTCCCACCTATGGGAAGAAGAAATTTCCTGCCCATAGGAGAGCAGCTTGTCCCAGAGGCCTGGGCTCTGCCTTCAGCCTGAACCCTGTCCTGCTCCTCTTTGGGAAGAGGGATAAGATCTAGGTCCCCAGGCAGGGACTGGCCGTGGCCAGGAGCATGAGTGACATGCGAGAGGGCATGTCACCTCCATGGTGACAGGGGAGAGGGCAGAGCACACAGACGCAGATGCAGCAGGAGGGCAAATATGGGGGACAGGGCTTGCCTCGACTTTCTCAGAGACCTAGGAAGTCAGGCCACCAGCGGAAAGTGGGAGCAGGGACTGTGGGAAAACATTCAGGTCTTTTTTTCCACTCAAAAAGAGATGGCCTTACTTTATGGCTCTTCCTTTAATCAAAATATAAAATGCTTAGGAAATGTGAGTTGCAGGGAGTCAGAATGTTCCAGAAGATGGCTCCTTCCATTCTTCACCTCTTGCCCAGTCTGTGTAAGTGTTTATCGGGAAAGTGCCTCATGAGGCCGACATTCTTCGTGATGGGTCACATCTTGTCCATTGATCATTGGGTCTGCCATGTTGGAGGATGCAGCCGGTGGGCTGGTTTCATGGTGGAGCTGTGCTGGGTGCCCAGGTGAGCCCCAGCATGAGCCTGCTGCCTGGGACACTCACCAGCTCTTGGGAGACTCTGGCCCTTCCTGGCACACAGGGGGCTATCACTCCTCTGATACCTTCCCACTGCTCATCAGTTTTGACCTCAGAAATAGCACGGCTATGCCTAATCACAGAACGGTATTTGCCAAGAAGAAAATCACACTGTTTAAAAGGCATGATTTAGACTTGTGTGTGACGGTCTGAGATATAAAAGGAGACTCATTTATGCAAAGTCAGGGTGGATGTTGAGGATGATAAACACTTGTATTCTGTTGAATCCAGAACTCAAACTGGAGAAAAAAATCAAGATACGAGTGGAACCTGGAATCTTTGAATGGACAAAATGGGAAGCTGGCAAAACCACCCCAACCCTCATGAGCCTGGAAGAGCTGAAAGAGGCAAATTTCAACATCGACACTGATTACAGGTATGCTGTTCTGCAGTTCTCTGCCACTGGGGCTTTTCCAGTCATTGTTAAAGAAAAATTTCATGACACTGTTGAAATGGTAAGAAAGACTTTATTCAAGAGGGACCGCTGCAGTAGGGTTTTGCAGCAGGGGAGAGAGGTGGGGCTCAACTCCTAATACAAGGAAAAGGGGGGAGTTATAGCCACAGAGCAGGGTGGGGGTCAGTGGATGGAAAATTCCTGAGAAGGTGGGTCATTCTTGCTAAACTGACCTAAATGAGGACTCTTGCTGAAGGCGGGCCAAGGCGATCAGACATCACCTGGAGGGTGATAGAGGACAAGGAACTTGATCAGATATCGATGGTAGGAGGTTCTTGCTAAACTCACTCTGCAAGAATAGACACAGAAGCCCAAGGGTCAAGACCTCATCGAGAGGAAGGTTCAGAGGAGCTGGACTGGAGTTTGGTCAAGGAGAGAGTCTTTGTCATCCTGCACCCATGTCTGACTCTGCCATCACAGAGCCCTCCTGGTGTTGAGTAAGAATGTGTGCTGGAGATTGACTGTCAGTGCTTTGCCAGTTTTCAGCACAAAACTGGAGTCTCCCTGTTGACCATGAGCCTGCCTTGAGGCAGAGCCATCCTGGAAGAACATTCTCCTTCCGCAGCTAACTGCAGCTGAGCCTTCCTAATCCCTACCAAAGGGCCAGGGCAGCAGCCTCTCCTTCTCATCCTTCCAGGCCCGCGTTTCCCCTGTCTGCCCTCATGCCGGCCGAGAGCTACCAGGAGTACGTGGACAGGTGCACGGCAAGCGTGGTGCAAATCATCAACACCTGTCCGCAGGACAGTAAGTGCCTCACTATCCTCAGTATGACCAGCCCCTTGGGCTTGGGGAATTATCTCTGAGATGGAAATTGGCCGATTTTTGAGCCTATGAATGCCCCCACTTCCCCTGCCCGCCCCCCTCCCCAATTCTCCAGCAACAAAGTTTTCATCGCTGCTGCTGCTGCTGCAGTAACCGGGTGCACAGACATGCACTCCCCTGCTGCCCAGGCCCTGGGACCCCCCCATGCTGGGACTGAGTGCTGATGGGACCCAGGCCAGCAGGGTCAGCACAAATCACCCATGTCCAAGGGATTCGAGTCAGCTTCCTGGGAAACAAGAGACAGAGAGAAAGAACAACCAACTTCCAGGTGGAGCCCCCTTCCCTGACCCATCACGCGGGTCTCCTAACCCTCCTATGTTGCTTTGTCCTGGATGAAGCACACACAGAAGCGCTGACTTCCCACACCTTCCCCCGAGCTGGCAGGGACATGCGTGTCACCTGAGGGAGGCCCACTTGGCCTGTGGTCTCCAGGTGTTCTTATCTAAAGCAGGAGTCGTAGCAGGCTCGTGTGATAAAACAACCATCTGACCTTTCTAAAGTGAATCAGGTCTGGCCTGGGCGTCAGCCACCGCTACATCCCAGTCTGTGGCTGACGGTGCCCAGGCAGCCGGTGACCACGGGGTGTGGCTCAGCTCACTTCCTAGGCCTCCCTGTGGCTGGTGGGCAGCTGCTGCGTGCAGAGGAATCCATGAGCGAGGGTGGGATGCAGGCATCACTAAGCCGTTACCAGCCACACTACTTCTAGCTCGGGGGTCTCGCCAGGCTTCGGGGCACTCTGAGGTAGCTCTGCCCCCACCACTTTGGGGACCCCAGTCTAATAAAAGGTGCTCTCTGGGGCTGCTTTGACCTGGAGGTGTTCTTGTTTTCCACAGCGGGTGTCATCCTGATTGTGAGTCACGGCTCCACTCTGGACTCCTGCACGCGGCCACTGCTCGGGCTGCCACCCCGGGAATGCGGGGATTTTGCCCAACTCGTGAGAAAGGTACGTGCCCACTCTTGGCTCTTTGGGCCACAAAATCACGCACCCTGAAGACACGGGTTTATCACACCCACTTCTCAGAATGAAAACAAGGGTCCGGCTGACCCAGGGCCACCAGGATCCACGTGCCGCCAGAGACTGTGCCCACCTGCCCTTGTGCGAAGGGCGACTTCGGGCTGGGGCTGGTGGGTAGGTCAGTCATCCTCATCATCATTGGTCACTTGCCGATTTTTTACCAGTCAGCTCACGCCATAACCCCTTGCAGCTCTCGTAGAAAAACAGACGGTCCAGGAAGGAGTAAGCAGTTTAGATGAGGAGGGAAGAAACGACTGTGGGACTCGATTCTGGCCTCTTCTGGGGACCTGGGGCAGGGCAGCTGATGGATGAAAAGGAGCCCCTCGATCCTCTTGCCCTTCGAGTCACCCAGCATGGAAGAAGCTTGAGCTGATTGTAGCTGCCAGAGTGCTCAGGTGCTGGCAAGGGCCTTGTGAATGACAAACAGAGGATAATGCACACGTGGCATCTTGGACAACCTTGATTATCACTCAGTAAAGCCAGAGGGTGACATCCAGTCCATGGGTGAATTGAGGCAGGCAAACTCAGGAGTGCAGATCCCACCCCAGTTCCC
The DNA here is from genome assembly GCF_006542625.1 of Nomascus leucogenys. Taxonomy (NCBI): domain Eukaryota; kingdom Metazoa; phylum Chordata; class Mammalia; order Primates; family Hylobatidae; genus Nomascus; species Nomascus leucogenys. The sequence continues at coordinate 27,470,392 of NC_044405.1, forward strand.
GCCATTCTCTGCACATCTACTCAAGGCTGGACTCGCCACAGTCCTGACCTTTTTATGAAATTCATCAGTCCATTGGTCAGTGCCCAGGCAGCACGTGCAGCATAGACAATGCCTGTCATCGGAGGTGCTTGAGGCCCTGACCTGGTTTCTTCATATAGCACTGCCACAGGACCACACTGGCCACAGCTTGTTTGCCATAAGTTGTAGGCAGGAGGGGGTTGCTGAGTCCCCCCAAGAGGTTGGGGGCTTCAGAGGAGCCCAACTCCCAGGCCCAGCCCAGTGACACCAGCCAGGTGCCTGCAGGAGGGCTTAGCTCTCTAGCTGAGCCTGCCTCAGCAGCTGGATGAGAGGTTACACACACGAAGAGCATGCCTGCCACGGGTCATTGTCCCTCAGCAATTAGGCATCAGACACCCGAACCCCCCTATCTTGCTCCATTTTCCCCTGCACCCGAGTAAAAACATGTTTCCCCTGCAAAATATCTCCAGGGTGGTGTGTCCCAATTATGATCCAGACATTTCCGAGCGCCCTGGCTTCCTGAGCCACCAGGTGAGCATTGTCCAAATAGGGCAGCTCAACCCCCTCAGGCCACACTGGTAGAAGTCTGCATGGATTTTCCTGGGGACTGTCCAAGGCAGCCCCGGCACCACCTGCTCCCAGAATGTTGCTCTTGCTTCTGCAAATGGGTCTCCCACACACGTGCTCTGATGTATCCCTCCTGTCCCTTCCCCCCTTCCCACAGCCCCATATACACCTACCAAGCCTCCAGCCCCAGGCGCTCCTGGGGGTCCATGTAACCAAGGGTGGCAGCACTGCACACACCAGCTGCTGACATTTCCCCAAACCCATGAGCCCTTGTGGCCAAAGCTTCACCCGCTCCTTGGACCCTTCACCCCCTTCCATAGACACCAATCTTGAACTTCCAAACTCCTGGACTTTCTTATGCTGGCCACGTGGTATTCACCCTGCCCCCACCCCAAAATAAGCTGGACTTGCTCATGCATGTCAGAAAATACAAAGGGGGCTCTACCAAATGGTGGGCCCCCAAATCAGGGCAGCTGGAAAGGGAGCACTCAGGACCCTCCCCAGCCAGCCCATCACTGCCCCCCGCCCACAGCCTCTACAAGCACGAGGAGAGAATCACCCTAGAGTCAACATCAGCCTCACTCAGTTCCCCCTGCCAGTTGGCATTTTTGTAAATTTCATCTGCCTGAGGAATTTCTAGACATTAGAAAGAGGAAGGAAAGAAAGAAAAGCAAAAGACAAAAGCAAAAAAGCCTTCACCACAAAGCTCTGTTCCCACACATCCATTTCACAGATGAAGGGATGGAGGTCTAAAGGTTCACTTTGTGCTTTTCTTTTGGGTGTGAAAACTCAATGTCTGTGTCTTTTTGTGATGCTGAATGTGAGAATACGAGTCACTCCTTAAGTGGTGGACGGCAATCTCCACCTCGGCCTGCAGACCTTTGTGGTGGGGGCCATTCTACGCACTGTAGGATGTGCCACCTTGTAGGACCTCTACCTGCTAGGTGTCAGCAGCAGCACCTCCATCCTCAGTTGTGACAATCAGAAATGTCTCCAGAATTACCCAGTGTCCCCTGGCTAGAGGACATCCCCCACGGGGCACCGGCTGGGCAGATGTTGGTGCCATTTGATGGTGGCAGTGCCAGCCTGGGCAGTCGCAGACCCTCCAAAGTAGAGGAGCGCCTGACAGTTGGCTTTGGAGCTAGTCTGAAATTGATGGAGTTGTTGTAAGATATTAACAAGTGATTTAAAACTGTGTTCTAGATCCCTTCCCTGGGCATGTGCTTCTGTGAAGAAAATAAAGAGGAAGGAAAATGGGAGTTGGTGAACCCACCGGTGAAGACGCTGACCCACGGGGCGAACGCAGCATTTAACTGGAGGAACTGGATCGCAGGCAGCTGAGAGTCACGGTGATGTTCTCATAACCTCAGAGTGGAGAGGCAGAGACCACGTGCAGGGGCTGGGAGATGCTGCTCTTTCCAGAGGCGTCTTAGTCTCACCCAATGTGATTTGCAGAAGCACAAGACGCACTTTTATATTCTGGAATATTTCCCTCCAGCTTTCGCCTTTGTAACTCCCATCTGTGGACCCATCGTCCACCAGCCCGGCTGTGGGGAGCACACGGCAGGTGGCTGGGTGAAGATGCCGCCCTGCAGCGTGTACACCAAGTGTCTGCAGCTGGGGACACAACTGCCCAGGACTCTAACTTCTGGGAATTAAAGACTCACCACACACGAAGGATCTAACCACTTCATTTTCCATGGTCTGATCATTAAATTTCCAATCGTTTTTTCTTTTTCTACGTCCATCACTCTGTAGCCATATACACATGGGCTAAAACGGGTGTAATAGTCAATAAAATGGTCCCAGAAAACCGTCCATCAGATCAAAACTGGGTTGCTGCTCGGTGCTGTCAACATTCATGTTACTATGTCTCTCTGGTTGCTGTAACCAATGACCACAAACCTGGGGGTCATGGAAAGAACACAGACTTTACACACACACACACACACACACAGGCACATACACACACACATATGCATACAAACACACAGGCACACGCACACACTTGCATGCACACACACACAAACACATGCACACACACATGTGCACACACATGCACATGCACACAAACGCAGGTACACAAGCATGCACACACACATACAAACACGTGCATGCATACATGCACACATGCAGACACATGCATGCACACATGAGCACACACACACATGCACACACTCGCACACACGCACACAAAGGCATACACATGCAATGCACACACACAAACACACAGGGACACACATGCTCACATGCACATACACACGCGCTGACTCTCCTACAGTTTCTGGAGGTCGGAATGTTCTCAGCAGGCTATGTTCCTTCTGGAGCCTCCAGGGGAGGATCCTTGCCTTTTCTCACTTTTAGAGGCCACCTGCATCCTCCCTCCTCAAGGACAGCAGCATAGCAGCCTCGAAGCTCTCTCAGTCTCTGCCTTCACAGCCACATCGCCTTCTGCCTCTGATCCTCCTGCCTCCCTCCTTCAAGGGCCCTTGCGTTGACACTGGGCCCACCCAGTAACCCAGGATCAATTCTCATCTCAAGAGCCTTAACCACACATGCAAAGTCCCTTTTGCCACATAAAGTTGCATATTCCCAGGTCCCTGGGATTAGGACGTGAACGTCTTTGGGGGTTATCCTGTAGCCTGCCATAACATACCCCAATCCTTCCAAGCACAGCAGAGCTGCCCGTACAGGGCCTCAGACATAGGGATTTGAGACACTCCCCTTGCAGGCCTTTTTTGGCTTCTTCTATTCTTGTTTCTGATCACGTAGAGGAGAGAAGAGGACTTTGCCAGTGGGAGAAGTAGGCTCCCCCGATTTAACAGGGCCCCAAAAGAAGGGCCACAAGCAAAGTGGAGTCTGTCCATGATGGCGATGCTGAGGAAGCTGGTCCAGCAGGGGATGGGGTCTCCCCAGTGGGGAGTCTCGTGCCCCAGCCCACAGGTCACACCTGCTCCCACAGCCCACACGTGTGGTGCCTTATGCTGCAGGCAGAGATCCCAGCACGGTGCAGTGACAGTCCATTGGTCTTTCATCTTTTCTAGACCCCTGATCCAGTGCAGATGTTATTTCATGATTGCAGTTTGGGGCTGTGGTGGTGGCTCTGTGAGTGCCTTTTATAGTGTGAATGCAGAGACAGGGCAGGAAGGACCCATGCTGCACCCTCAGCCTCCCCCTGTGAGCACCCAGGCAAGTGGAGGGCAGAACACAAAGGGAGCTCTTGTAGAAATAAAGACGGTGAACACCCTGAACTGTGACAAAAATGGCCCACGTTGTGTAGGATGCGCAGGAGGCCAGACCCCATAAAAGGTTCCTCGCTGTTTTAGTCAATCAAACACGACCTCCTGAGAAAAAGACACATCTGTCTGTCCCTTGTTTTATTTCACTAATGATGTAGTTTTTCTGTGTCCAAACATAAAGAAGTTTGAAGTTGACACAGCCACAGAGAGCAGAGCGTGCACCCCACTCACAGGCCTGCTTCGAGTCCAGGCCACACCGAGATGACGTCTTCAGGGAGATTGTTCTAGACGCACCCCAGCAGATACCGACTAGAAAAGAGATGGATTCACTGGGATGTAGGTGGATGGGCAGTACGTCCTGCAACAAGTACGCCCCACCCCTGGGCACCTGGGTGGTTCTTCTTTCACCTCGGCAACTGTGTGGTTGGGTCCAAGTCCCTCCTGGATACCACAGTGCCGCACTCGCTAATCATGATGATGAATTAAAGTGCTGCAAGTCAAGGTATGGCATTGAAATCCCAGTCATGTATTCGAGTGGTCTGTAACGAATCTCTGGATTCACCTTCTCAGGGGTGAAGCTTCCAGGTCCCCCACCCTGGGCAAAGCCAGACACAGGTAATTCCCCTCTCATCCTGCTGGGCTGCTCACAGGTTTTGCAAGGAGAATGAGATGGGTTTGAATCTCAGATCTCCAGATCTCCAGATCTAGTGTGCAAGAAATAGCATTTTCTTGATATTCTATGATTCTGGTTCTGTCAGACTCTCATTCCCCCGCCATGGCAGAGGACCCCAGTTCGGTGGTTCTGTTCCTCCAGAAGGAACCATTCGCTGTATGGACTAAGCCTTGGGGGCAGAGCTGGGCTGGAAAAGGGCAGAGACGGAAATGCCTGGTGGGATCATCATGACTGGGTGTAAACTGTCCACTCTACGAACCAATAGGAAATCCCAAAAAAAGAAAACAAGACTCACTCTTTCTTCCTTCCTCTCCCTGGGTGGGTCGCTTTGGTGTTTGTGAGCCAAGTCTGACCCCTGCTGACACCGTCTGGAAGTGGCCGTCCTGTCACCAAAGCCATCCCAACCCACGCCCCACCCGCATTCTCTTTTTGACTTCCTCACTGAGTGCTTGAAAAAAAAACAAGCCTGGGCCGGGCACGGTGGCTCATGCCTGTAATCCCGGCACTTTGGGAGGCCAAGGCGGGCAGATCATGAGGCCAGGAGATCGAGACCACCCTGGCCAACATGGTGAAACCCCGTCTCTACTACAATACAAAAACTTAGCCAGGCATGGTGGCGCACGCCTGTAGTTCCAGCTACTCAGGAGGCTGAGGCAGGGGAATCGCTTGAACCCGGGAGGCGGAGGTTGCAGCGAGCCGAGATCGTGCCACTGCACTCCAGCCTGGTGACAGAGCAGACTCCGTCTCAAAAAAAAGAAAGAAAAAGGAAAAAACAAGCCTGAAAGGGAATTCTACCGGCATTCCCTGAGGCTGAGCGGATGACAATGCTGCTTTGTAGCTTAAGGTTCCCCTCCAAGAGCTGGTTCTTTGGAAAGGTGGAAAGTGGCGAGAAGGGGGTGGAGCCGGCCTCAAGCTGGGCAGCCAAGGGGCCAAAGGCCTAAGCCAGTGCCTGTCTCCAGGCTACAGCCTGTGGTGCTGAAGAGCTTAGGGACAGGCCTGGGGCCACCAAGCCAAGCACTGCCCCTGGCAAACACTGCTGCACTCATCCAAGAAGAAAGAGCTATCATAACCGTCCACCAAAGTACATCTTATTTTAGAACCAAATTTGAGATTTTTTTAGACGTGATTCACATGGTGCATATTATGGGCTGAGTTGAATGCTCCCTCCCCCACCCAAATTCAACCAGCCAACAATTCTGCAAGGATCAGAGGTCGGAAGAAAGGAAAATGGCAGCATCAAATGCACAGCCACAAATCCCAAGATGGCCCCAGGTGCCTGGGAGTGGCTGCGGAGGAATTTAGGGCTGGATGGCCCACAGGACATGGTGAGAACCACTATCATGGGCTGAACTGTGTCTCCCTAAAAAGCTATGTTGGAGACTGATATGGTTTGGTTCTGTGTCCCCACCCAAATCTCATGTTGAATTGTAATCCCCAGTGTTGGGGGAGGGACCCTAACCCTAACCCTATAAACATGGTATTTTTTATATCCTCATATCCTCATGCCATATATAAACCTATGGTAAACACCTGCTCTTACACAGAAACAGCAGATAACTGGAAATCTTAGAGGCCTTCCCAGAACTGGGGTTCATCAGAACATGGGTGGCTCCCGACCCATCACTCCCAGACCCAGAGTTTATGTACCATAGGGGAGAGGTGGTTCAGAAGGGATGTGCAGGACAACTAAAGTACAGTAACATCGAGGTCACTTGACCTCAGGGCAGGACCTATGGTAAGTACCTGCTCTTATGTAGGTATATGCAGTAAAGGCAGCAGTCATAGCAGTGGGGGAAGTTAAACAAATGATGCCAAGACAACCGGATCACATTTGGGGAAAAGAAGGTTGGAATCACTCCTCATTCCTTATACCAAAAAAAAAAAAAAAAAAAATCAAAGATTTAAATATTAAAAAAAAAAAAAGAAATCATGGGCTGGGTGCAGTGGCTCACACCTGTAATCCCAGCACTTGGGAGGCCAAGGCAGGTGGATCACTTGAGGTCAGGAGTTCAAGACCAGCCTGGACAGCGTGGTGAAACCCCATCTCTACTAAAAATACAAAAATTAGCCCAGCGTGGTGGCGGGTGCCTGTAATCCCAGCTACTCAGGAGGCTGAGGCAGGAGAATCACTTGAACCTGAGAGGCGGAGGTTGCAGTGGGCCGAGATCACACCACTGCACTCCAGTCTGGGCGGCAGAGCGAGGCTCCAACTCAAAATAAATAAATAAATAAAAATAAAACCTATCATAGAGTTAAAAAGTAAAAGGTAAGCTGGGAAAGCTGTGTGCTTCTCATGCTACCCAGTTCCAGCCCACCCCCTCCAGGAAGCCCTCCTGGCCGCCAGCCCACCTTGCTGCCCCTGAATCCCAGTTCAGGCATCCTCTGCACAATTCATGTCAGTCATATCTGCCTTGTCCTGTTGTTGCTGTCACTCATCGTCTTGTCTGTCGCTCCTTCCCAGGGGTTGCAACAGTGACTGTGTACCAGGCTTCCAGGCAGCCCCACGTCCAGTGGGACCAGTGACTCCCCTGCAAAGCTTCTCTGCTGCTATAGGCCAGGATTCCCAGCCTTGGCACTATTGACATTTGGGGCCAGATACATCTTTGTCAGAGGACGCCCTGTGCATCGTGGGATGTCCAGCAGCATCCCTGGCCCTCCCCCACTGAAGCAGCAGTACGTCCCTCACCCCAGCCCGCCAGGAGTGTGATACCAAAAATGTCTCCACATGTTGCCAAGTGTCCCTGGGGGAGCAGGATCGTCCCCAGCTGAGAAGTACCAATGTATTCCCTTCACAGGGCCGCATGGAACTCTGGCCTCAGGGCTCCCACCAGGGCACTCGGGTGTAGCGCGAATGGGCACAGCTGTGTTAGGAGTCTGGAGTCACACATGTGCACTCCTGCTAAGCAGACAGTCCTCTATGGAGACGAAGGTTGGAAAGGAATCAGTGCACATCTCGAGCTGAATACTTGTGTGATGCTGCTACAGAGGAAGTCCAAGTAGCACTGGAACTTTGCGGACACTGCCCCCTGGAGGTAGGTGTGGGCCTAGGCAGGGGGAGCCATGCGGAGATGGGACCAAGTCCTGCACGGACCCCACTGCCTCCGTGTGATGTGGTGGCCGTGCTGTGGTGGCAGCTGAGCCCTGTGTCCAGCCTCGTAGTCCTCTTGGCTGGCCCCACACTCAAATTCTAGAACACTTAAGTGCACCGGGGACACCACGAGGCTCCACACTGTTGGACTCCAGTCCTTTAGCCCAGCTGGGAGCAGCCCTGACACAATAATTCTTCAACAGACGCTTCTCCTCAACCCTGTCTCATGCTTCTCCTCTCCCCTCATTCCCAAGGCTGGCAGACAGTGGCTGCACACACATTCAGGAGATTGCAGGAAATAATTTCCAACAGCAAATGAGACATTAATTATTCAATGCAGATAAACATCAACAACAGCGCTTCATCCAAAGGAATTCCACTGGATCCAGGGGCTCTGAGGTGGAGCTCAGTTCAGTCCTCTACTCCTGGTGACCTCAGACAGAGTCTCTGTGCCTCAGGCTCACTGCTGTAAAATCATGGGGCCTGTCGATGGGTCCACGTCACTTGCAGCATCTTAGTCCTCATTCTGGAGGACACGTGCCCTCTTAGCAGCAAGCCCTGGAGGGGCTGACTCACAGTGTCTGCTGTGTTTTCCGGTTTCCATGATGTAAATGCACCAGGGCTGATTCTGGGCTGCCAGTGTTTTGACAACTGATTTGCAGACTGCGTGAAAATTTAAAACTCAGCTCTCTTGAGCTGATATGAGCCACCCCAGCCCACCCCTGCAGCAGGCACGAATGTTAGTTTGCAGGAAGAGGCCAGCTGAGCTGCTGCACAGACCTGTTGGGATCATCACAGCTGTGTGCTTCAGGCCGGTACCTCTTCCTGTAAAAGGAAACAACATTCTCTCTACAGAGGATGGAAGGACAGAAGGGCTGAGGCCCACGTGCTGGTGGGGTCAGGAGAGAGAGGAGGCCAAGTCCCTGGGTCTAGGAAAGACGGGTGGGTGAAGCCAGGCCAGGGGCACTGAGTGGAACGCTGCCTGCTCCCTGTGGGGCACTGGACAGACTTTTGGTTCCAGGGATTCATCCCAAGCGGTGTCTCTTCCGGGATCCTTGGCCAGCAGCGACTCTGGCAGCTGGAGCACACCTGAAGAGAGGCCCCAAGCTCTCGCCTCTCTCCAGCCCTGCTATTCAACCGGATGTTCCCACTCCTGCTTCTCCCTGCCTCATCGCCTCAGTCGCCCGGGGTGAGCCTCCTGCTCTCCCAAGGAAAGACACAGCCGGCATGCTTCACACACTCACCTTGAAGTTCAGGCTTGGAAGGTCAGTCCATCCAGCTGAAGTTCACTGCTAGAGATGTAATTGAATCAGCCCTGGCGGGAGCATTTACACCACAAGAACAGGCGAACACTGCTGCGAGTCAGCCCCTCCAGGGCTCGCTGCTAAGAGGGCACATCACGTCCTCCAGAATGAGAATTAAGATGCTGCAAGTGACGTGGACCCATCAACAGGCCACATGATTTTACAACGGTGGGCCCGAGGCACACAGAGCCTGTGTCTGAGGTCACCATGAGTAGAGGACCAAACCGAGCTTTAACCCAGATCCCAGTGGAATTCCTTCGGATGAAGCGCTGTTGTTGATGTTTATCTGCACTGAATAATTAATGTCTCATTTGCTGTTGGAAATTATTTCCTGCAATCTCCTGAATGTGTGTGTAGCTGCTGTCTGCTGGTGCATGGGGGTTCTTCATGAAAAGTGAGAGGGGTCCAGCTGTGCGAAAGGCCTTTGCAAGTTGCCACAGCAAACTCCCAGAATTATGATGTACTTATTCCTGTGTGGTTCCGAGTAAATGCCACTTCTAGCTGTCCAGTACCATTTTTTCCTAGGACTTAAGGCCACAAAAATAAATTAAGAAACACACATGCATGCATGCAATCTTCCTGGTGAAGCCTTCAAGCAAAGTTTTCCAAGAAGTCATTAAAAAATTAATGATCTGGAAATGTCATGTTTCTCCTTCTCTCCCCAAAATGTATTTCTTTCAACCATTAACTCATTCTCTTTCATTGCGTCCCATAATGAGACAAAACTGTGTTAGGACAATAAACCAAGCAATTTTCCAAAGACGCTACAGCACAAAAGCAACGTAAATCCCGAAAGAGAAACGCCTGCGAATGAGCTCACCGAAGGCGCACTGTCCTCCCAGGCGCCTCCCCGGAGGGGCAGCCCGTTTATTTGAGTTAGTGATTTTGGAAGACACACTGCATTTTCTTTGCCTCCAGCTATCCTTGAACCATTTTGTTCTCCTTGCCACATACTGATAGCACTTATTATCTAGAAAATATAACCAGACTTTGAGGAAAGGCAAGGGGCCCTATAAGTTATTTATTTTTTCGCTTCTCAAACTCTGAACCAAGGACCAGGATTACGGGCATTGCCTGGGAGCTTGTTAGAAATGCAGGGCCTCAGGCACCCCCGTCTCCCATGTCAGTAGCTGTGTCTTAGCAGGATCCCCAGGGCATTGCCTCACAGTCAGGGTGGAGCAAAAGTCCTGCCTGGCGTCCTGGTGAGTGGACCAGGAAGGGGCAGGTGAAGGCGATATTATTGGTCCTTCGACTGCAGACAAGAACTTGCAGCTTAGCCTGTGGGAAGAAATCAGCCCATATGATGAAACACAATCTGATGATGTAAAGGATTTTTGTACTTATCCCCACATGTTTAGACATGGCAGCCCGCATACTCTTAAACCTGAACCTTAACACACCGTGACTTAGAGCCACAAACAACAAAGCAGACTGCAGGAACCAGAGTTCTCCAGAGAAACAGCCAGTAGGAAACAGGACCCACATCCATATAGATACAAACATACAGATACAGGCTGGGAGAGGGAAGGAGAGAGGGGGATTGGCTCACACTGTTACAGAAGCTGAGAAGCCCCATGGCCTGCGGGAGCTGTTGGCCTCCCGTCTGGAGGCCAGTAGCCTCGAGACCGAGAAAGAATTGATGTTTTCATTCAAGTCCAATGGCAGGAAAAAGCCAATGCCTCAGTTCAAAGGCCGTCAGACACCAGGAGTTTCCTCTTAGCCTTTTGTTCCATTCAGACCTTCAACTGATTGGATGAGGCCCACCCACCCTGGGGAGAGCCGTTTGCTTGACAGTCTCCTGATTCGAATGTTCATCTCATCCAGAAACCTCCTCACACACCCCCAGAGTGACACTGGGTCAAAACGTCTTTGCACCCCGCGGCCCAGTCAAATAAAAAAAAAAAAAAAAAAAAAAAAAAAAAAAAAAAAAAAAAAAAAAAAAAAAAAAAAAAAAAAAAAAAAAAAAAAAGTCAAATTCACACATGCAATTGAGCTTCACATTGGGCGTTTCTGCCCTGGTAATGTCCTCCCATTACCAAGAGCCTGGCATTTGTCCTTCTTTTCAGTGGGTTTCATAGCCCAGCAGCAGCTGGCCCTCTCATAGAGCAGCAGTTCCCCGCCTTTTGGCACCAGGGACAAGTGTCGTGGAAGACAATTTTTCCACCTCACCCACCGGCTGAGGCACAGAGAGGCCAATGTTCCCTGAACCCGTAGCCAATGGCAATTGATGGTGCACTTTACATATATCTTTATGACGTTAGAGTATTTGGATGATTTTGTTAATTTCTGAGTTGTCTACGTCTTGGGGCATTGGTTGGAAGCGACACTCTTACCAGGTTTGCACAGTGCAGGAGCCAGATTTTGAAGTGGCATGGGAAGTCTAGGGTTGTAATTACATGAGCTCAGGTTGGTTCTTCCATCCCTTAGCCACCAATCCCCTTCCAGTCCCTCTTCCACACACCTCCCTTCATTCTGTCCTGTATTATTATTATTATTATATTTTTGAGATGGAGTCTCACTCTGTCGCCCAGGCTGGAGTGCAGTAGCGTGATCTCGGCTCACTGCAGGCTCTGCCTCCTGAGTTCACACCATTCTCCTGCCTCAGCCTCTGGAGTAGCTGGGACTACAGGTGCCCCCCACCATGCCCGGCTAATTTTTTGTATTTTTAGTAGAGACAGGGTTTCACCATGTTAGCCAGGATGGTCTCAATCTCCTGACCTCCTGATCCACCCTCCTTGGCCTCCCAAAGTGCTGGGATTACAGGCGTGAGCCACCGCACCTGGCTGCTGTATTATTATTTACTCACATACATATCTTGCCATGACGTTGCAGGGATGCAACATGAGTTTACTACTCCATGTTCTTTCCACCTAGCCACCCCTACTGCTGCCCAAGCCTGACTCCACGCATCCTGATCTCAACCCTTGATCTCTTACAAGGAAAGGGTGTGATATGTCCCCACCCAAATCTCATGTTCAATTGTAATCCCAAGTATTGGAGGTGGGGCCTGGTGGGAGGTGACTGGATCATGGGGGTGGATTTCCACCTTGCTCTTCTACTGATAGAATTCTCATGAGATCTGGTTTAAAAGTGTGTGGCACCTCCTCCTTCTCTCTCTTCCTCCTGCCCTGATCTTGTAAGACGTGCCTGCTTCCCCTTCGCCTTCCGCCATGATTGTAGGTTTCCTGAGGCCTTCCCAGCCATGCTTCCTGTACAGCCTGCGGATCCCTGAGTCAATTAAACCTCTTTTCTTTACAAATTACCCAGTCTCAGGTAGTTCTTTATAGCAGTACAAGAACAGACTAATACAAAGTGTCCATGGGGAAAGACACAATGGAGAGATTTGGGCAGAGATGAAAGAGAGGCTGGAAATTTGGAGCTGCCAATTCCCCTGAACCCCTGTTGTCTACAGAGGCGGCTCCCCTTTGCTCTGCCTTCTCTTTCTCTTTCTCCCCTCCTCTCTCCTCCTTCCCCTCCCTTTTGCCCTCTTTTCCTCCTTTCACCTCCCATCCCCCATGGAACCCAACACTCCTCTATTAAAAAGCCTTGCAATGACTGCACCTGGGGAAGCTGCCTCCTGAGCTGATGCCACTTCCCCAGGACCCACCTCACACCTCTCATTGCCTCCAGTCCCAGAAAACAGTTGAGACCAGCACAGGCAGGGTGAGGAGGGCCCAAGAACCCCCTGGGAGGAGACTGCCTCAACATGGAGCTGTAGGTTCACTCTAGCAGGTAGCGGCTAGAGCCTGGGAGTAAGCGTGGAGTGGAGTCTGACAGTGCCTGCCTGCCCCACAAGGAAGAGAGCGAGCCTGGATTAGGCTGGGTTTCAGCATTTAATATGTTGGCTCAAACCCTAAGAAAGTGGTTAATAATCCTCCAGGTTGGCTAATTGGACAAAGTTAATGAGATCGAAAAGCTTGAAATCCTGGCATGCTCTAGAGAACAGAGCTTAAAGGCTCAAGGAAATAGAAATGTAGAAAGGCGTCTACTATTTGCAGCTGACTCAGACCTTCCCTAATATGCCTCTTCCCCAAGGGGCCCGGAGGAAGAGAGGAAATGCGTTGGTGAGTCCTTCACCAGCTCTGTGGGCTGTCCTCTGCGGGCTGGTGGCAGCGCCACTGTAAGCACCAGAGTAGGGGTGGCTCTTAACCATCAGAGACAAGGCAGGTCTCAATGTCCCAAGGAGCGAGGGATTGCAGGTAACAGTATTTTGACCCATAATTGTCTATGGCAATGGGTGCTTGGTCACAGGCACCCCAGACATGAGACAGAGACCTACTAACTGCTGCTTGACATATTTAGGTGGGAAAAGCCTAGGTCTGCTAAGAAGAATCCCGCCTCATGGCTAAATCCCAGGCACCAGACCTAAGGCGGTTTGCGACCTTTATCACGGGGTTCCAACATGAGGGCCCTTGAACTCTCCTATGGTGAGAGGCCATCTGTTTCCTGCTGGGATCCTGACTGAGAGGATGGTGCCTTCACAGACCTCACATTTCAGTGAGGGGGAGGGTCAGCACAAAGGTAATTATGCAAATTAATACAGCAGGAAGTTCTTCTTATCAGGAGATAAACAGTACAAAGTCGTGCACAGCACATCCTGTTAAACCAAAATACAAAGTCAATAGTGAGAAGTAGGGTTTGACTGAGAGTCTATCTTGATCAATTAAAAATTATGAACATTGGTCCATTTTACCTTGTGTTTTAAAAAGATAAATTAGGCAAAATTGCAACTATGCCCAAATTCTTAAAATAATAGTAGGTCAACATTAACGGTGGCAGTAGAGTTCTTATACATTTTCTGACTATGTTTTATGAGAGCAGAATGCAACATTTTTAACTTCATGTTTGACTTAATAATACATCATGTGCTCAGCAAGAGAGTCATTTTTACAAAAATATGTATGGCCTTTAATTTTCCCAAGAGCTCTTCATCATCCTTTGAATTAAATTACTTGTTTTGTCAGGGCTGGTCTGTTTCTGTTTGTTTGCTTGTTTTTTCTTTTATCCCCCTAAGTAAGGAAACAAAGGACTAGTTGTTGACAGTCTCCTACCCTATTGTTACTTTGTCTCATTTTTCCAGAACCTCCTTTGTCAGTAGCTTTGTGTATAATTTGAGCAGTCCCCCACATAATGTCAATCAATTCCATGAAACCTTACAGCATTTGCAAGATTGAAAATTTCCCTTTGCCATCCATTGGTGTTATATTTGTATTGAGTTGTGGAAAATTTGACAATCAGAAAAACTGATTGCCAAGCGCGTGGACACAATGGTCAGAAGCAGAGAGATGCTCACGCTAAACAGAGCAGGTGTTCAGTGAGGGTGCAGCCTTTAAATGGTGCGTTTGTGGCAAATATTTTCAAGGCAGTCTGACCACTTTTGCTTCTCTACCAACTTTCTAATACAGGGTCCGAATAACGAATCCTTGGAGGGCTTCCCTGGCCTACCCCAGCCCCAGGCACAGTGGCTGGCACACCCTTAGCTTTCCAGAAATAGTTATTGACTGGATGAATTGCAAATTATGGTAAGTGGCATTGGTTAAAAAAAAAAAACTTCAGCCAAATTAAATTTAAAGGAGTTTAATTGAGCAATGAATGATTTGTGAATCAGGCAGCCTTCTGAGCCAGGGTAGGCTTAGAGACTCCAGCCACATGATGGAAGCATATTTATGGACAGAAAAAGGAGAGTGACGTACAGAAAACAGAAGTGAGGTAGGGATGCAGCTGGATTGATTACGGCTTGACATTTGCCTTATTTGGATACAGTTCGAACAGTTGGTTGCATTTGATTGGCCAAGACTCGGTGATTGGCACAGGTGTAGGCCAATCTGCTTACACCTCCTATTGTTAGTGTTGACGACTTACAGATAAATCTTTAGGCTGAACTTAAATATGTACGGAGGCTAAACCTGGTTTAACAGCATACAGAAAAACAAAAGAGCTAGGAAAGAGGACACCAGAGAGGCCTTAAAGAGTCTAGAGGCGGGGAAGGCCTCTGTGCAGGGTGAAATGGAAGGAAGTGGCTGAGGAAAAGAGGAGTATGGGGCAGAAAGTACGGGTCAGGTCGGGCGAGGGCACCACATGTGAGTGTGAGGCAGGAGCGCAGCAAGGTGGAGATGGGGAAGGCGCGATGACGTGGGCGCTGCAATGACGCTTGTCTCTGTAAACCACAGAGCAGCAGCGGTGGACAGGGACAGCAGTAAACACAGGCCAGCAGCCCTCATGTGTCACTAAGGAAGAGTGACTTAGGAGAGCAGTGGCTGACCAGCTCCAGCAGGGCCTGGGGTCTGTAATCCTGCTTGAGGTCTTCCAGAATTCCAGTGCTGCATGCTACTTTAGGTTTAGAAATAAAAGTATTCAGCTGGGTTTGGTGGCTCATGGCTGTAATCCCAGCACTTTGGGAGGCCAAGGCGGGAGGATCGCTTGAGCCCAGGAGTTTAAGACCACCTTGGGCAACATAGCAAGACCGTGTCTTTACAAAAAACAAAAAAATGAGCCTGGTGTGGTGGTATTCATCTATAGTCCCAAGTACTCAGGAGACTAAGGTTGTAGGATCTCTTGAATTAAGAGGTTGAGGCTATAGTGGGCTGTGATTACACCACTGCACTCCAGCCTGGGCAACAGAGTGAGACCCCATCTCTAAAAAAAAAAAAAAAAAAAAGAAGAAAGAATAAAAAAGAAAGAAAAGCATTCGCACAGTGTGATTCCCCTGTACCTGTAACAGGTCCATTGCCTGATGCACTCTGCAAATCAATATGCCAAGACCCCAGGCTACAGCGGAGAAAGAGGCTTAATCGTGGGGCTACCAGAAGAGGAGATGGCAGGAAACCTCAACTCCATCTCCCCAAGGAGTGTGGGGCTAGGGTTTTTAAGGGTTTTTAGCGTAGGCTGCAGTGTGGAGAGGGTTGATAGGTTGGAGAGTGGAATGAGGCCGTGGACAGGGAGATGGAAAAAGTGGTGTTCTCATGCTGTCTCGGCTCCTGTTGTAGGGATCTTCAAACCAATTGGCATCAGCTGTTCTGCTGGAATTCAGGATCTGCTTAAGCAATTCTTAAACAGAAGCCTTAGGATTCTAACAGCAGGGAAGTTCCTGTCTAGAGGGACAGTGAGGTGCAGGTGGTTGGTATCTCATGCTATGGGACTTTCCCTTACAAGGAAGTGGGTCAAAGTGCAGCCTGATTAATGTTTAATTATAACGATATTTCTGACCAGAACTATTCTTAACCCTGAACCGTGACTCCACCATGATTTCAGATAGCAGCAGCAGCTTCCTTCACCCTCCGCCTTTCTTTCTCCACCCTTTTCTACCTTCTGTCCCTTCCCTGCCTCCCTCTATTAATGGTGCCCTGACCACAGTTCCTCCCCTTTCTCCACTATCCACTTGCCCACTCAAAACCGCCACCATAACCACAAACTGCTGTGTGCAGACCCAACGAGAGTGTCCCCTGAGGCTGCGATCTCAGGGCAGGAGAACAGAGAAGTTATCCGGGGTCAAGGCCAGCCCTCACACCAGCTGGGGGAAGAGCAGGTGGAGTTGAAGGGTTTCTCCAAGGTGGAGGTCCCAAAACCCCCGCTCAAGAAGGCATTGAGGCAGGGTGGTGCTAGATATCCCCTAGACAGGCTCCAGTGAAACTGCCTTTGCAGTATGCTATGACAGTAAGAGAAGTCTGACATCATTGACTCTATCTTGCTTCTCACTACCACGCCATCCTTGGTCATTCCTGGGCATAGGCCAAGCTAACTTTGGGGAGAACTTATAGTTTAACTTGAAAGCAAGGAGGATAACCGTCCCTTCCTAAAACTAACTCCATCCGTGCTCAGGAACTGAAAGCCACCTCGTAAGACTAACGAAAGGCCACAAGGATAGGATTATAGGAGGGACCTGAATTCTGCTAAAATGTAGGCATAGTTTCTATAATCCCCTCTTTCCAGGGGCCATGTGGGGATTTGTGATTTTCCCAATTGCTTCTATAAATAACATCACTATTGTAAAACCTAAGTGGTTTTTTTTTTAATTATTATTATTTTTCCAGACTGACCCTTTGGGGATCTGGGACTCACGACTCAACCGGTCTTGTGGCCCCACCAAGATGTGGACTCAGCACATGAGGACCATTTTCTGCACCCCTGAGATTTCATCCCTAACCAATAAGCAGCACCCATTCCCTAGCCTCCTGCCCACCAAACTGTCCATAAAAACCCTAGTGTCCGAGCCTTTGGGAAGAATGATTTGAGTAGTAACTCCAGTTCTTCTGCGTGGGCCAGCCTCATGTCAGTGACACCTTTTCTCTACTGCCGTGGCCTCGGTAAATTGATTTTGTCTGTGCAGTGCACAGGAAGAGCCCATCGGACGATTACACTGGCAGGGGGCCTGCTCTGAGGATGCTGACGCCAAGGAGACTTAAGAGAGCTGCCAAAGGCTGGGAATAGCCCCAGGTGGTAGGGATATCTGAAACAGGAATCACGCACATTTTTAGATCAAGATGAATATCTTAATAATTCAGCTTATGATAAAGACATTTGGTGATCGAAACTTTTCTCTACCCAGAGTCACATGCTGTAGGCTCCGTATCTGGTCAGCTCCTGCCAGAGCCAACCCTTCTGCAGACAGCAGCTGTCCATGCTGGAGAAATTACAAAAAGTAACTGCCTGATGCCAGCGGAGAGTGAACAAGATGCAACCAATTCTGGAAGGGAGTTGACACTTGGAAGAAAGGAGGGCAGCAGGGAGCTTCTGTCATGAAGGCTGTGGACCCGTAGCCATGACAAGTGACCAAAGGAAAACAGAAAACCACAGCCTTTCTGGTCTGCAGAGCCAGTGGACTAAGCTCATGGCAGCCGCAGCTGATAAAAACCAAGTGAGCACCCAGGACAGAAAAGGCCACAAGGAGGAGCCTCAAATCCTGTGGCCAAATGCCGCCCTCATTAGATCATCAGAACTTCAGCCTTTGGTGACAGAAGCCCTCATCTGCACATCTTCCCAGCGAAATGGGAAGTGAGCATTCCCAGTACAAAAACCAAGTGCACTAGACTTCCAGCCACTGGGCTGAGCTCTTCCCCCAACTCCGACTCTCCGCTGCTCCCAGCTGTCCTAATTGAAACTCAGAGTGGAATACCAAGGTCTTTTTAAAACAAACAAACAATATTCAAACTTCTCATCAAGGATGCAGTTGAGAAAACAGCAACAGTTTGTTGTTGAGCCAAGATTAAGCAAAACCTTGCTTCTGACAAAGGACAGAAAATGTAGAGGATTTCTACAATCCAAAGAACAAGACAGCCCAATACAAACTTGAAACATATTTGAACAGGCATTTCCCAAAGGAAGTTTCAATAAGTACATGAATAATGCCTAATGTCATTAATATTAGCTAAAAAGGACATGATGGGGGCAACTGGTACAATGTGAATATGCACTATGTATTACAAAAATTATATCAATGTGAAGTTTCTTAATTTGATAATTATACTCTAGTTATATAAGAGAATATCCTTGTTTTTACAAAATAGATACTGAAATAGGCATATCATACTCAAAAGGTTGTGAAAAAATGGTATATGTCTACTGTGTATTTATACCTTCTCTACATGCTATTCTCTCTCTGTCTCTCTCTCTGTCTCTCTCAGCAAGATGATAAAGCAAATAGGGCAAGATGCAAATAATTGCTGAGTCTAGTTAAGGAGTATAGAGGAGTTTCATTCTCTATTCTTGCAAGTTTTCTTTAAGTTTAAAATTATACAAAAATAAATTACAAAACATCAAAAACACTAAAAAGTACTGAAGTTTTCAAGGACCAATGCGGTCTTGTCAACTGGACAAAACAGTGGCATGAAGAAGCTACCACTGGCCAAAGTTGCGACTGTCTCTGCATCATAAAGAAAAGTGATTGGAGTGGATTGAAATGCATTGACTCAGTGACATCCACGAGTCCACGGTGACTACGCAAAAAAGATCCAGAACAAAGGGACTTGACACCTTTGAAGCATCTGCTAAACTAACTCCTCGCTTATAAAATTGGTCATTCAAGGGAAAGAATGAAAGGTTTTATTCTGTTTTTCTAGGAGGAGCTGCATTTCATGGGAACCAAATAAATCCGTGATTTACAGCCTAATAAATTCAGAAGGAACAGTGGAGTTGGAAAAACACCGTCTCGCAAACCATACTTGTAGTGGGGCTGAATCATGACCGCAAAGATATCAGGCCCTAATCGTTATCTGGGGTTAAATGCTAACAGTGGATCAACCAGATAGGCTATGCCTTAGGCTGTAATGAAGGAGGAAGTCTGTAGCACCACAAATGTGAATTCCAGCTAAGAACATTACCATGAATCCACCAAACCTTTAGCTCCGGCTTCTTTGGCAGTAAGAAGCGCCCAGAGCTTGAAGAACAAGAGAGCCCAGACAAGCCCAGAAGATGAGATATTCTTCCAGGCAGCCCGCCCAGTCCCTTCAAAGCCAGCAACATGAAAAGGACTGCACTGAATGAAAAGAATGGGGTGCAGGGATTTCCACGAAGCTGCTAGCCTCCAGCTTCAGACTCTGCACAGGCACAGGCCCCTTCCAAGGTCCAGACAGGGTATCCACCTGGCCCTGTGTTTTGTCTACTTTGCATTAGTGAAGGATTTTAACCATAATCGTGCCTCTGCCACTTTCCCCTCTGATTTCAATCAGACATGTGTCCCCTCAGGTGGAAGGGCATTGAAGCGGCCACAGGCACTTTTAGAATCTGTTTCAGGGGCACTAATTAAATTGAATCAAGGGTGGATGTGGTGGTTTGGGTTCCGGAGAGTATTTGTGTATGCCACTGGTTTGCAGTAATTTTCATGTACAGTTTCTGCCACCTGTCCTGGAGTAGTATCACTTCCAGAAATACTTCTAACACCCATTTTGCTGCTTACCTAGAATTGAGACACGTAAGTGCAGGGTTAAACTTCAAATCCCAGTATGAACCTGTCCTCCAGCTCCAGCACCATTGCACATGGGAGTGTAGAAGAAATTAGATTCGAAGTGCACTGAGTCAGAAGCTGTGCTATGGCGATTATTTCAATCATTAGACGTGGAAAACTGTAAGAGTGCACTGATGCCTGCTTCTAACCAGAATATCTCCTGTCAGGGGCATAATGATACATCATATACTTTTTTTTTTCTTTTTTTGAGACTGGGTCTCAACTCTATTGCCCAGGCTGGAGTGCAATGGTGCGATCACAGCTCACTACAGCCTCAACCTCCTGGGCTAAAGTGATCATCCTGCCTCAGTCTCCTGAGTAGCCGGGATACCAGGCTAATCTTTGTATTTTTTGTAGAGATGGGGTCTTGCTATGTTGCCCAGCTGGTCTTGAACTCCTGGTGGTCAAGTAATCCTCCACTCAGCCTTCCAAAGTGCTAGGATTATAGAAGTAAACCACCGTGACCAGCCCATCATATATATATATATATATATATATATATATATATATATATATTTTTTTTTTTGAGATTGAGTCTTGCTCTATCACCCAGGCTAGAGTGCAGTTGCACGATCTCGCTCACTGCAACCTCCACCTCCCAGATTCAAGCAATTCTCCTGCCTCAGCCTCCTGAACACCTGGGATTATAGGCGCATGCCACCGCTCCTGGCTAATTTTTGTACTTTTAGTAAAGACGGGGTTTCACCATGCTGGCCAGGCTGGTCTCGAACTCCTGACCTCAAGTGATCCGTCCACCTCGGCCTCCCAAAGTGGTGGGATTATAGAAGTAAGCCACAGTGCCCTGCCCCTATCATATCTAATTTTGGATGAGAATCACATGCAATTGGATTTATTAGCACGCCTGTTTGTCATTCGCAATCCTGTAGCAGTTTTGTGCACGGTGTTATGTTTGTATGTGAAGATGAATGTTTTATGCTCCTCAATTACCAGTAATGAATAAACCAAAGAAAAAGTGTAATTATCTTGCTAATATCCCTATAGAAAATATTACAAAATAGTCGTAAAAAGAGGCAATCAAAGAGTATGCTGGAAAAAAATGCAGGAAAAGACGTATTACAGAGTTGTATTAAGCAGTGAATTAATAACAATATGCTGATAGTTTTCTAGATTTTGTGCTGCTTGTCCACTTTTCATTTGCAATTTTATTGTAATTTATTTTCCTATTCTAAATAAACATTTGTTTTAACCTAATTTTATATTCATAATGCTGTATGCACTTTCTTTTTTAGATTTTTTTTTAATGTATTTCTTTATGCCGGGCACGGTGGCTCACGCCTATAATCCCAGCACTTTGGGAGGCTGAGGCGGGCGGATCACCTGAGGTCGGGAGTTCGAGACCAGCCTGACCAACATGGAGAAACCCTGCCTCTACTAAAAATACAAAAATTAGCCGGGTGTGGTGGCAGGTGCCTGTAATCCCAGCTACTCGGGAGGTTAAGGCGGGAGAAACATTTGAACCTGGGAGGCAGAGGTTGCAGTGAGCCAAGATCGCACCACTGCACTCCAGCCTGGGCAACAAGAGTAAAAATCTATCTCAAAAAAAAAAAATGTATTTCTTTAGAGATGGGTATCACTATTTTGCCCAGGCTAGACTCAAACTCCTGGGCTCAAATTGTCCTCCAGCTGCAGCCTCTCGCGTAGCTAGGACTGGAGGCTCACGCCACCACACCCGGCTTGTGTGCTTTGTCTTAAAGAGGCCCACTTCCATGAAATGGCTGTGTATGCAAAGTAGGCCCCAAATGCCAAAGGAGCCAAGAAACCAAAGGAGAAGGCAGACAAATCCAGTTTGTCGATATTGGTTGATGTATTGGGGAACTTACACATGGAAGCGTGGCCCCGGGCAGCCGCAGGACAGGTGGCTCTCTGCACTGTTACTCCCCAGACCTGGGGCTTATATACCGCAGGGAAAGGGCATACACACTCCAGCAAGACAAAGGCAACTCTCCAGGACAGCAAGAATGCCATGTGCACTGTGGCCTCTAATTTGTGCGGTAACATCAAGGTTGACACGTTCTTACACTAGAGACAGTAGATAAAGCGGACACGAGGAGGCATTCACAGGACTGGGGCCGATCAGACGTCAACATGGTGGGTTAGCATCCAAGAAGGAGCCACTTTTGTCTCCATGGGCCCCCTGTTTAGAGACATAGCCCCCAGATTATGTCTCTAAAGGACATTTTGGGGTGAACTGATAGTGTCTGGGGTGAACTGTTTCGGGGTGAACTGAAGATGTCTCGGATGAACTGAAAATGTCCTTGACATTTGTTAAACTAACTCTAAAGGACACTTTGGGGTGAACTGAAGACACTTGTCCTCTCAGTAACTCAGGGGAGGGGGGGTGCGTGAAGCAGAGCCATGAGAGCCATGCAAGATGGGGAGTCGGGCTCCCCTGGGAGGTCCTCGCTTACCTGCCCAGGAACAAGGGGTTGGCCTGGCACTGGGGAGAGAAAGGAGAGGCAGAGTCTGAGACAGTCCTCAGGAAATGTGAACGAGGTGCAGGTGGCAGCCTCCAGCACACTAAGAAACCGAAGCGTCTGCAAAACAGGCCAAAGCCTGGCCTATGGGCGGCCCTTCTCCCCAGCCACCTGCAGGGCCCCCACAGTGGGCCTGGGCTCCACATGGAGAGGCGAAGGAGTGGGAGGGAGCCCTGTGGGGCAGCGGGCGGTCTCCTACCCAAGCCGGCCATGTACCCATCACACTGCATTCGAAGAGCATTGCACACAGCAATCCTCGTGTTCTAAGCGCTTTCTACCTCCCTTGTGGGAAATCTGAGAGAGAGGTTTGGGTACAGAATTGCTCTCCTAGCTCAGCCAGAAGCCAAACTTCCATTCACCATCTCCTGCAGAGTTAGTTTTCTCTATCGGAGGAGAAGACGCCACTGAAAAACCATGGCAAAACCACCTGGTAACCTTCAGTTTACAGAACTTGAAGCAGAGGCTATTTCAGAAAGAAAGGATAATAAAGAGGTTTATTTGCAATTGTCAACCAACTTAACACACAGCTGAGAAAGAAAGACTAAAAACCCTCTAATAAAGATTGTTAACGGACAGAAGCATTTTGTTTTTGTTTATTTTTTGAGACAGGGTCTTGCTCTGTCACCCAGGCTGGAGTGCAGTGGTGCGATCTCAGCTCACTGCAACTGCCAGTTTCCAGACTCAAGCAATCCTCCTGCCTCAGCCTCTCAAGTAGCTGGAACTAGATACACGCAGCACCGCACCAGGCTAACGACAGAAGCATTCTTATGATACGATCTCCTCTCGGCTCACTTCATCTCAGTCCTGGAGGTCTGACTGCCTAGTTTCTTCTTCAGAATTAATGTTTCCTGAAAAGAAAAGAGAAACACGAGTATATCTCCTATTTACTTTGTTCTATTTTTATTTTTATTTTTTATTTTTATTTTTTGAGACGGAGTCTTGCTCTGTCTCCCAGGCTGGAGTGCAGTGGCGCGATCTCGGCTCACTGCAAGCTCCGTCTCCCGGGTTCACGCCATTCTCCTGCCTCAGCCTCCCGAGTGGCTGGGACTACAGGCGCCTGCCACCACGCCCGGCTAATTTTTTGTATTTTTAGTAGAGACGGGGTTTCACCGTGTTAGCCAGGATGGTCTCGATCTCCTGACCTCGTGATCCGCCCACCTCGGCCTCCCAAAGTGCTGAGATTACAGGCTTGAGCCACCGCGCCCGGCCTGTTCTATTTTTAAAGTCTTTATTCACTAACAGATCTTTTGCCAAATAAGAATTATTATAACTATTAAATATTCATCAGTCAAAAATGGAATGTTAAATTTTATCTCATACGCACTTCAACAGTTTTTTCTTTTGGTACCAGAAATAAAATAAGCAAAATACTCAAAGTAAATGCTAAGACAAGACTATCCATGTAACATCAGTAATTCTCTTATGCCTGCACACCTGTCCAAAACAGCCAGCTTTGTGGATAAAACATGTAATTGCTTGGCTATTAGTTAAAAGAAAAGCAGGCCAGGTGCAGTGGCTCACGCCTGTAATCCCAGCATTTTGGGAGGCCAAGGCGGGTGGATCACTTGAGGTCAGGAGTTTGAGACCAGCCCGGCCAACATGGTGAAACTCCATCTCTACTAAAAATACAAAAATTAGCTGGGCATGTGGTGCATGCCTGTCAACCCAGTTACTTAGGAGGCTGAGGCAAGAGAATCGCTTGAACCCGGTGGCAGAGGTTTCAGTGAACTGAGGTCATGCCATTGCACTCCAGCCTGAGCAACAGAGCAAGACTCCACCTCAAAAAAAAAAAAAAGAAAAAAGAAATTTGCCACATTCTTATAAGATGCTATATTTAAATGTTTTGTGAAAGGTGGAGTTATTTTTTATTATTAATTAAACTCTATAACTTTCACTGTTGGGTATATTAAAGAAGAAATTAGCAGGGTAAATGTCCAATGTAATGTGGGATTCATGATGAATACATGCTGAACTTGCATTATTTTGATAAATGTTCTGCCGACTAAGCCTATTTTGTATTACTCCCTTTTCACTTAGGGCCCTCCTGACACTGTGGCCTGGGTGACCCTTTGCTGGGGGCTGTCCTGTGCCCTGCAGGGTATTCGGCACCGTCCCCAGCCTCCACCCAGGAAGATGCCAGCAGCACCTCCCTCACCAGCCTCCAAAGTCTCCAGACATTGCCAAATGTCCCCTGGAGCCCCAAAACCACTGAGTTAAGGGGGTGTTCCCTCTGTCCAAGGCTGGTGCATGAACCCACAGTCTCAGACGCCCGCTGGTACTGGGCATTATCCACTCGGCCCCATCTCTCCCAGTCCGGTTTTCAGGATTCCTCCTGCTCCATCCCCTCCGTTATTTCCTCTACCAAAGTTTCTGGGGCCTCCTGCCTTGCCTGGCTCCACGGCACCCATCCTCATTGCCCCAGAGAAGCTCAGAGAGCAAGCCTGACACAGGTAATCCCCACAGCCCCCAGAGGTCCCACCTACCAGGCTCAGGATCAAGTCCAAAGGCCACCCGGTTCCAAGGGAAAGGGGCCACCTCCCCACCCCCACACTCTTCTGCTGTCAGACTCTGCCCTCTGCCTGGAATTTCCTTCCTGGTTTCACCCATTCCTTGCCACCTACCTCCCAGCTAACCCGGAGTTTCCTGGTCCTGCCCCAGGTGAGTCATCACCTCTCCTGGGTACCTAGTAACACGTCCCTATCACTGCAGGGAACTCACTGAATCCTTTATTCCAGCTTCCCATTAGGTGCTGGAGGGCAAGAGCCCAGCCCCTCACTTCCACACTGCCTATGAAACCCAGTGTCTCCCCCTCCACAGCGACTAAGGACTGACGACATCTGTGGGCACACCTGGATGCTGCTGTAACAGTGCATACTCTAGCCACTCAGTCCTAACAGAATCCTGTGGACTCCCTACCTACCAGGCTCCCTCCGTCCACCCTGTGCAAGTCAGAGAAGCAGAGATGATGCTCACTTGTAAAGCCAGGTTTCCACCTGACCCCACGTTCCACCCCAGCACTGCATCACTGGGTGCATTGCTGCAGCGCTCAGGGGAATGACCGATCACGAAAGTCTATGCGTGCTTCAAGCATCTAAGAGGAAACTGCTTTATGTGATTTCATTATTTCAGGTATTATTTTCAAAGGAATGGGAAGTATATTCTTAATTTACAACAGAGACAAACTAAGTGGATGGGACTGCAGACCCCGTGCCTGAGGCCGCCGTGCCCAGGCTGTTCCCAGATGGCCCTTTCCCTCACAACCATGACACCCTCTTTCAGTCAGATGTGAAGAGTGCGTTAAGGGAAGAGAGTCCTCTCTCCAGGCTTTCTGCAAGTGCCCACAAGCACTTGGGGAAAGATTTTTAAAGATTCCAGGAACCTGAAGCTTCAGTCAGGCAGAACTGAGGTCAAATCCCTGCCCTATGAGCTGTCAGAGGCAGAAGTTTCTAGATTAATCTTACATCCAAACCCATTGAAAAAAAGCTAGTTCCCGACACCACTAGTCTTAAACCATACTCCTGTGAGTCAGCCCTGCTAAAAATCATGCAAATCCCAGCACTTTGGGAGGCCGAGGTGGGCATACTATGTGAGGTCAGGAGTTCGAGACCAGTCTGTCCAACACAGTGAAACCCTGTCTCTACTAAAAATACAAAAAAATTAGCCAGGCATGTTGGCATGCACCTGTAATCTCAGCTACTTGGGAGGCTGAGGCAGGGGAATTGCTTGAACCAGGGAGGTGGAGGTTGCAGTGAGCCAAGATCGCACCACTGTACTCCAGCCCGGGTGACAGAGTAAGACTCCATCTCAAAAAAAAAAAAAATCACCCAAGAAAAGAAAGCCAGGCTCTGCATGTCTCACGGGGCTTTCTAGCCTGGGGCGGTCCTCTTGTGACAGTGAGCATGGGCACCGCTGCACACCCAGGCTGTTCCCACTGCAGCCAGGCTTGCAGGAGGGCCTGCGAGGGAGCAATGTTCTGAGATGGCTCCAGTGAGCGCTCACAGGGAGCCCCCTAAGCCTTCCCCGAGTCCCTGGGGCCCAGCTGAAGGCAGGTCTTGGTGGAGGGAAGGGGAATCCCACTGTTCGTGGCCCCTGTGTGCGGGCCCTCGCCCCACTTCCCTGCGCAGGGACCTCACCATCGTCCATGTCATAGCGGAACTGCTCCTGGTCATACTCCTGGCTGTCCTCCCGGAGGATGTCTGCATCTTCATCTCCAGGCCTCATGTCCATCTCACCCTCAAAGCCCTCCAGCAGAGCCTGGGCTTCCTCCCTAGGTTCTCCTGCACCTGAGATAAAACACAGGACAGAAGCCTGAGTTCCTGGGAACAATGGAGCCTGCAGACCTGTGCAGGGCAGCTGTCCCTTGGGCTGTCGTGCCCCCACCCTCCACCTCCCACTGGCAGCACCTTGTGTTCCCCATCTCAACATCCACCCAGCCCAGCCCAGGCCTGGCCAGGGGAGCAGCCCAGGCCCCACTGCAGTCAGTGGCTTGGGGATGGGAGCAGGTAGTCTGATAACTTTCATTCCTGAGGGTGTTGATGAGACTCTTGAGAAAGAGAAGTCGCCTGGGGTTCCTGAGAGTGCCAGCCAGAGGAGCCAGCACAGAGAAGAGCTGGGACAGAGGGCCGAGGCTGCCCCGCCAGCCAGAGGAGCCAGCGCAGAGGAGAACTGGCAGGGAGGGTGGAGGCTGCCCGGCCGGCCAGGGAGCCAGCACAGAGGAGAGCTGGGACAGAGGGCAGAGGCTGCCCGGCCATTCTGGGGGGCTGTCCCGGAGCTTCCCAGTGACGTGAGCCAAGAAATTCTTAGCAGCATGAGTATTCTTTCACGGAGGTCAATCGGACTTGGCTTTCCTCCGCTTGCCATGGAAGGGATCTCACCCGGGGTAGCCACCTTCAACTTTCCCCAGCACATTAAGGACTTCCAGAAAGACCACTGGGTTGGACATGGAGGCGCCATGCGGACCCTTCTTCAGGGAAGGACAGTCCCCCCAGCTGCTGTCAGTGCCAGCCCGGGGTCACACCCACATTCACTCACTGACCTAGGTGAGGGGATAAAGGTCCCCGAGATGCCACAGTGCTCCCCTCGGAATGAAGCAAGGTTGTGGAGGCCACGCCTCTGCCTCTGTCCAGTCAACCCTGTTTCTTTCCTCTCCCCTCTGGTCCCCGGGAGCGTCCTCCAACCCCAAAGTCTCTCCCTAATAACATCCCGCACACTCAACTGACCCAGCATCTGATTTTCAGAGAGTCCAACCACACCTGGCCTGAAAACAGGATGTCCACAACTCCCACAGCCCAAAGGCGCCCCACACCCTCCATCCCACAGCCCAGGGACGCCCCATACCCATCGTCCCACAGCCTGGGGGTGCCCCACACCCTCCATCCCACAGCCTGGGGATGCCCCACACCCTCCATCCCACAGCCCGGGGCTGCCCCACACCCTCTGCCCCCTCCACCCCACAGCCCGGGGCTGCCCCACACCCTCTGCCCCCTCCACCCCACAGCCCGGGGCTGCCCCACACCCTCTGCCCCCTCCACCCCACAGCCCGGGGCTGCCCCACACCCTCTGCCCCCTCCACCCCACAGCCCGGGGCTGCCCCACACCCTCTGCCCCTGCTGCCCCACAGCCCGGGCTGCCCACCCTCTGCCCCCTCCACCCCACAGCCCGGGGCTGCCCCACACCCTCTGCCCCCTCCACCCCACAGCCTGGGGCTGCCGCACACCCTCAGCTCCTGGAGTCTCTTGGCCAGGTCCATCCGTAGAGGTCGGCTCTTTGGGGAGAGTTGGTGTCCACAGGGCCAATTCAGTGATTTTGGTAGCTTTCCATTTTGGAACAACGGTTACTAATTCTTCGTCCTCTTCCTCTTCTCCTCTTTCCTATTTTAAGTGCAAAAATGTACATTTACCAACATTTGTGAAATCTTGGTCTGGAATATTAAAAGTGAGTGAGGAAGGACAAGTTTTGAAAGATAGGTTTTGGCTTGTGTTTCAGCCTTTTTAGGACGTCACTGAGGAATCAGACCAGTTGCCGACTATCCGTGGTATAATCTCAGGGTTGAGAACGGATCTTGAAAGAGCCAGGGTGAGAACTAAGGTCTCCAGAGCAATGCTGGGCCAGCGAGCTTTATAATGGGCGCCATAAAAGGCTTTCAGATGAGCATGTCACAGTCGCCTGCAATAGCTAAGACATGGCCAGGACTAAGTGACCAGAACTGAGTGACCAGGAGTAAGTGGTCTTTTCAATTGTTCTGCCACACTGTGCAACTCTAATATAAAAAATTCTTATATTATATAATTATATGTCTATTGAGCTTAGTAGAAACATAATTATTTATATGATTCTTTATATAAATAATAAAAGAAACAGTCATTTGTTTTAGACTTAGGCCTAAGAGGTTCCTAAGATGTCCATAGGATATGGATTTGCATAAACACGAAAGCTCTAGTGTCAAGGATTATGGGGAAAAATAAAATTCAAGGAAAGCAGAATGAGAGTTCATCAAGTCCGAATGTGGAACACTTTGTAATAAAAAATGTACAATTCCAACAATGGTGAGCAGCCAACATGTGCCAATTTTGCCAAGCATATTTGCCTACTTCTCAGTTTTGTGACTATCACAAAATTCCAAAGATCTGAGCATCAGCACTATCATTATGGAACACTTCGCTGCCACATAGGTGATAATACCGATGACAGACAGGGGCAGACACCTGCCTCTTCCACTGAGTCACTGGGAAATCAATTACTCTCCATTTTGGTCTCAGAGTGTTCGAGTATGGCCACCCATGAAGGGTGACACCAATATGCAGGACAGGGTCCTCAAACTTGACTTAGATCAGAATCACCCAGAAAGCATTAAAAGACAGATTGCTAGCCCCACCCCCAGAGTTTCAGATTCCGCAGGTCTGGGATAGTGTCCAATAAGCTGCATTCCTAACAGATTCCCAGGTGAAGCTGACAGCGCTAGTTTGGGAAGCGCACTCCACTTTATGTATAAAACCAAGAGGTGGAACCCTCTTACATTGCTGGTGGGAATGTAAAATGCTGCAGCTACTGTAGAAAACATTTGGCAGTTCTTCAAAAAGCGAAACAGCATCACCATATGACCCAGCGATTCCACTCCTCGGTATATAACCAAAGGAACTGAAAATAGAGATTCGAACAGATGCTTGCACACCAATGTTCATTGCAGCATTATTCATAATAGCTAAAATGTGGAAGCAACTCAATTGTCCATCAACAGACGAATGGATAAGCAAGAACCTTGAAAACGTCATGCTAAATGAAAGAAGCCAGACACAAAAGGACAAATACAGAATGAATTCATTTATATGCAACATCTAGAATAGGCAAATTCATAGAGAAAGAAAGTAGATTAAAAGCTGTCAAGGGCTGGGGGAGGTCGAATGGGGAGTTGTTGCTTAATAGGTACAGAGTTTCTGTCTGGGATGACGGACAAGCTCCAGAAATGCATCGTTCTCACAGTTGCACAACACTGAATGTACTGAATGCCACTGAAAGCATGCTTTAAAATGGCAAATTTCAAACTCTATAAACGTACATATAAAACCATAATTTAAAAAGAAACAGGGAGTGAGCCACGGGCTGCAGCTTGGCAACCCCTACTCTAGAGGGGATACATTCCCCTTACTGGGGAAAGAGAACACGGAGGCTCTTCTGTTCCACCACCATCCTACTCCATCCCCACAGCACAGTGGGGAGGCCTTCCACAAAGCCCTCAGGTTGTTGCTGCATTATTTCATGGGTGGTTTTTCCTAAACAGCAGCAGGACTTGGGGCTGATATCAGTAATTCTCCCTTAGATGTTACTGATGCTCCCTCTACCTTCTCATCATCCTGAAATACTGACTTCTAGGAACTTTTTCCAGTAGAGTCTAAAGCTGCAAAGCACTTAATAAGATGGGCTTTATTTTTATCACTACACAAATTTAAAAACTTGCTCAATCACCAGTAAACCTAAAGTTATTACCAGTGCTGACAATGTATCAATTTAACCAATAGGTTCCTTCAGGGAACAGGTGAGAGGTGTCCAACCCCATGGAGATCCCAGCAAAATACTAAATACCTCCCTGTCACAATCGAATCCTAAAGCAGACTGTCTTTCTTAGGCTTCTGACTATGTGTGTAGAAGGTTACACACACACACACACACACACACACATAAATGGAGTGGAACCTCGGGGGAGGACAGTATGTCAAATTCCTCTATGTTTTGTTAGATGCAGATGACTTATAGGAAGCTTCCTTCCACCCAGACTAGAGCACCCTGCGGTCCATGAAGAATCCATGCTCAGAGGAGGTAGGGCCTCATACTTAGCAGCAAAATCAAGCATTTTGGCCATTTCATTTTCTGGTTTGCTAGGGATGTGCCCCTAGCCAGTGGTTCCTTTTAGCTGGAGCAAAGCAGGAGAAGAAGAGGCAAAGAAGACAGATCACTGTGAGGCCACACAGGATTCTGGTCAGCCAAGAAGGCAGACCATGAGCAACCACGGGCTGTTTGGGGAAACTAAATAGCTGTGGCCAGAGTGATGTGCAGAAAGTAGAATATTGCAGGAGCAGGAATCAGGAAAAGAGGGTGGCTGAGGTCAGGGCCGAGAGCCCTGGGATGTCCAGACTCTGGCCACTCGGGAGGCAGCAACGGAGCATGGACAGTCACTCGATCATGGGAGGTTAAGGGATAAAGATTCAAAGACTCCCTTCGGTTTTAGAATCTAACCGATTCTAGGAAGAAATATGAGAAAAGTTAAAAAAAACTGTCTGGAGGGCTGGGCGCAGTGGCTCACGCCTATAATCCCACCACTTTGGGAGGCTGAGGCAGGTGGATCATCTGAGGTCGAAAGTTTGAGACCAGCCTGACCAATATGGAGAAACCCCGTCTCTACTAAAAATACAAAATTAGCCTGGCGTGGTGGCACATGCCTGTAATCCCAGCTACTCAGGAGGCTGAGGCAGGAGAATCGCTTGAACCCGGGAGGCGGAGTTTGTGGTGAGCCGAGATCGCACCATTGCACTCCAGCCTGGGCAACAAGAGCGAAACTCCATCTCAAAAAAAAAAATAAAAAATAAAAAAAAACCTGTCTGGAGAGCATTGAAGAGCATTGAATTGAAAAATTGGGGATGAGTTTAGACTTAGGATTCAAGGCCAAGGCCCTTGGAGTGAAAGGATGGAGCATTAGGTAGAGACAGCAGTGGGTGGCACGGAGCAGATGCGGGACAGGCCCTCATGCACAGGATCTCCCGCAGCCTTCCAAGCTCCCTACAGTGTGGCTTCTACCTCCTGTGACCAAGGGTGGCTTTCCCCAGCCTCACAGCTGAGCCCAAGGTGACGAGGAGTCGGTTTAAAGCAGGGCCTCTGGGCGATGCCAAGAGGTTGATGAGGGACACAGCAACAAAAAAACAAAACAAGGTGACTTGGCTCAGGTTGTGACATAGTTTGGGTGTTTGTCCCCTTCAAATCGCATGTTGAAATGTGACCCCCAGGGTTGGAGGTGGGGCCTGGTGGGAGGCTTTTGGGTCACGGGGGCGGATCCCTCATGAATGGTTTGGTGCGTTCCCTGTGGTGATGAGTGAGTTCTTGCTCTATTAGTTCACACAAGAACTGGTTGTTAAAAAAAAAAAACATACCTGGCACCTCCTCCCCTCTTTTCCTCCTCTTTTGAGCTATGGTGCCAGCTCCCCTTCACCTTCCATCATGAGTGGAAGCTTCCTGAGGCCTCACCAGAGGCCAGGCAGTTGTGGGTGCCATTCTTCTTGTACAGCCTGCAGAACTGTGAACCAAATAAACCTCTCTTCTTTATAATCTACCCAGCTTCAGGAATTCCTTTATAGCAGCACAAAAAGGACTAACCCAGGTTGAAAGGGCACTGATGTGATGGTAGACCCAAACAAGCTGTTCCCTAGCTTTCTTCAGAAAGAAAGTATGCAGATATGGGAGAGTTTGTGTACAATAATATATTCTTAACTCACTAGGAAGGGACACCTCAACAACTTCAGAGACCAAAAAACAAACAAAAGCATGATTCCACACGTGTCTGCCAGGTTCACACTCCTCCTTAAATAAAACTCAAAACTTCTTACAGTGAGAATGACCTCAGCTAAACAAATAAGTCAAAAGGATCAAAACTAGTACCAGGGTCGGGAAATGTTACTGAATTGCTAATTATCTACAGGGATTGGTCAGACATTAATAATGAGAGGAATAGGAACACAGATATTCCCACCTCAACATACATACACATAT
The DNA here is from genome assembly GCF_006542625.1 of Nomascus leucogenys. Classification (NCBI taxonomy): domain Eukaryota; kingdom Metazoa; phylum Chordata; class Mammalia; order Primates; family Hylobatidae; genus Nomascus; species Nomascus leucogenys. The sequence goes on from NC_044405.1 coordinate 27,502,969, forward strand.
CTCAATGCCTTATAATGGCAATATTAGCTGACTAGCTTTACTATTAAGCAGGGAATGTCAATGTAGTGTTAATGTTAGATATTGGAAAGGAAAAAACGAGAGAAAGACTTACCAACGGCACGTTCAGAGGAGCATGCCGCACACCAGACACGCTAACAGTCATTGAACAAACTGTGGCAACACCAGTTACAGATTCAGTTTTCACTTCTGGGACCTAACACTGTCTAGAACCCTCCCACTCAGGATTAGTTTTTTATTTGTTGTTTGTTTGTTCATTTTTGAGACACAGTTTCACTCTGTCGCCCAAGCTGGAGTGCAGTGGCGTGATCTTGGCTCACTGCAAACTCCGCCGTCCAGGTTCAAGCGATTCTCCTGCCTCCGCCTCCTGAGTTGCTGGGATTACAGGTGCGCACCACCATGCCCAGCTAATTTTTGTATTTTTAGCGGAGACAGGGATTCATCATGTTGGCCAGTCTGGTCTCGAACTCCTGACCTAAAGCAATCCACCGCTTCGGCCTCCCAAAGTGCTGGGATTACAGGCGTGAGCCATTGTGCCCGGCCAGGATTGGTTTCTATGGACAAAAACGGTATCTATCAACAAAGTCTAGAGTTCTGCAATAACTGGGAAATGATATTGTTTGCTTCTGGCAGTTTAGTTCTGTACTAACACATGCAAATAAGGAAAAACGAAAATGTGAAAGTTCCTAAGAGTTGGCATAACTTTTAGGCGAATCACCTCCAACCTTGCAGGATCAATATTTTTGAGCAGCTACTTGCCTGTTAATGTAAAAAAACCATACGTGCTCTGCAACTTACCGTATCTGTTAAACGATATTCACCATGTTGTTCACACCCAACATCAAATACATACTTTCCAGGGCCAACAGGCTAGGAGTAAAGAGAAACCATTCTTAAGTGTCAACACCCAGCAGAAAATACAAAATACAAATGTCACCACCACAATACCCACCTCAAATCACAAAATTAGGTAAAGTGTAACATGGATTAAGGAATGCTTTTGTGAACTCGTGGCTAATGGAATTGGGACTTATATGCCCTGTTTTGTTTACTTTTGAAAACTTCAACCACATTTTACTTTTTTATAAAAGTGATGTATTCATTTTCAGAAAACCTCAGTGAATCAGTATCCATAGGCAAACTAGCTAGAGATGGAACTACTACTAATATTTTGATGCATTCTTTGTAACTTTGCTTCTAGTATACATTGTTAAATAAAAATCTGATCATAATTGTACATACTAACTCATACTCTATTTTTACTGAGAAATATGGCATGAACTACTTCCCATATTTACGAATATTCTTTCCTAATACCAGTTGCCACCTGGTATTTTATTTCATCTATGCATTGCAACCTATATTACTTAGTTACTATTGTTGGTATTTGGGATACTGATTTTTTTTTTTTTTAACAAAGAACGCTGCAGTAAACGTACTCTAAGTTAAAACTTCATGTACGCTTTTGATACCATCCTTAAATTCTCAGAATTTCTGGACAAAAGCATACATGTGTTTTGATTAGATGAGGCTCTAATCATTTCATTCCCACAACTGCACTTAAGAGTCCCAGATCCTCAAACTCTTGATTTTAGGAGTGTAAAAATGTTCTATTTTTACGTGTTTTTTAATATAAAACAATGGGGTCTCACAATTTTAATTCACTTCATTTCAGTTGTTAGTAAGCCTGCATTTTTTTCAAGATTTTTAGCCATTTAAATCACATTGATTGATAAAACACTTTATATATTAAATGTTGCAAATGTTCTCTCCCCATTTAACAGTCATCTCTTAGATTTTCTTTACAACATTTTCTAATCTATAAGAAGTTATTTTTATAAAGCTAAACCTATTGGTTTTTCCTTTCTATTTCTGTTTAGAAAGTTCTCTTTCCACATTTCAAGGTTAATATTCATCTACATTTTTTTCTATATTTCCTAGGGTACATTTAAATCTTTACTTCTTCTAGAAAGTATCTTCATCTGTGTGAAGGCAAAACTATTATTTTCCTCCCAAATAATTATCAAGTGTTCCTAGCACTATGTCTTGGCTCCTCCCATCACCCCTTTGTTAATTTGACATCCTTATTGTGTGTGAAATTATTTTATGTACTGGGAAGTATCTCTAGACTTTCTAATTTGCTTCATTGGTGTATGTGTGTGTGTGTGTGTGTGTGTGTGTATCCTGGTATCACACTGTTTTAATTATTGAAGCTTTGTAGTATTGATAACTTGTCCACAAGGACACGTACAGAGAATTTTCTGAGGAAGAAACACAAACCAGCAATAAACGTGTGACAAGATGTTTGACCTCACTAGTAATCAGGGAAGTACACATTAAAACAATGAGATGACATTTTTTACCCATAAGATTGGAAAAAAACAAAAACAACATTAAAGACTGAGAATATCCAATGTCGATGAGAATATATGATAAAGAGACTCATATTCTCTTGGCAAGAGTATAAACTGACACCACTTTTTAGGAAAATGGGACTACCGATTGTGATTCTAAATGCCAATCCTCAAAGGTTTCACAATTCCATTATCTAACCTACATAATAGTCCCAAATGTGCAAAATGACAAAGATGTATCTTTATGTATATTTTTGTATCCTGACACAGTATGATCCTAATTATGTAATTAAAACCCCCAAACAATAATTCTGTGTCAGATGACTGTATTAGAATGTGCTTACATGACACACAGAAATAGTGTGGAAGGATTGGGCCCAGGGCGGTGGGGCAGGATCCTAGTTTTTAAATGCTTTACAATTGGAATGTACTTGTGTATTATTTGTATAATTTAAAGTTTTTTACTAACTAGCAAAACAAAGCCTCCATTTTTACCCTGATTTTTCAGACTGGTTTAGGTTGGACAAGCTGATTGATTCTTCCAGATTCATTTTCATCAAATTCTCTTCCTCTGCAACCACCTTCCCATCTCCTCCAAAAAGACCCACAGAAAGTTTGCTGGGAATTATATGAACAATGTATGGGTTTGAGGGGAATGTGCTCTTTTAATGAAGACAAAGTAAAATCTGTGGTTAGGGCATGAATTATATGTAAACGAAAACTGGGTTCTAAGAGAGTCTGAAGAGACTTCATTAAATCAGCTAAACATTCCCTCTGTCAACTTCTAACACCATCAATTTGCTCAGCAAATTCTCTCTTCAAGGAAAGTTTCTGCTCAACCCCTGATCAAAGCTACCATGATGGCCTGCGTATTAGCTTCTGAATTATTCAAGGTTTCTCTGTACAATAAGAGCAAGAGGAACCACCAAGTCTTCCAAACAGAAACGGCCCACCGTGGATGCTAGAAGCTGGCAAGCCTCCAGACCCAGGGCCAGGCCCTTGGCAGCCTTAATTCCCACCACAACTAGGAGCGTGCAGGCTGGCCTGTAGCATGAGGAGGGAGCTGGGGGTCTTCCTCCCCAGGGATGTCACACCTCCCCCTCCAGGGAAACAAAACCCAAACACCCCATGCTCAATTGCAGGAAATAGATATTTGGTATCTGATTTACCGATGAGAAGGAATACACACAAGAAGTTCAGATGCCCTCTCGTGTTATCTAACAATGCAACAGGTCCCGCTGAAAGACACTGGGAGTTTGTACTGAGACCCAGAGTAACGGGCCAATCCCTCCCTCCCCCCATTTCTGTGCTCTGTGGGTACCAGAGGCTCAGCGAATGGCACAGCTGTCCTGTTCCCCACATTTGAATAGGCTGGACTCAGTTTTCTCTGAGTTTTTGGTATTCTCTGGTCACAGATTTGCACAGGCTGCCAGAGGGGGTTATTTTGTACTTCATTGGCAAATATCACTTCCCATGGACTTACATTTTTGTTCAAGAACTTGCCCTGGTACCTGTGGTTCAGGTGAATGAGCTCGGCCGCGCCCTCCTGCTGTCCGTTCACCCAGGTGCCAACATACTTACTGCCCGTCTCCGCGTATAAATAGGTACCTTGCCCGTGCCTGGTTCAGACAAGGGGAACATGGTATTTCATTCCAGCATGGTGAAAAATCTCCCAGGTTTAAAACACAGACATTGACATTGAGGGGGGCCCAGGCTGTTGCAGGCTCACAAGCGATGTAGCTTCTGTATCTGTGTCCAGTCAGAAGGTGCCCCCTGCTCAGTGTGCCCCAAGTACAGGACATTGCCAGAGGCACGGAGGACAGGCCGGCTGGACAGAGACAAGCCTCCTGTGTGTCAGCTGCTTTCCCCAGGGAAGAGGCAGAGCTAGTGGGAGCTGTGGCTCAGGTCCCGCAATGGCTCTTCTGTGCCCTCCACTCCCTGGGGCTCTTGGGTGAAAGACTCACGTGCTCTGCCCCAACTGAGGTGCAGATGTCAGTTACTTGAGTCTGCACCTGCACAGAAAGGCATCCTTGCCTCAAAGCCATAGAAAGATTGGACCTGCCTGAGAGAGTTGGTAACTGGGCTTTTGTTATGATTCTGATCCTTCATAAGCGTAAACAATTTGCAGACATCGTGTTCTCATTACATAAGCAAATCCCGGAAGACTCAAGACAGAAACCGAACCTTTGGTGAGCAAACCACTCTCCGGTGTAGGTGTCATTATTGACGTAGTAGTATACGCCATGGCCGTGCCTCAGGTCATTTGCCCACTCTCCTGAAAGGAACAACACAGAGTCAAGCCCAGGTGAGAAGAAGGGATCAATGCCCAGTACCATGGTTTCAAATTGTTAACCACGGCAGAGGCAGACGTGTTGCGAAGCAAATGAAGCTACATTCGGGGCCCCAAGCACACACAGGCCCCTTCTGCTCAGGAAATCCTGCAGAAGAGAGATTTTTAACAGCACCGACCAAGGCTGCTGTCTGTTTCCACTCTGACATCCCTCCACCCCTTCCTTTTGTGCCAGATGGCGTAGGCGCTGAACCACGGTGGAGAGTGGCCTAAGGGAGGGCTGAGTCAGGAGTTCACGGGGTACAGAGTGAGGTGTATGGATGTGGGCCACAGCCACCTGCATGTACTGACAAGCACATTTCACAGGTCAGTCAGAGGCACCATGAAGACGCAACGAGGAGGGAGACAAACCAAGGTTGTCTGACCCATTGCCAGTGATCCTAACACCACACTTCATTTGCCTTGCAAATGTTTAGTGATCCAGCAACAACTCCAGGCCTTGACCCTCTATCCTCAGCCACCTGCCAGCATTTCAGTCTATCTCCCACCCAATCATCTGACTCCAACATGCCACCCTAACCGCAGCTGCACACCAGCTCCATCCGCTGGTGCCATGCCATGGCTGACCCATGCCTCTGTTTGAACTCTTCCCTCACCTCCTCACCTCCATACAGGCTTCTGCTGAGTCCTTATAGGCTTGGAGGCAGTACTGAAATTGGCAAGGATATCATAAAATTCAGATACCACTCCATGATGTGGACAACCGCAAACTACTTTTGTCAACCACAGTATGAATCCCTGCACTAGAAAACTCAAAACGTCCTCAAATCTTACAGCTCACTTAGGAAAGAAACTTAACAGAGGTCTCCCAAAGGTGACAGCTCTTAAAAATGTGCATATTACACCAAGTCATTAAGCTAAATGATATTTTTGGGACTATGAATAATAAAAAGCAAATGTTGATCAATTTGTTGATCAAAGAGAAAAAGAAGGAATTATATTTCTATTCTCTCTATAGAAAACATTACAAAATGGTTGCCATATGGAGAGGCATTCAAAGAGTATTAGCTAACAAAGGTAGAGAAAAAGCTATTCTAGAAGTATGTCAGACATTAAAACTCAGGCTACTTAGATTCTGTGATGCTTGCGGTATTTTTAACTTATTTTGATTTATCATTACAAATGAAAATTCACTTTTATACCAACTTTATATTTTCTTTTTTTTTTTTTTTTTTTTGAGACGGAGTCTTGCTCTGTCACCCAGGCTGGAGTGCAGTGGCGCGACCTTGGCTCACTGCAAGCTCCGCCTCCCGGGTTCACGCCATTCTCCTGCCTCAGCCTCCCGAGTAGCTGGGACTACAGGCGCCTGCCACCGCGCCCAGCTAATTTTTTGTATTTTTAGTAGAGACGGGGTTTCCCCATGTTAGCCAGGATGGTCTCGATCTCCTGACCTTGTGATCCGCCCGTCTCGGCCTCCCAAAGTGCTGGGATTACAGGCGTGAGCCACCACGCCCGGCCATATTTTCTTTTTTTTAAAGAGGGTTCTCAAAACTTACATAAGCTTCTGGCTTACACAAAAACTGGACCCACTTCCACATGAAGATAAAGAATACCCAATCGGCTAAGAAAATGTTAATTATTCAAGTAATATTTGTTTATGTGAATAACCCCAAAATTTATCTACAGAAGGAATTTCTACATATTTATTTCCTCAATCATTCCAGTATTTACTCAGCACCTACAATGTCCTGGGCACTTTGTGAGATGAACGAACAGCTGTACAAAGGACAGTGCATGTCCCCAGGGCGCCAGCACCAGCCTGGGGATGGACTGTTGGCACCTGAGCAGCAGCCGAGGACAGGGAAGGCAGCATAAAAAACTACATGGCACAATTTCAAAAAGTGGGTAGTCACTCGGAAAAGAGCAGGCTTACCAAAAATTCATGGAGAGAGGGAAGGTGGCAACTGCTAACAATTAAGGAAGAGGACTAGGTCCCATGATATGATGTGTGACAGGAACAACATAAACAAGAGAGATGAAGATCCCCAAATTGAGATAATTCAGTAAAAAATACTTCAGGTCCCTGAACCTAAATTAACCATGAGGATGTGCAAATACCTAGAGGGATTTGTCTGGGTCTTAAGGGGCAGTGATGTGCCTGGATTTGTGGCATTTGCCAATTTCTGTCGTGTAAATACTCACACCGTGGCCAATTTCAAGCTACACATGGAGCTGAGAAGAGATGCACAGAATGGGTTTTCATGAGCGATTATGAGGGGGTTCCAGCACAGCCCTGGGGTATAGGGACCTCAGCTGAAACAGGTACATCATTTGGTTTCTTCCCAACAAAACATCATGACAAAATTATTACATCCCTCCTCTCTTGGCCATGTCAGAGGGTCTCCAGGGTGTCATGGTGAGAAAAATATATTACATATTTTGCAGAAAAATCTCTAAAATAAAAGAGAACAGTTAAGTTGCAAAAGACACTAAATTTCGCACCATGAGGACTGTGAGCAAAATTTTTTAAAGTCCCAATCTACTTAAAAAACCTGTTAAGAGGCTCTGCCCAGCATTTTGTAATGCCACCACAGGGACCCTGCACAAATAGAGAAGGTAATTCAGAGAAAAGTCACCTGCTGAGGCACATCTCTAACAGCTGTAAGTCAAGTTTCCTTTTTTGAGGTGAATGACGTTTGTAAACTTTATTACTGTGGCTTTAAATTTGCACTTAATTTTTTTTAAAGTCTTTCTACCCCAATCCTATACTTTCTGATAATTCTTGACCTTGTCAACTGAGGTTTTTTCCAACTATATTTCTTTTCAGGAGTAACTCCCAGTTGGTTGGTTGGTTGGTTAATTGGTTGGTTAACTGGTTGGTTGGTTAATTGATTGGTTAACTGGTTGGTTGGTTGGTTGGTTGGTTGGTTGGTTGGCTGGTTGGTTAGTTGGCTAACCGATTGGTTGGTTGGTTGCCTGGCTGGTTGGTTAACTGGTTGGTTGGGTAGTTAATTGGTTGGCTGGGTGGTTGGCTAGTCAGTTGGCTGGTTGGGTGATTGGCTGGCTATTTGGTTGGCTGGTTCATTGGTTGTTTGGTTGGTTGGCTAGTCAGTTGACTGGTTTGTTTATTGGTTAGCTGTTTGGTTGGCTGGTTGGCTGGTTGGTTGGTTGGTTGGTTGGTTGGTTGGCTGGTTGGCTAATTGGCTGGTTGGTTAGACAGTTGGTTGGTTAATTGGTTGGTTGATTGGTTGCTTGGTTGGCTAGTCAGTTGGCGGTTGGTTGATTGGTTGGCTGTTTGATCGGCTGGATGGTGGGTCAGTTGGTTGGTGTGGAGCAGGTGCTCCTTGGGTAGAGCAGTTTGTCTGGCACTTGGGATTGAAGACAATTTAAAATTAGAAGCTCTCCAAGATGCTCCTCCCACCTCAAATGCTGGTTGGTCACTGGTTTGTCATGCTGGCCCATGGTCTTGCCAAGTTGGCTCCCTAAACTGCTGGGTCAGCCAAACACAGGAGAGAAGGAGCCCACACTTATGGGGAAACACTCAGTGTCAGACCCTGGGCAGGGTTCCATGCACTTGCCACAGCATTTGGTATGTGTAAGAGCTGAAATGTGGTTTTACAGATGCAGAACCTGAAAAGCAGAGAGACTGCATGCATTGCCCACGGTCCCACAGCTGGTGGGTAGCAAGATTGAAATGAAAATTGGAGTCTGTCTGATTCTAACACCACGCTCTCTTCTCCACAAGCATCCCAATAGTCAAGTGCTCATTTTTTCCAGCTCCTGCCATTCAGGGGCTTCCAAAAAACCCAGCTTCAAGTTATCATATCATTCTTGTTTCTCCACAGTGTCATTATTAAACGTCTTTGTTTTGATGAGTTTTGTTTGACAGGCAACAAGGCCAGCAGGGAATAGAGATGCTCTTTCTCCTCCTTAACCTCAGAGTCCTCAATTGGCCCTACAACCCCAACCCTCAGCATCAGTACATGGCGTCCAGGCCTCCCCAACATCTGGCATCTCATCCCCCACTACCCCTAAAAACCTCTGCCTTCCTGCCTGTATCCAAGTCACCCGCCACCCAGGACCGTCTCCCCACTCCTGTCCTGCAGCACTGTAGCCTCTGCTGGTTCCTGGACTCCCTAATTGGACTTGTCTGACCATCTGGGAGACAGGTAGGGTACTGGGCTTTATGCCGCAGGGTCCTGACGTTGAACACACTGCCCTGCACAAAACCATTCTGGCCCATTGTAATGGCAGCCAGCCAAGATACACTGTTATGAATAACTCAGCCATACATTCACTGAGATTTTGTGATTGGAAGAGCATTGGCTTACTATGTTACAATTAATATTATAACTTTTGACCTCAGTTTCCATTGCTGCCTTAATGAAGTAAGATACTTATTTAAGCTTTTGTCAGAGAAGAAATCTCTGGGTAGTGGCTAAATCTTGCACCCTTTAAGATACAAAGCCACCTGGAGAATCAAAAATCCCAACTATTGCCAGATGAGCTTTATATGTTAGTGTGGCATAATAAGAAATATTGGTCTTTATTTTTGGTTCCCAGCACAGAGCTGCTAAAACCCTTGACATTTCCTGACTGATAGAAATGTTTTTGTTATTCAAAATGCGACTCTTTTGACCACACCTGAACTTATGCAAATGAGACCCAGGATGGCCTCAGGATGGGACTGAACACCAGAAAGACCAAGTGATAAGAAGGATGGAACCTCCAGCCCCACCCACCAACTCTGGGAAAGAAGAAGGAAGGGGCTGGAGATTAAGCTCTATAAAAACTCTTGAGCAAGATTTGTTGAGCTTCTGGGGTGATAAACGTATCATGTGCCAGGAGGGTGGTGCACTCCACCTCCACAGGGACAGAAGCACCTGTGCTTGGGACCCTTCCAGGCCTTGCCCTGTGTACCTCTGCATCTGGCTGTTCATCCATATTCTTTATAATATCCTTTATAGTAAACCTAATTAAAGTGTTTTCCCGAGTCCTGTGAGCCTCTATGGCACATATCAAACCTGAGTAGGGTGTTGTAGGAACCCCCAATTTGTAGCCGAGTCAGATAGAAGTGTGGGTACCCTAGGGATCCACAACTTGAGGTGGACATCTGAACAGGGGCAGTCTTGGAAACTGAGCCCTTAACCTGTGGGGTCTGTGCTAACTCTGGGTGGTGTCAGAATGGAGTTGCATCATTGGAAACTCAGTTGGTGTCCACAGAAGACTGGAGAAGTACATAGCATGGAAAATCCATGCATTTGGTGTCAGAGAAACAGTTACCCCTTTTTAACCTTCATATTCAAAATTCCTTAAATCCCTTATTCTAAATATCTTCGTGTGTGTGTTGTTCAAATTGTATCAACATCTACACTAAAATCAAAAGTGACAAGAATGAGATTAGGTGCATAAGGGCTTGGAAAGAATTAAATTAAGCCCCAAATTGAATTGTTTAAAGTTGATTTAAAAAGCAGATGGTGCTTCTTATAGAGCAAGCCTTCTGGGATTTACGAAACAAAACAAAACAAATTCTATCTAACAGGGATGGATGGTATTAACACCCTCCATCTTGGTCTCAGAATTGGACAGAATCATCACTGACATCTATTAAAATAAGAACCACCTACTGGTTCTTATTTTATCTAGGAGCAAAGCAAGCAACTATAGCTCGCACTTTGTAAGAATATGCCCTCCTCACTAAGAAGTGATGCTGTCACAAGTGGTACATCACAGTCCTAGCCCCAGTTACTGAGTGCTCACTATGGATCAGGCAAGGTTGCAGGTGTCTCCCTGTATTTATCCATTGAATCTTCATGCTACAGATGAGAAACTGAGGCAAGGAGATGTGAAGGCACCTATGCAAGGTCACACCTATTGTCACCAGAGTCCAAGGTTAGGGTCACAGATCTTTTCGGAAATCTGAAGAAAACCAGAAAATTTCTTTCTTCCTGGGGAAAAAACAAAAAGCCCAGAACACAGAATTTTATATACACTTTCTGAAGACTCACAACACGCTCCCTGCCAGTCCCCCTTCCCAGATTTGGTCACACCAGGTGACAATGGCACAAGGGGCGGCAGGGAGGCTCTTGGAAATAAAGGAAAAAGAATCCTCCTCAAACATAACGTTGGCCTGTGAGGAATTATGGCACAGATAGGAAAAGTCAGTTTAACAAGGCAGGAAGACTCCCAGACAGGAAGCCCTGATGTAAGGAAACACTCGATCTAAAGAAATAACACATCCGTCAGATGCGGGGTTGGTCACAAATGGAAAATGCAAAGACAGGCTCAGGAAGATGAATGCCGCAGAGCAGCTGAAGCCGTGGGTCCACCAGCTCCGAGGCCTGCGTCCACCCAGCAGCCTCCCTTTTGTCTGCTCCCAGGACATGGACGTGCTGGCCATAGGGATGGATTTCCCACTACAGATTCATTAGTGAGTTAGTTAATTACAAGGCTTTCATATTTCTGCATCAACCCTGTGAATATAGTACCACAATCTGTGTTCGTTGAATGAGTAATCTGGAGCACTTTAAGCTTTCTCATACATGTCAGTATTCACAGACAAGTTCAATCACAAAGGAAGAAAAACAAACTTCTGTAACACGAAAATCTGCTTAGTGATAACACTTTACCTTCATATCTGGATCCATCTGGATATATAAAAGTGCCTTGACCGTGCTTTTTATTGCTAACATATTCTCCGATATATTGAGCACCATTTTTAAATTTGTAGATCCCCTGAAACACATGGATTAAATCATTCATATCGTTGCTGAATGTAGCATTTGCTGACAGAGCATTAAATAGAGAAAACCATCCAGTCAAGTCAACGGTTCTGACCTGGCCATGTCTTTTACCGAATTCGTAGCTCCCTTCGTAGGTGTCCCCGTTGGGTAGCCGTGCCCTCCCACGTCCGTGCCTTTCGCCTGCCTCATTCCGACCCCCCTCATATTCCTGGGTAATGAAAATTGACACAGTTACAGGTACCATTCATTAAGCGCTAACCAGGTGCTAAGCATTTTGTAAATATCATACCCTTGAGTCATCCCACTATGCTAAACCCCCGGCACTATACTCAATTGTCCCACCTTTCCCACCTTAAAGTTGAGGTAGGTAACCATGCCTGGGCTAGATGAGGCACTGGTCCAAGGCCACACCTCAGCACATGTCCAGGGCGGAAGCCTCATTCCCTCCCTCCAACACAGAGCTTGCAATTCATCGTGATAATCTTTTACCCTGTAAGCAAGGTTAACCAATTTGTGAAAAATGCTAGATACTCTAAGCTGTGTTCTTAGTAGGAACATGCTTGAAATAGCACATGCAGGTAGAACAGTTCAAGTCCACACAAATACCTCCCCGTTTGCTTCCTTCAGTAATCCAGGATTTCAAAGGCAAATGCCCTGAGAGAAGCAACTCTTCCCTCAAATGATCCCTGGGGCGGGGTGTGGCCTGAAGAGACCTTTGCCCTGCAAGGAATTTCCGATGGAAGGGACAGGTTGGAGGGCACTGAGGAGTACACAGGGCTCCCTTGTCGATTAAGTTTATCTTAGTTTTAAAACCCCTAGCAAGAGACTTAAGGTTCAAACACTCATGACCCAATGCTGCAATAATTACGTATCTATCTGTGGTTTGTTTTTGTTTTTGTTTTTGAGACAGGGCCTCACTCTGTTGCCAAGGCTAGAGTGCAGTGGCACAATCTCAGCTCACTGCAACCTCCGCCTCCCAGGCTCAAGCGATCCTCCCACCTCAGACTCCTGAGTAGCTGAGACTACAGGCATGCACCACCATTCCCAGCTAATTTTAAAATTTTTTTGTAGAGACAGGGTCTCACTATATTGCCCTGGCTGGTCTCAAACTCCTGGACTCAAGCGATCCTCCCACCTTGGCCTCCCAAAGTGCTGGAATTACAGGTATGAGCCACCATGCCAGCTCAATTGTGTGTCTATCTTAAAAGTAAATCAATAAAAAATGTGATCGAAGCTTGCAATTTTCCTATCCTTCAGAAAATAAACATTCCTTAGCACCTAATACATGGGTATAGAGTGAATATAGTAGATAATAAAATGCTGAAAGCATCCAGTAATGATTTAACATGGGTATCTCATAACATCACACTGTATTTCTTAAATATACATAATAAAATTTATCAAAAATTAAAATTAAAAAATGGAATTGGATGTATATAGACTTATTATAACACAAGTACTGACACACTACATTGAGGACTTCAGAAATAAACATCTGTGCAATTCTTGCCCTTTTCTAGCACTGTTTGGCCCACTAATACCTGCCTAGAATATAAGGTAAAAATCTGTGAACTTACAGATTTGTTTCAGGGTTAGTTTACATCAAAATGTACAAAAGTCCCCTCCTTCCATCCAAGAGGCTTCCCAATACACCCAACACTGAGCCGCTGGGGTGGCTGAATAAGACAGAAATCCTTTAAAATGACCCCAAATGTGATCTGAACCTAAAAATTATAGGCACTAAAAAGTTACAAATCAGTGGGGCCATTTGAGGAGACAAACTAGAAAGCTTGCTGGGCAAGTGTTGCAGGTTGGGTTCACCTAGAAGCAGACCCTGAACAAGTGATTTTTTTTTTTTTTTTTTTTGAGACGGAGTCTTGCTCTGTCGCCCAGGCTGGAGTGCAGTGGCACGATCTCGGCTCACTGCAACTTCTGCCTCCCGGGTTCAAGCCATTCTCCTGCCTCAGCCTCCCGAGTAGCTGGGATTACAGGTGCCCACCACCACGCCTGGCTAATTTTTTGTATTTTAGTAGAGACAGGGTTTCACCGTGTTGCCCAGGCTGGTCTCAAACTCCTCAGCTCAGGCAATCCACCCAACTCGGCCTCCCAAAGTGCTAGGATTACAGGTGTGAGCCACCGCGCCTGGCCTGATTTTTTTAAGTGCTCTCCTAGGAGAAAGTAGTAAAGAGGGCAGAGAAGTAGACATGAAAGGGCAGGCAGCTAAGGAAGGTTGCCATTGCAGGTGAAGTCCCAGACTTGGCCTAATCCAACAGGGACTCTGGGGACATCAATTGCACTGCAGACTTTGTCCTGCGTCTTGCACTAGCTACTGGCTGTCTGGCCGGATGTGAATTTCAGGCACTTCTGGCTCTCCATACAGGGCACGTAGTTCCAGTGCACAAAGGTGCCAGCTTGAGTAGCAAGTCAGGCGGAAGCTGGGAGATGAGTGCCCAGAGATAGCAAAAAGGTCTGGGCAGGCACTGACAGCACCACTGCAGAGTCGCTAGATTTTTCAGGTAATTCTGAAAGTACCTCAACTCTGTACTGTGCATGCAGACCACAGCGGCTGAGGTTCCCTACCTGTCAGCCATGGAGCGGTCACCCTCTGGAGTAGGGAGGAACTACTCTCTGGGTGGTAGAAATATTCCCACACAGAACCCAGCTCACAGGCTGGCTGTGCAGCTCTTTCTCCTCTCTGCTGCCTAAGTCAGGAAATAACTCCAAAGACCTGGGTCAGCTCAGATGGGGACTGAAGAAAGCACACGTGAGGATAGGCCTATAAGGTAATATCTTCAGGAACCCTCTCCTGAGCCCAGGGCCTCCTCAGCATTTCTTGGAGGCTGCCAGGGAGCAACTATCCTCCATGCATCTAAATGCCGGGGGAGCAAATCTCAGCTACAGAAATGACTTATTCAAGGGCAGCATGGCAGCGTGGGATCATCTGCTCATCCAAGAAAACTGCCTCGATGGGAATTAACACAGGGAGGAGGAAACTTCCAAAGCCTTCTGCTGGGAAATCTTTGCCTTTAATGGGAGGCAGGATGGGGGTGGGGGAACAACGAGGCGGGATGTGGTAACCAGACGTCACAGCGTTTCGCTTTTCACCATCAACTTCCAGGACGCACGCAGGTGTGTCTGGCGTGGCCCTCGTCCCTGCCGGGGATCCTCGGGAGCTGTGGCTCAGACCTCTGGTTTCTGCGCCTCCTCACTCTCCAAACCCAACCTCGAGGTTCCCCCGCCGCTGCGCACCCTGGGAAGCCCCTTCTCACCAGGAGCTCTCACCCCAATATCATTCTCTCCCTCCTCCTCCAACTCCTCCGAGCCCAGGTCCGACATGGTCTCGACCCAGCCTGGATCCCAGCCGCAGCGCTTCTAGCAGGTGGGTAGCAACCGCCTCCACCGCCGCGTCCCGCGTCGCCATGGAGACGCGGCCGGCCCCGCCTCCCTCCCGGTCGGAAAGATGGGGAATGGGGACAGGCGATGCTGACGGCGCGGGAGGAGCCACTGGCAGCCTTTGCGTACTGTAATAGCAACGGGAAGGGCACCTTGACCAATCACCGCCCGGGAATGCGGAGGGGCGGGGCGGAAGGGACGAGGTGGAGCCAGTGGCAGCACTCGGGTGCCGTCATAGCAACGAGGGGCCGCCTCGGCCAATCACTGCTCGGGAAGGGAGGGGGCGGGGACTGGGCAGGGACTGGGTGGGTGCCTGGCTGCCCACCGGCTCTCTGACCTGGACCTCGCCGTCGCTGGCCCCTGAAATCCATCACTTTAGTCAGCTGTTCTGTGACGCCACGACGAGGAGCCACCTGGGTACTGGGCCCTCAAGAGGAAGGACGTGGGAAACGCGTCTGAGCCAACTCTCGAGAGGGTTTTACCCCTGCCCAGTGCGGGCACTGCCCGCTCCCTTCCGCCCCCGGGCCTCGCAGGCCCCTCCAGGGGTGCTGCCCACCCCCACTTACCTTTCTAGGCTCTGCTGACCCTTCGGGATTCGCGGCTAGCAGAGATGTGTCCACCAAGATCTCTTCTCTTGTCTGTAAACAACTTCACTCTCAAGGAGGCAGCTCTGGCCTCTCAGCAGGTGCGGCCTACACTGATGTCCGTCCGGGTTTTACATCCTTCCCCGACCTCGACATGAGTCCCAGCCCCCTCGGGCCTCTGACTCTCAGGTGTCCCGTACGATCTCCGGTCCTCTCCTCTCGCTCCTGGCTCCCCTCCACTGTCACACACCCACACAATCACAGACGCACACGCATGTACACGGGCAGGCTTGGAAATCTGCTTCACCCGACTCACTCCGCCTGCCCAAGGCCCCTCACGATCTCCCATTTCCTCTGCCATCATCCCAGACTGCAAAGCTGTGTTGTTTGTTATTGCTGCAGGAGCTGGGGATGAGTGACTGAATAACCATAGGATTTGGTCTTGATGGGAGAATCCCAGAAGCCAAATCCACGCGGTGAATAAGCTGCTGATCTTTCAGAGCACACATCCGCTAGAGATTCTTCCCAACGCTAATATGAAAGGTTACAACCATAACCCATCATCAGGCCCAAATATATTACTTACTGAATACATACACAAGTTACAAGCAACACGCAAGATTCCAAAAGTATGTCGTTTTTTAGTTGCAGAGATAAAAATGTTGTAAACACCAAAATTGAACAGCTTTTCTTATGGGGAAAAGTGGGCAGTTAGGGATAACAGATGATTATCATTTTCTTCTCTACATATTGGCAGTTTCCCAGTTACTACAATTAAGCATGTCCTATTTTTACAATAAAATGCCAAAAGCATTTTAAATGTTAGAAATCTAGAATGGTAACATAAGTATATGCAAATAAATTCTCGTTTTTTACATTTAAAATGTCAGAAATTTAGCTTTCAAATTTGTCCTAACAATGACAGTAACCAATGTTTACTAAGTTCTGACACTGTGTGCGGGCTCTGTTTTAAGAATTTTATATGAGTTATCTTATTAAATCCTCACTATCATTTCTCCACTGAACATCTAAGGAAAGGGAGTTATAGGGGGGTATAAACTAAAAATAACCTCCTAAGCCCCACCACAGCTGACTGAATGGACCCCCTCTTGGCCAAGGGGGCCCCAGAAACCTTAGAAACTGAGTTCTCAGCCATGATGGGTGAGAGGTCGAACATGCCTCACTAATACCCTTTTGCAGTTTAGACACAACAACTAACAAGCATTAATGTTAAAATAGAGATCATAAGACTGACAGAATGGATGCTGTGGCAGTAAGATACCAACTTATAAACAGGACCTAAGGCCATGCTAGGCACGAGTTAAGTCATGCATCCCTATACTTAAAAGAATAAACTATGTTTTAACTACCTGGAGAAGGTCTTATGATTCATGTTTTACATCCTATACTTGAGGAAAGAATCTTACTGTGAATCTTTCAAATCTTATCATGAGTTCCTCAGACTGTTGATGTACTAATTAATACGTAAACTACTGGCACTGAAAAGGATACTGATTTGTTTCTAAATCATGACGTTTCACTGATTGTCTTGTGCATATGCAGAAAACATTTTAGCCTGTATGTTGTCATCCATAGCCAACGACTGTAACCTCTATATTGTCCCTCCAATGAAAAAAGACAACTCCAACATGAGGAGTCCCCTTCCCATTCCTCAACTTTCTTATAAAAGCATTGCAACTTGTAACAGACTTTGGAACACACCCAACTTTGTTGGTGTGTCTTCCCCATTCAATCTTCAAATTCGGCTTTCAATAAGCCTTTATCAATTTCTGCCTCAACAGCCTTAACTTTGGTCGACAGCAGTTAAGATCCTTGCCCAAGATCATACAGCTAGTGGGATTCAAATCAAGCCATGTGACCCAAGAGCAATTGTTGCCCATCACTATACTGCCTCCCAGATCTGTGATATAAAGAAATAACTACAGTTTTCTGGCAGTGACTGTAAACCATCTACCATGCAGAGGACCACTGGTTCAAATGCCTTGGATTGCAAACACCAGAGAGTGGCTTAAGCAAACCACATGGTTAAGCAAACCACATGGTTAAGCAAACCCTGTTCTGGACCACATCATTAGCAGCTAGACGTCTAGCTATAGCTATTAAATCATAAGGTTTACAATTTGATTTCTATCCCATACAAATTAGCCAGGGTCTTCCCTCCCAAATCTTTCAGTCAATCTATAGTAATTTCACTACACTGTGGGTTTAGCAATTATCCAAATAGTTGACACCAAAGGCAAGAAGGGGTGAACAACAGGATGGACCTCCCGGCACCTCCTGCAGCAGCACCTGGACTGGATTCTAAATTCCTCCTTCCAGAAAGAAGCTGCATCCCAGCCCAGATCCAGCTGAGAGCCACAACTGCCAAGAGGCAGTTGGAGCGCTGGGCACCTCTCTGCGCACCCAGTAAGCCCCAGGAGGACTTCATCAAGCCAAGTCGATGCCTCACTCAGAGCCCCAGGATCCCTGACCCCTAACCCCACAGTGACCTGGAAATGCCTGGTGATGCCAGAAGCAGCGCTTTCCAATTCTGAAGGCCCTCAAAATTCTTGCTCAGCCCACCTTCCTCCTCTCCTGGGGCATGGGAGTGGCAGGGAGATGAGAGGCAGAAAGATGAGGACATCATCAGGAGGTTTTTCCCTACTGGAAAATGAGAGGAAATCCTCTTCCACTGCTTAAAAATCAAAAGGGGCTGTCCATATTCCTGTGGCAGGGGTCTCCCATCATCCCCCGCGAGGCCTTCCCATTATCCCCTGCGGAGATTTCCCATCATCCACAGAGGCCCTTCCCATAACCCCCAAGCGGGAAGTTCGCGCAAGTGCGGCTCTGCAAGGAGGAGCGAGGGCCCAGGGAAAGGCCCTCGGGAGAGTGGAGGGCAACAGTGGCCGCGGTTCCTCTGTACTTCGTTTCTTCCGTAAGAAATGATCTTCTTGTCCTTCTGAAGTATAAATGGAGAGATCCATTTCCTTGTACCCGTTAACCCCTTCAAAAAGAAGAAAAACAGTCCCAGGCTGGCCATGGTTGATCTCTGCAGAGGGGCTGGTCAGGGTGCCTTCTGCTTCCTGGTGGGATGGCCCAGGCCGGGGAAACTGTTGAAACCACCCTGGGGCTGCCTTCTGTATTTTCCACAACCTTCCAGGCCCACCTCCCAGCTGGAGGCCCTGCAGCTTGGCAGTTGCCATGGCGACTGAGTCCCTAAGTGTGTCTCCTCTGAGCCGTCCTGGACAGTGTGGAGAAAAGGCCCTAAGAACTGAGGGGTTTCAGTAAAATGCAAACAGATTTTTTTTGTAGGCACTGTTCAGATAAAAAGCAGGGACTTTCAACAAAATGAGTTCAGGTCCATCTTAACTATAGAACTATGAGGTTGTTTATTAGAATAATTGTACTCTGGTAAATTTACCAATTTCATATATATACATATTTATAAACAAACATATTAGGGTATATAGATAGAAAAAGTTCTATCTACATGTAGAATCGAAAACTTTCTAAAACAGTGTTGGTAGTATCACACATTGCCATTTAGTGGATAGAGACAGACCCGAGATTGGAGCCCTAGCTCCATATACTTCTTTCTGAAGTCAGTCGACTCATCTGTAAAATGGACTGTTGTGAGGTCAAAATTAGATATTCATAATGAGAGTAGCATAGTGCCTAGCACAGTAAAGCACTTAGTAAATGGGAGCTATTACTATTAATTGTACTGTTGTTAATCTTATAATAGGTTAAGCACCTTTTGTCTATCAGTATGTTTGGGGGGGAATTTTAACTCAAGTTTATCTTAATCGTTTTCAGTCGTGTTTTTTTCTTGAAAAGAATCAAACTGCCAAAGATGATTCAGTCAGATAGTTGTTTGTGACAATCAGAAGTTAGTCTGTGATGAACAGATTAGTTTTAATGCTCATATTCATTAGCACTAATATACATAAGGGTGGGGAGAGACTGAAGCTTCTGGAAATATATAGGCAGGTAGATTCTTAAGTGTAAGTAGGTATTCGAAATGTTTGTGGATTATGTCTCATAAAATTGGCACCCAGCAAGGAGGAAAATGCCAGATACACACACGCCCATACCTGAGGTATGTAGGTCAATGGAAGGCTATCGAAACACAGTTGTCAAGAGAGAAATGTAAATTATTTTTCACCCAGGAAGTGAGATTATTCAGTGATGCATCATAACCAGTAGGGAAAAGAGTTTAGTGGACACCAGTGTGGAGACAAGAGATGTCAGAAAATTGGATAGACTCGAATTTCACGTTGGGTAGCAACTCAAGGACATAGCTCAGTGCTTGGCACGTAGTAAGTGCTCAACCAACACAGGTTTATCAGATTGAATGTTAGATATTATTTTGCAACAGAGCTGTGCTTTATGCAGCACTAGGAAAAGAGAAAAATTGACGTGAATTTTTTTCTCTTTTTCTTGTTTTTTTATTCTTAAATCACACTCCATTTTCCGAGGGCTCTCTCAGGATATCAGTTGCTTAACTATGTCTGAGTGTCTTCTAGGTCGAGTACTAGGGGATTACAAGGAAATAAGAAAGAAATTACAGACCCATTGAGGGGCAAATTCTACATTAATCTACACTGTTAAAAAAAAATTACCAGGGCCGGGAGCGGTGGCTCACGCCTGTAATCCCAGCACTTTGGGAGGCCAAGGCGGGTGGATTGCCTGAGCTCAGGAGTTCAAGACCAGCTTGGCCAACATGGTGAAACCCTGTCTCTACTGAAAATACAAAAAATTAGCTGGCCATGGTGGCGGGTGCCTGTAATCCCAGACACTCAGGAGGTTGAGGCAGGAGAATCACTTGAACCCGGGAGGCAGAGGTTGCAGTGAGCCGAGATTGCACCATTGCACTCCGACCTGGGCAACAAGAGCGAAACTCTGTCTCAAAAAAAATCCAAAACTGTTATGCCTTCTGGCTACATGTTAATCCTTCATTCCAAAGTGGAGGTCACTCTTTCCTACTGGTGGATATGTAAGGTTGGTTCTAGTTTTGATGCTGCAGATAGCCTCACTCTAACCAGCAGTTGTGGTGGGAGATCCTGTGCTATATGGGGCTGTACTTTTCAAGGTCTAAGGGTGGATCAGATTTTCTAGAAAAGGGACAGGGAAAGAGCTGGCATGCTGAACCACGTGTCCATGATTTTCCCAGAATAAGGCTCCCCCTACCCAACTTATAGGAAGGTCACGATCAAATAAGATAACGAGGATGAAATGATTTGGAAGTGCTATAGAAATGTAATGTGTGTATTTAGCTCAGGTTTTAAAATCTTTTAATTATTTAATATTTGATGCATACAAAAGAACACACATTCACATATGCCAGCAAACTAATACAGTGAACACCTGTGAACCCCTGCCCAAAGTAAATAGATGAGTGAGTGAATGAAATAAATATAAACAGCTGAATGCATAGATCTTTGTCCACATCTCAAATTCAGTTCTTTGGATTGCAGCTTTATAGAATTGAGAAATTGCTGAGCCTAAATACATGTTGCCGCATTGCCTCCGAGAATGGCCGGACCTATCCGCACTCTCACCAAAACAAAGTGTGTGACTCACTGCTCCCTGGCCTACTGTAAGTCCTATTTTTCTTCTTTGCTAATCTGATGGACAGGCAGTGTCTCATAGTGACTTTAGTTTGTATTAATATTTTCTCGATTATTTGAGAAGATATGCATTTTTCCCCAAATGTTTATTCTTCACCTATGATAACCCTTGTTAATTATTTAGATTAGTTTTTTGCAGGCCACTTTCATATATCTGTATATGTTGTTTTCTCTTTCTGAAGTGTGATGCCCATGTTTCTCTACCTGGTGAACAATCTGTCAACTTTAATATCTTACCTTCCTAGGGATGTAACCTTCCTAGGGATGCTGTTTCTAACTGCTGCCAGCCCCTTCTTACCATCTCTCTGGTTGTGCTTCTGATGCATTCCCTACACAACTGTAACGTGTTTCCAGGTCAGCCTCCCTAAGCACCTCCCAAGGCCTCCACCCCACAGTCTCGCACAGAACTTGACACATACCAGATGCTCCAATTATTAAATATTACTGAATACTTTTAGAAAATTGGGAACATACAATAAAGTATAATGAAGAAAATAAAGATAACCAATAATCTCACTTCCCAAAGATAATAACTACTGCCATTTTGGTGTGAATCCTTTCATGCTTTTAAAATGCATATATATGGCCGGGCACGGTGGCTCACGCTTGTGATCCCAGCACTTTGGGAGGCCGAGGCGGGCGGATCACGAGGTCAGGAGATCGAGACCATGGTGAAACCCCGTCTCTACTAAAAATACAAAAAAATTAGCCGGGCGTGGTGGCGGGCGCCTGTAGTCCCAGCTACTCGGAGAGGCTGAGGCAGGAGAATGGCGTGAACCCGGGAGGCGGAGCTTGCAGTGAGCCGAGATCGCGCCACTGTACTCCAGCCTGGGCAACAGAGCAAGACTCCATCTCGAAAAAAAAAAATGCATATATATATATATGTCTATTTAATTGAAATCATTCTATTTGTCATTTACATTATCACATGTCATTATATGGTGAACATGTCAAAAAAAATTTCCAAAGTGTTTTAAAGACAATAGTATTTCACCTTAAGGATATACCAAAATTATTATGTCACAAATGTTGGATAAGAGGATGAATGAAAATGTTTAATATAAAGTTGAACAAGGTAAGGGGTATTACTTAAGGAAATTATACTCCTTTTTTTTTTTTTTTTTGAGACAAGGTCTGGCTCTGTCATCCAGGCTGGAGTGCAGTGGCATGATCACAGCTCACTGCAGCCTCGACCTCCCAGGTTCAGGTGATCCTCCTGCCTCAGCCTCCCGAGTACCTGGGAATACAGGTGCCTGCCACCACACCTGGCTGATTTTTTGTATTTTTTTTGTAGAGACAGGGTTTTGCTATGTTGCCCAGGCTCAAACTCATGAGCTCAAGAGATCCACTCACCTCAGCCTCCCAAAATGCTGGAATTACAGGTGTGAGCCATGTAATCCCAGCACTTTGGGAGGCCGAGGCGGGCAGATCATGAGGTCAGGAGATCGAGACCATCCTGGCTAACATGGTGAAACCCCGTCTCTACGAAAAATACAAAAAATTAGCTGGGCTAGGTGGTGGGCGCCTGTATTCCCAGCTACTCGGGAGGCTGAGGCAGGAGAATGGCGTGAACCCGGGAGGCGGAGCTTGCAGTGAGCCGAGATCGCGCCACTGCACTCTGGCCTGGGCGACAGAGCAAGACTCCGTCTCAAAAAAAAAAAAAGAAAGAAAACAATGTTGTTTCGGGTGTCTTTTCTCAGTACCTCATTCCCTCATGTTTCCTGGGTGACTACCAGGCGTTCCTCAGCTCTGGGTACGGTTGCTGTCCTCCTCTTGTGGCGCTGGCATACCTGCTTGTTTGAATTGCCTTTCTCCTCTCCTCAAGCCCATTTTTAATTATCTAGTTACTAGGACAAGCCTCTAAATAGTTGTGGAGCAAATATAGTTATCAGAAGAGCTAAATGAACCATTTCCCTCTCCCTCTACAAAGAGGAAAGCCAAAAAGGTTTTAAACTGGACTGGTAATTTTAGGTTCCCCAGAGCTGGCTTTGTGCTATCTGACCACAGAGGCCCTGCACTGGGAGGGACCAGATGGGGCCCCTGGAAACCACATCCGGGTGGTACTAGAACAGCTCAGTGCTGTTATCTGTGACCCCAGAACAGAGTCTCAGTTCAGGGGCCCTAAGAGTTTCTCCATTGAACAAGAATGGAAATGTGAAAATACGTATTTATTAAACAAGATAAGTGAAGATTGTTTCATTTAGAATGTGATTCACTAATGTATTTATTTGATTACTTAGTTATCTTGGTATGTTCAAAATATTGTGGCTTTCTTTTTAGCAGTTCTTTATATTAATACATTTAAAGAGGGTCCCAGAAGGGCACCAGGCTTTAGGATGGCTAGAAACGGGGAGATGGCCTGGTCATTTTGGGTCATCTTGGCCCTGGTCTCAGTTCCAAGGTGTGCTGGAGAGAGAGTAGGGGTGATAGCTTAGGAAAACTCTCTGGAGTGAAGAGGCAGCTTGGCTTTATTAGGTTGCTTTCTTCACCTTAATCCTGAAAACCTTTTCAAGCTAACTGGCAGCAAGCTGGACATCCAGGTATGTGTTTAGTTCTAGAAACTTCTCTATGTGTGTCATGATATTTTCTTTTGTTACTATTTTAAGTCATGCACATATAAGGTATGTATTGTAATGTAGTAGAAAAAGTAAAATTTTTACAGTCAAGGGAGAAAAAGGACCCACAGAGCAAGAACTCATCAGCCTGCCTGTGCCCAGCATTATCCTGCAAGACAGGCGTCTTACTCCCAAGTTCACTACCAGAATAAATGAATTAATTGACTCTAAAAGGGTTGTGAGAACAGTTTCAAGTTATTATTGCTTATGCTTCCTCCCCTACATTCCAGATCCCACAAAGAAGCCACTTCTTGGGCTGACCTTTTTATCATCCACCTCAAACTCAACAAGGGCAAAACTGAACTACTTCTCTCCTCTTTATTTCCTTATCTTAATGAAGGGCCCACTTGTTACGGTTTACTAAGCCAGAATCTGAACATCATCAATGTCTGGGACCAGTTCTTTCCTTCGACCTTCCCCAACCAATCTCCAAATCCTGGAGAGTCTTCCTTCCAAATTATTCCAAATCCATCTACTTTTTTCCATTCCCACTGCTTCTTCTTTAGTCAGGACACCATCATCTTCTGCCAAGAAGACGCCAACTGCCCAGGTGGTCTCCCTGCCCTTAGTCTTACTCTCTTCTAATCTATTTGCCACACTGACCAGAATAATCTTTTAAAACCACACATCTAATCACGTTGTTCTTCAGTTTAAAATCTTTCAGTAGTGAAGTCCAGACTCCCTCATTCGATTATTAGGCTCTGAATGACGTGGCCACTAAGTCCCTCCCCAGCCTCTTCTCTTGCCTTATGTTCACACACCACACTCTCTGCTGTGGCCATAATGACTTTCAGTTCCCCAAACCTAACTTTCTCTAGCATTGCTGGGCCTTTGCCCATGCTGTTCTCTGCTTGGAACACCTTCCACTCTTCTTTTGGGTAACTCGATGCCTTCTTCAGGTCTCAGCTCAGCTGTCACTTACACAACCCCATAGGCAGGCTTTATCCCCAACCCTTGTCCACAGTATCCTCCAGGTGACTGTGTCTCCCAGGTGGTTAGCCCCTGAAGTAACCCTCTACACTCCATCACTGTCAGGCAGTTGGAAGGCTGGAGAGGCATGACCCCTCAGAGTCAACCTAGATCCTTGTGGCTTCAGCCCCCAGCAGGTAGGGAGCCCACTAAGCTTCAGCTCTACAGCAGAGACACAGCCAAGGCTACTGGTATGTGCAAAATATCGGCTTGTGAAAATTACAGTCTCCAAAACATGATTTTTTTTCTAAAAGAGCTTTTTAAATTTTGTTTTCTAAAAGTTAAAACCAGAAAATTTCTGACAGGTTAAGGATTTAGGGGAATTTTTAAGTTATGTGATGTGAGGCTCTCTGTAGTTTTGTACCAACTAGATTGTTCATTTCCTGAGAATGAGGACCTCTCCTAGTCATCTTTGTGATAGGGACAGTGTCTTACAGATGAAAACATTCAATGACCCTACATTAGAGGAGAAGAAACTGGAGCACAAATTGGTTGAATGTTCCCCCATGTGACACATTTAATAAGGCTAATGTTGTTGAAGTGGAGGCTGTGCAGGCAGTAAGAGGATTCCCTTGTATACTTGCACAGTGAACATGAGCACTGGCATCCCAGGCCTCGTTCAATGTTGACACTCCGGAATTTAACGTGGCATTTCCATGTACTCTTACAGATGTTCCTTCCTTTGCCATCAGAAGGATAGCTGTGAAGTGACATATAAGAACTTTGTAGGCATATTTGATTTTTAAACCTCTATTAACTTTGTGTCAAATAATCAAAGCTTAACAGGATTTATATTAAAGATGGTGAGAGGGAATCAAACTTCATTTTTAGAGAAAAATAGCAAATCAAAATAAGCTAATGAAAGGGACTTTGCGGTTCTCTCCTTCCTTCAGCTCCTGATATGAGTCCTAGACTTATTACATATTCATACTAATTAGCTGTGCTTTCCAATAATTAGAGTAGCCATAAGCATTTGTACAGTAATTCACAGTTCCTAAAGCATCCTTAGGAATATTAGCATAAATGTTTATTGAATGTCTCCTGTGTGCCAGGCATGACTCTATACGTGATAAGGATTCAGTGATGAATAAAACCGGTTAAAAAATCTCTGCTTTCATGGTGCCTACATTCTAACACCTTACTTTCCCCATTCATCCATACATCAACCCCACAGAGTCACACTAGGAAAACTGGAGTTCAGGAGAGTAAAGTGACTTTCACAGGGTCCCAAAATAGTAAGTTTGGGGTCACAATTTGAACTTGTCACTCCAGATTCCAAGTCCCATGCCTTTTTTTTTGCTAGGTCAGTATTCACTGTGGAATCATAACTGATGCTCAAAAAGATGATCTTGAGTAATATTCAGGAAAGAATATCAAATTCAGTAAGTTGCTTTTTTTGTCTTTTTGAGACTGACTCTCACTCTGTCACCCGGGCTGGAGTGCAGTGGTGCGATCTCAGCTCACTGCCACCTCTGCCTCCTGGGTTCAAACAATTCTCCTGTCTCAGCCTCCCAAGTAGCTGGGATTACGGGCACATGCCACCACACCCAGCTAATTTTTTGTATTTCAGTAGAGACGGGATTTCATCCTGTTGCCCAGGCTGGTTTTGAACCCCTGAGCTCAGGCAATCCACCTGCCTTGGCCTCCGAAAGTGCTGGGATTACAGGCATGAGCCACCACACCCAGCCCAATAAGTTGCTTTTATTATTGAGTTACGTAAGTCTTTTTTAGAAAGGATTTCAGATATAAGAGTTAAATACTAATGGTCTTAACCATAAGAGTTAAAACTATAAATTAACTGGAAAGGAGCAGCTGCCTAGAGGAACCCAGGGCATGCGTCTTCTGATGGCCACAGTGAGTGCTGAGGTTTTCAGTGTAGGCTGTGAGGGGGACTGGCTGCCTAAACTGTCAGCCACTGGTGAGTAGGGTAGATTAAGCTGATGGAGCAGAAAGCCTCACCATCCAAAGCCATCCTTTCCCAGACTCCATCTCTGGTGGGAATAGATAGGCAACCTGGGAAAGAGTACTAAAGTGTGTGTCTTAGTCCTTTTGGGTTGCTATAAAGGAATCTTCGAGGCTGGGTAATTTATAAAGAAAAGAGGTTTATTTAGTTCATGGTTTTGCCTGCTGAACAAGAAGCATGGCACCAGCACCTACTTCTTGCGAAGGCCTCAAGAAGCTTCCATTCCTGGTGAAAGGCAAAGTGGAGCAGGCCTCACGTAGTGAGAGGGGAAGGAAGAGAGAGAGCCTGGAGGGAGGTGCCAGGCTCCTTCTAATCAGTGCTCACAGGGACTGATACAGTGAGAACTCACTACTGAGAGGATAGCACCAAGAGGTTTCCTGAGGGATCTTCCCCCATGACCCAGACACCTCCCACTAGGTCCCACCTCCAACAGTAGGGGTCAAGTTTCAACATGAGATTTGGAGGGGACAAATACCCAAACAATATCAGTTTGATAAAGAGGATATGAGTAATTTCATTCTCCCATCAGACAGTGTTTGTTTAAAAGAAAAGTACCATGTCCATAAATCATCAAATGCTGGCCCAGAGGGAACTTTAAAGAACAGCCCCTTGATGTAAGCCACATAGTTTACCAAACTATAACTGGACTGAAGAGTATGCTCTTTTTTTTTTTTTTTTGAGGCGGAGTCTCGCTCTGTTGCCCAGGCTGGAGTGCAATGGCGCGATCTCAGCTCACTGCAAATTCTGCCTCCTGGGTTCGAGCAATTCTTCTGCTGCAGCCTCCCCAGTAGCTATGATTACAGGTGCCCGCCACCATGCCTGGCTAATTTTTGTATTTTTAGTAGAGACAGGGTTTCACCATGTTGGCCAGGCTGGTCTCGAATTTCTGACCTCAGGTGATCCACCTGCCTCAGCCTCCCAGAATGCTGGGATTACAGGCATGAGCCACCGTGCCCGGCCTAAGAGTATGCCTTTTTGCAGACCCCATAAAAATTTTCCAACTTGCCTATCTCATGTATCTGCACTAGCTCAACTGCAAGAATGACTCCTTAGTTGATGGGTCAATTTCCCATTTCCACATACCTGACCTCATTCTACCTATAGGCATAAAATCAAGAGGAGTTTACAACAGATGGGCTCAGGCAACAAGTTAGCCCCAGAGTGGAGCTCAGCTACAGAGGAATGCTTCCCTGAAAGAAATGTAAGTCCCTGAATCTGATTCAAGCCTTTATCAAGTCCTACTTCAGTTAGAATCCAGTTTACTCCCCAAAGAGCCATGAGTACTCTCTCAGTTACTATTTCCCTTGCCACACATATAGAAGAAAAGCAAGAAAGTTACTCTGCTGGGAAACACTGCCAAGGAGTCTTAGAAGCAAGAAAATTTGCCTATTTTATACAGGTAGTTTAAAGAGAACCACCCTTATAAATGGGTGTTTGTCCCTTTATTATTTCAGGACACTTGCAAAGCTCCTCTCCTCCAAATATGTCTCTAATTCAAGTATCACAGTGTCTAAAATTCTACCACTAAAATGCCATTACCTAAATTAAGCACGGCCTTCTGTCTTTATGTTGATATTTCTTTAAATATCATGCCTATAGTTTTAAAATCAAATGATACTAAAGGTATATAACAACAAACAGTTGGGCCTGGCTTTATCCCTTCAACTCCTCTGTCTCATTCCCCTACCATTTTCTACTCTTTTACCCATTTCTTCTGGTAGTTCCCTATATTTCTAAATAATACGAGTAAACTATGTTTTTTATGTCCAATTTTAAAGCTTTTCTATGGACCTTTGGTTTTAGAGACAACATCTAGTTTCTTACATCCCTTGCTACTTCCCCTGATGCTGTAGGACTGACAGGTCTATCCCACCCATGGCGACTCAGTCATTGTTGTTCATGGCCGCTGCCTGTTCTTACGATCAAGGAGGAGAATGCTTTGGAAGAAACAGAGTTTTCATACGTGAATCGACTAGGAAGCGAGACAAAAGTACTGCAACTGGAAGTGTGGCATGGGGGGGCGTGGCCAGTCTCCTCGTTGGGGTCCTGGAAGTGTGGCATGGGGAGGGGGGCGTGGCCAGTCTCGTCGCTGGGGTCCTGGAAGTGTGGCATGGAGTGGGAAACATGGCCAGTCTCCTTGCGGGGTCCTGGAAGTGTGGCATGGGGAGGGGGGCGTGGCCAGTCTCCTCGCTGGGGTCCTGGAAGTGTGGCATGGGGAGGGGGCGTGGCCAGTCTCCTCGCTGGGGTCCTGGAAGTGTGGCATGGGGCGGGGGGCGTGGCCAGTCTCCTCGCTGGGCTCCTGGAAGTGTGGCATGGGGCGGGGGGCATGGCCAGTCTCCTCGCTGGGCTCCTGGAAGTGTGGCATGGGGCAGAGGGCATGGCCAGTCTCCTTGCTGGGGTCCTGGAAGTGTGGCATGGGGAGGGGGGCGTGGCCAGTCTCCTCGCTGGGCTCCTGTAGGACTGGGAACGCCTACTCCTTCACACCTAATTATGTTTGCTGGATTGGGTTATAGTTCTTCAGTGTGTGGACTCTTGTCAGTTTTATATCCGTAGGCCGAGCACAATGCCTGGAATACAGAGCATGCTTAATAATAAGAGGCTTTTCATTGTATTTCTTATCAACAACACTAGTAACTGAATATAAATCACCCTTCCTCGCCAGTCAGTGCACCATACCGTTAGAATTCTTGCTTTTTGATCAGTGGAGATAAAATGAGTTTCTTTTCTCCATGTTAAGTAATCAGGTTCTGATTTTCCCTTTTCTTTCTCTCTAATAGCGTTTAATGCTCTAATGCTTTCTAAGCATGAGGTATTTTCTTGAGCTCTGAAGCCCAGTATCCTCAAAGCCCCCTTCAGGGAAACCTCAGTTCCCTGTCAGTCAAGGCCTGTCACCGGCTTTGCCTTGGCCTTCTCTGGGAGAATGTCTGCTCCTTAAGTTGATGGCATACAAGTTGAGGTGGGGAGAAATTAAAGTGGAGGATTTCTGTAGGCAGCTAATGTTTTATTACTGGAGTGCAGTGGTGCGATCTCAGCTCACTGCAACCTCTGCCTCCTGGGTTCAAGCAATTCCCCTGCCTCAGCCTCCCGAGTAGCTGGGACTACAGGCACGTGCCACCACGCCGGGCTAATTTTTTGTATTTTAGTAGAGATGGGGTCTCACCATGTTGGCCGGGATGGTCTCGATCTCCTGACCGCATGATCTGCCCATCTCAGTCTCCCAAAGTGCTGGGATTACAGGTGAGAGCCATAGCGCCTGGCCTAAAATGTTTTATATAAGCATCATAGTAACCACAAAACAAAAACCTGCAGTAGATATACAAAATGTAAAGAGAAAGGAATCAAAGCATACCATTACAAAAATCACCACAGTAGAAAGGAAGATAGTAAGGAAGTAAGAAAGCAACAAAAGAACTACAAACCACCAGAAAGCAATTTTTTAAATGGCAGTAGTAAGTCCTTATCTATCAATAATTAATGTAAATGGATTAAATTCTGCAATCAAAAGATAGAAGCAGCTGAATGGATATTAAAAAAAAAATCTAGGTGCTGCCTGCAGGAGACTCAGCTTTAAGGATACACATAGGCTGAAAGTAAACTCATGGGAAAAGATATTCCATGCAAATGGTTACCAAATAGAGAGCAAAAAAGATACTTATATCAGACAAAACAGACTTTAAGTCAAAAACTTCATAAGAGGCAAAGTCACTATATCATGATAAAGAGATAAATTCATCAAGAGGATATAACAATTATAAATGTATATACACCCAACATCAGAGTACCTAAATATATATTAACAGAACTCAAGAGAGAAATAGCAATACAGTAATAGCAGGGTACTTCAGTACCCCATTTTTCAACAATGAGTAGACGATCCACACAGAAGATGACTAAGGAAACAGTGAACCTGAACAACATTCTAGAGCAAATGGACCTAACAGACATACAGAACACTCCTTCCACCAGCAGCTGAATGCACATTTAAATGTACACAGAACGTTTTCTAGGATAGATCATACGTTAGGCCACAAAACAAGTTTTAACAAATTTAAGAAGATTAAAATCATATCAAGTATCTTTTCTGACCACAATAATATGAACTAGAAATCAGTAACAGGAGGAAAATTGGAAAATGCACAAATATGCGGAAATTAAATACGCACCTGAACAACCAGTGGGGTCAAAGAAGATATCAAAAGGGAACAGAAAATTCCTCGAGACAAATGAAAATGGAAACAACATACCAAAACATATGGGATGCAGCAAAAGCAGTACTGGAGGGAAGTTTATAAAGAATATGTGGTGTATAGCTATATCTACACAATGGAATACTATTTAGCCTTAAAAAAGGAGGATTTCCTGTCATTTGCAACAACATGGATGAACCGGGAGTACATTACGCCAGGTGAAATAAGCCAGGTACGGAAAAACAAATATAGGCCAGGCATGGTAGCTCACGTCTCTAATCCCAGCACTTTGGGAGGCTAAGGCAGGAAGATTGCTTGAGCCTGGGAGTTCAAGACCAGCCTTGGCAACATATCAAGACCCTGTGTCTACAAAATTTAAAAAATTAGCTGAGCATGGTGGCATGGGCCTGTAGTCTCAGATACTCAGGAGGCTGAGGTGGGAGGATCACTTGGGCCTGGGAAACCAAGGCTGCAGTGAGCCTTGACCATTGCACTCACGCCACTGCCCTCCAACCTGGGCAACAGAGCAAGACCCTGTCTCAAAACAAACCAACCAACAAACAAAAAAAGAAAAATATGCATGACCTCACTTATTTTTGGAATCTGAAAATCTTGAACTCAGAGAAGCAGAGCATATAATAATGGCGGTTACCAGGGGCAGCAGGGTGGGAGAAATGGGGAGTCGCTGGCCAAAGAGTACAAAGTTTCACTTAGGAAAGATGAGTAAGTTCTGGAGAGCTAATGTGCAGCTCTAATGTATAGTTAGTAATAATACATTGTATACTTGAAATTTGCAAGGAGAATAGATCTTAAATATTCTCACCACCAAAAAAAAAAAAAAAAGTGAGGTGATTGGATATACTAGCTTGACTGTGGCAATAATTTTACAATGTATTTATATATCAAAACATCACATCCTATACTACAAATTATGTAATTTTTATTTGTCAGTTGTACGTCAGTAAAGCTGGGTGGCGGGGGAGGGGGGTGGGAAGAAGCTGTCTCGATATGAGGCCGAGGTGTCCTATATATCCTGAGCTTGTATTATCGCCTTTGAAGTGTAAAACCTGTAGGTGATGGGATGCCCGAAATTTTAAAATCAGGAATGACAAGATCAGATTTTGCTTTAGGAGGGCAATTTGAGGCAGCTTAAAGACTGGATTGCAGGAGGTAGAACTCGGAAGTGAGAACGCTGTGGCACAAGTGCAGTGAGAGAGGAGTAGCCTCGAGCCGAACCAATGGCGAGGGCCAGGGCTGGGGAGACCATTGGAGAGAGGGATGGGAGCCACACTGGGCTATCGCCGGGAATGGAGAGCTAGAAAAGAGAGGAGAAAGAACTGGCAGAGGGGGCCTGCGGAGAGAAAGAAGGTCTGAAGAGAACCTGGCCAAAAAGAGAAGACTGGAGCCCTCGGCCATCTCGCCTGTGGAATGAGGGGCCAGCAGGCTTCCTGGGGCTGAACCCTGCGTGGCAAAGAAGTGGGCAGGTTTTCTTTCTGCCTGAAGAAGGCTTCTCAAATGCCTAACAAAGTGATGGATTTCACGCAGCCCAGCTCTGCAAAGAGAGACACAGATATCAGAGTGTTCTAGAAACAAAGCAGGGCCCCAGGGGGAAACTGCGAGGCCTAACAGGGCAGGGGAGCAAAACACAGAGAAGAATGCCTTCTCCATTCTCCAGAGGGAAGCTCAACGTGCCTGGGGAAGGGTGCGAGGGGCACTGGTCTGTTGGGACATTTTCAGCCAGGCCTCGGGTTGGTTTTATCCTTGGCATTGTTTTATCCGGGGGCAGGCTTTTTCCCCGGAAAATTTCCCCTCTGCCTCACTTTGCTCTTCCCCGAGGAGTGGGCTCGGAGCCCCCTCTGCTCTGAAGCCATCCTGGGGGTCCACTGCGGGTGTTCGGCAGTAGCTTCTAGGGGACTGGCCAGGCTCCTCCCTGGGGCTGCCTAAGGAGAAGAGTTGTTTCTAGGGTGACGTGGGAGCCTGTGTGCCAAGGCACTGGCCCGCAAGGGTAAGAACCCGGCGGGCTCCCGCAGCCTAACAGGGAGCTGCCTCTGTCACGTGCCTGCGAGGTGGGACACAAGTTGGCTTACAAGTTGGTTCGACATAGCCAAGTCCACGCGCCGCATTTCCACGCTATGGAGTGCTAGTCTTCATGATTGTGCCCCTTGACATGACACAATAGGAATAAAAGCCGGGAGGCCAAGGAAAGGCCCTCCTTGGGGGTGGGGGCGCGGCGGCATGTGACCCTCGCCGCCTGTGGGGAAGACCTGCCTTGAGGACACAGCGCCAGCGGTGCAGAGGCCGCCTGGGACTGCCCAGAGGCTGGTGGGGAGCGCGCCAGCGAAAGCCCGTGCGCCCTCGGAGCCGGGGAAGGCGCGGGCCACGACCCGGGTTCGCCCGCAGAGGCCGAGCAGTGCCGCAAGACGTGGGGGCGCCCCCGCCCGGTGGCCCCGGGGCTGGTGCTACCCTGGGCACGCCGGGGCCGGGGCCGGAGCCGGGGGTCGCGGTGGCCGGGGAGGGGGAGGAGCCGCGCGGCTCCGCCGGCGCCCCTCGGGCCAGGGAAAGTGAAAGGGCGGCGGGGCCTCCCGCGCGCCGCTCCAGGAAGTCGCGAGCAGGAAGCGCCCGCGGCGGCCGGGCCGGGCTGCGGAGCGCGGGCCTCGGCAGCGCAGGTGAGGCGCGGGGCCGGGGCCGGACCGGGAGGCAGGGACCCCCAGCCCCACCGCCCGCACCTGCGGGGCCGCAGGCGCTCAGGCGCCGCAGCCGCTCAGCACCTGCGGCACCCGCAGGGAGCCGGGCGCGCGGCCCTGCGCACTCGGAGCTCGGCTCCTCTCCTCCTTCCTTTTCTTTTTTTTCGGGGACAGAGGTGGGGGCTGGTTTGGATGTTTTCCGAGAGCCGGGGACGGTCTCAAGCTGTTTTCGCGGAGGGAAGTCTTTGAAATACGACATCTAGAAGAGTGACCCTCGGCGACAATGCTGGGCGTTCCCGGACCGGGGCAACGCTGGGATTCCGGGGAAGTGGAGGCAGAGGGAGCGGGCACGGAGCCGGCAGGCGCTCCACGGAGTCCCCGGCAGGGGCGAGCTTAGCTTTCCGGCCGGGTTCCCTGCCCACCCCGGCGCGGGCCGCGGTGACAGCTGAGGGTCCAGAGAGCCGGCAGGAGGGGACCCTGCGCATTGTCTGCCGCGATGGGGACGTGGGCGTGCCCGCGGAATTCACCTCCTCCGGGGACCAGCCGCCCAGGGAGGAGCCGGCACAGAACGCTGGCTCGGAGCGCCGGCACCCTGGGCCTTTGCGTTGTTTGTCGGCTGAGCAGCTGGTTCCCGGAGCCCGTGGGCCTCCTGGCCAATGCGAGTGACAGCGACCTTCTGGGTTTATAATAAAGGGCTTGACGCGCCGGAAAGTCCCCTCGCTGCTGGCCACCAGCCTTCCAGCCCTTACGGCCCACGCTGTGATCCTGGTGACCGAGAAGGTATGTACAGTCTAAAGATTTGCATTTGAACGAAGGATACTGGCTAAGCCCCTTACCACCCCCACTCCCCGCTAACACCCCAGCCCGCGGCCCCAGGTTTGAATTTCCAAAGGAGGAATTGCTAAAGCCTGCCCTTTCCGGGTCTCCCTTAGCTCTTTGCCTGGAAGGTGCCTGCCTGCCTGCCTGCCGGCCCTTGAACTTAAATTGTCTGAAGTTGTGTAAGTGGATAAATATTTTAGACTTCCCCCCGTTGTTTCTTTATTAATCCCCTTTGAGAGCAAGCTTGAAAACCCCCGGCGCCAGACCTGTGATTCACCAAGTCATTTTGGAACTGCTTTTACACGTTCTGTTTCCTGCAGCCCACCTGTGATGTTCTCTTTGTTGGGGGTTGGGGGCAGGTAAGGGAGGTGGTGCAAATGGAATTCAGGTTCCTTGTACTTCAGCCAAGGGGAAAGAGATAGTGACCATTTTCATTCATCTTTAATATGGAAAGCGCCTTTAAAACAAAAAGCCATAGAAAGAGCACACTCTGGACAGGAAGTTGTATTCTATCTCATAATTAAAAAAAAGAAAAGAAAAAAATGCATGAAAACTTTTGGAGGAAAATTGCATTTCTCACCCATCTTTGCCTGTAAAGTGAGACCCAGTTAAAAAAAAAGTCATGAAGTAGATCATTTAAAATATCTGTGGGGCCGCTTTGATTATGTGTAATGGCACCTCAGCCCTAAAAAGACTGTTGAACCTTACTCCTGCTATTGCTCACTTTCTATCCCCATTATTTGAGTCTCTGCAGATTACTTGGAACCTTCTAGGCAGCACAGATCACATGTGGGTGGGTCTGGGAGTGGAGCTTGTGAATGTTTCTTTCCCTCCGCTCATTCTGTTTTACAGTTGCCTAGGGTGGGTTTTTTGAAGAGATAGGTATAAAACCATGTGTCTTTCAGGGTTTTTTTATCTTTTAGTTTCGGGGTACATGTGCAAGTTTTACAGGTTGTAATAAAGATGCTCTAATGGGCTGTTTCCTAAGTTACTATCTTTTTTATTTTTTTAAGACAGGGTCTCGCTCTGTCGCCCAGGCTGGAGTGTGGTGGTGCAGTCTCAGCTCACTGCAACCTTCGCCTCCCGGGCTCAAGTGATTTTCATGCCTCAGCCACCTGAGTAGCTGGGATTATGAATGTGCACCACCACGCCCAGCTCTTTTGTGTATTTTTGGTAGAGATGGGATTTTGCCATATTGGCTATGCTGGTCTCGAACTCCTGGCCTCAAGTGATCTGCCTGCCTCTGCCTCCCAAAGTGCTGGGAATTGCAGGCATGAGCCACCGTGCCCAGCCTAAGTTGCTGTGTTTGACAGTGCAATGAAACTGGACATTCTGCCGCTTTTCCTCCCTGGAATGGTAAGTTCCAGGGGCACCTGTAGAAAGTGACTTTTTAAAAAAGTATCTCTTCTTTTTATGTACTTGGGCTGTGTGCCAAAAACTGGGTTTAAACCAAGTGATTTGCTCCCATTCTGCTGCCCTTCCTCTGCAGGGGATGGGCAGGAGGAAGAGTGGCTGGAGGGAGGAGGTGGCTCAGAGAAACAGGACAAACTGGAATCTGCCCCACTTACCCAGTTGACCCAGGCGAGCCGCCTAGCCTCATTTTTCTCCCTTGTGAAAAGAACGCCCTGCCTCTTCAGGGTGCTCACGGGGCTCAAATTAGAGCATGTCAGTCATGGTTCGTGCTGCCAGAGGTCTTGACCCACTCAAAATGAAGTGGTCTTTAGCGGTGCTGCACAGGCTAGGGAGGAAGGGCCTCATTAGTTGAGCTCTTAACATCCCAAATGTAAAATCACTGTCTTTGCACATCTTAACTGCACTCACTATGAGAATTTATAGCACTTTTCTTTCACCCATTTTACAGGGAAAAGAATCCATCATTGTTTTAAAAAGAAATCAAAGAGGTTTTTTTCCCCCTCTTGATTTGTCAGTGCCTTCTGGGCCTTTGATGTTGTTGTCACAGGTTTTATCAGAGTTGGAGGTTTTTGATTTATTTAGTAGATGGCAATGGAATGTTTCCAGACACGCTGGACATGGAGAAGCGGCACTTGAGAGGAAGACGTTTGCTTCTGACCATCCGTTTCCAGACACTATTGAACCAAATTCTTTACTCTGAAGTTGTCATCACAAAGTCATTTCCCAGAGTAGATCCAGACCCATTCTGGAGCCCACCCATTTTGAGCAAAATATTGCTTAAACCTAGAGGTCTGAGCAGATGTGGTTTTGAAGTGTTTGTGGCTGTTCATTCAACGTGAGTTTCTTGAGCACGTGGTCTGTGCTAGGTTCTGGAAAAGGAGATGGAAATAGGACCTTGCCCTGCAGTCCCGGGCCTTCCTCTTTTGAATTTACAATGAGGATAATATCAGCTAGTGTTTGTTGGGCATTTACTACATACCAGGCCACTTATCAAGTGCTTCCCATAGGTTATCTCATTGCATGTTTATAACAACATAGACGCTATCATCCCCATTGTTTAGCCTGGAAGGAGAGGGAGCAGAAAAGTTAAGTGAGTTGCCTCGGCTTACACAGCCCAGGGTCAGCCTTGGAAGTAGGAGGTATTGGAGTGGGGTGAATCCCACCTGTTCAGGCCCTGGAGGACCTAGGAGAAAGGTGTAGTTCTGGCTGGAGCAGATAGAAGAGACGAGGGGCGGCTCCTGGGACAAAAGCTCAGCAGGCATTTTGAATCTTTTTGTAAAAGGTGGTATAAGGGAAAATTCTTGGAAAATGTGCATTTTTGGAAGCTCACTCTCGAGGGAGGCAAAAGTGAATGTGGGGAACCGATTGGCTTTGGAGGATGCAGTGACTCAGGAATGTCATGAGTTTGACATTGGGATGGGAGATCAGGCCTGCCCGCTGTGCTGGGCCCCTTCTCAGTTCTCAGGCCTCCCTCCCCATTCCTTCCTATATTGCTCTGCTTTCAGCCCTGACTTCATAATCAGATCATTTTCTGTGACCTCTGAGGTGACCACAGGAGATGAAAAATGAAGAGGCAGACAGAAGCAAATTCATTCCTCCTTTGGATTCAAATGGCAAAGTCACAATTAAATGATTGGTTTGATCTGCCCTCTTGTCTAGGCCCACATTTCTCTGTCACTACGGTTCAAAGGTGGCCTGGTCCATAGGGGTGGAACTGAGGCAGTCCAGTGCCCTGGCATGCCCTGATATCTGGGCACATAGCGTGGCTGCTGGACACATATTTGGTTTTGTGAATGGGTTGATCTCTAGATGCCTCCCAGGTAAAGATGTGTTCCTTGGTTCCTTTTTATCCACCATCAGAACATTATTTGAAATTCATTTCAGGGTTCTCAGAACAAACCGCCTTGAGGGTAGATACTCCACCTCACTCCCCCTCTTCCTAGTAACACTCGTGGTGGGGGCCACTGCTTGTATCAGACATGCAGCTTTGATCAGGACTGGGTACTGCTACTGTACGTGTGTGTGGTTACTTCTGCCAGTAATGCTGAAGGTGTGAATGTCACGACACAGGACTCTGAATGCCTCTCCTCCTCCTTATAGAGAGCAGAGCCACTGCCAGAAGGAAGGGGACAAGACCCAGCAGGACACCTTCTTTCCATGCTTTCCAGCCTGTGGGAGCGGCAGGGGCAACAGAGAGGGAACCTGGAGCCAGGATTAATGACCCGTTTATGAAGCATCTTATTCTGCGACCAAGGCTCGGTGGTCAGTGGGGACGTAAATGGCTCGACTCCCCGCTGGCATTCGCTTCATCATCTCATTCTCCAGGGATCAGTGGTGAGTCCTGGTGGGGCAGGCCCTTGGCATGGAGCTGTG
This sequence comes from Nomascus leucogenys, assembly GCF_006542625.1. NCBI lineage: Eukaryota > Metazoa > Chordata > Mammalia > Primates > Hylobatidae > Nomascus > Nomascus leucogenys. The sequence continues at coordinate 27,541,004 of NC_044405.1, forward strand.
TATAGGTGAGGGCTACCGTGCAGGTAGTTGTGTTGCCCCAGTTTCATTATAAAACACGTAAAACTTGAATCACTGACCTCGCCCATAACCGTTGAATTGCTTATTGGTGGTGGAAGCCGTGACCCGGAACAGCGCTGAGGTGTCGTTTGTCCTTGGTACTGGCATTGTCAGATAGTGTTTGGGCTTCCGCGTGGTCTCCAGTGGCTTCTCTAAGAACCATGGTCCCTACAGAAAAATGACCCCTGACTACCAGCAGGGTTAGCAGACGGCTGTGGTGAAATAAGCACATAACTTATATAATAAGTTACACAACTCTGAGATCAGGTGAGTGGCCTCGCCGGGGCACAACTTTCAGAGAGAAAATGAAATGTTCTGGTGCAGTCCAGAATGCTGCTTTCCGTTCAGAGAGCGCCTCTGCTTGCATATTCTGAGACTCCTTCTCTTAGGTGGCCTCAATAATTCCGCTCTCCTTGAAGGAAACAGTTGACGAGCCCAGAGTCTGAAGCTGGGCTCCCTGGCCTCTAACCTGCTCACCTCTTCTGGGAGAGGAAAAACTTTGCTTCTACCCTCGTAGGTTCTGTTTTGGGGGACCTGGGAGTTAAACTGACAAAAGACAGACTAGCAAGAGAAAAGACAGATTTCACCACTTATGTACGAGAGGTCATAGAAAAGTGTCCCTCAAAGGGGCATTTAGAATTCTGGGCTTATGCGCCGTCCGTCCTTCACAAGGAAGGGGAGTGAGAGAAAGGCACCTGTGGGCAAACAAACGGCTTTTTGGAAAGACAAGTGGGCCCTCAAGAGAACAGAGAACAGACGGGCGACGTGGTAGTTTTGTGCTTATTCCTGTTTCAGTGCCACGTGGAGGCTTCTCACCTCCAGTGGTAAGAGTCCAGTCTCCCTGGCCGCTCCTAAGGGGCAGGGTTTATAGCAGATGGATTCTTTCGAATTCTTTTGGGGAACTCCGCTTTTCAGTAGCTAAGAGAATTCAGGAGCGCAAATGCCTTCTGCTCAAAATAATTTTGATGCCACAGCGGCGGATTCTGGGCCCATTCATCTCCTCCACGCCAACCCCCTGGCGGCCCCCAGCCCTGTGCAGCTTCTCAGCCCTGCTGGTTGGTGGAGCATCCACAGGGTGTCTCAGGTTTGATTTGAGGGCATCTGTGTTCTTCAACCAGATTGCTTCTCTTCTTGACTTATTTCCTGTCTGCTGTGAGTCTAGCCACAAGTGCCTGAACACTTAGGTTTTATTTAGTGAATGTGTAGCTTCTTCATTTTGTAAGTTTATTTCGATACAATTTCAAACTCACGTAACTTACTAACATCTGTAAGAATGTTCCTGTAGAACCGCTGTATGTCAAAGATTAATATTTAGCCTTATCTGCTTCTCTCCCTGCCCCTCCACAGTGTTTGTGTGTGTGTGTGTGCATGTATGTAGATGTATGTTTGTACACACACACTTTTCTGAACCACTTGAGAGTAAGTTGCAGACATCATACCCTTTTATTTGTGAATACTTCTGTGTGTATTTCCTATAAATAAGACATTCTCATAAAACCACAGCAAAAAGATCAAAATCAGGAAATTTAACACTGATAAGATACTGTTATCTAACCCACAGTCCATGTTAAAAACGATATCAATGTCAAGTATCTGTGATAGCATTTCTTCTTCTGTTCAAGCTCTAGTTCAGGTTCATACATTGCACTTAATTATCCTGTGGGTCTCGTCTCTTCATCCAGCACTGTTCCTCGGCCTTTTTTCATCTGTTCTGACCTTGGCTTTTTTTCCTTCTTCTTCTGAGACAATGGCCTTGTTATGTTTGAAGAGTTCAAGCCACTTATTTTATAGAATGTGCCACAGTTTAACTTTGTTATTTCCTCATCCTCATGATTAGATTCAGATTATGCATTTTTGATGGAAATCCTATAGAAATGAGGCAGCTTTCTCTTTAATGGAGAAGGAGCTACAGACATGGGAAGAGGGAGGGGAACTGGAAGGAACTGAGTGAGGTTGGATTGGAATGAAAGGTCTCGGGATAAACTGGTGATGGTCGATATAGAAATAGAGAAGGGTGCGTGTGGGTGTGTATGTGTAAAATGCACCCCGCTAGGAGGTCCTGGGAACAGTAAGAGCACCAAAGTGAGCACACTTTGGTCCGGGATCTTGGTTTCTGCATGGCATCTCCCACTAAAAGGAGCCAGGAGTCCTTGGAGACCTGGCCAATGCCAGGACTGGGGCAGGGCAAGGAAAAGAGCCCGGAACGTCTTGTGCCAGAAAATAAGGAAGTGCTTACAAACAAAGGGACTCTGACTTGTCAAATCTAGGACAATCTGAGATTTACAATAAATGAGACTCATGAATGATAGCCCATTAAATAGCGTAAGATTCCGGCGAGTCCTACTGATATAACTAAATAAGTAGGAGAAATGCACGCTCTCTGTACAGTGGAAGCTGGCCGCTAGGTGGGGCGGGGATGGAGCCGCTGCAGGGTACCCAGCGCAGGCACAGAACGCCATGGATGCACCCCGTGGGGCAGCAGCTTGAGGAACAGGATATCTACATTATCTCAAAGCAGGTTCCCAGAAATTCCATATTCATTACTTAGAGGGAAACGTAGTGGTTTCACTGAGGAACTATGAGGCAGACAGCACTTTAACCAATGACCGACATCAGTGTCACTGCCATCCTGTGCCTTCTGACAGGATACTCTGAACAGGACGTGGCATCGCTTCTCTGTCTCAGAAAACGTAGATAGAATTACAAAATAAGAAAGGTTTTTGGGAGGGCTGTTTGGCTTCTGGGGGTTTGAGCCCATCCATGCTGCAGAGTGAAGCAGAGGATGTCTTTGGACTAATTTCTGCACCAAATCATATCACTCAGTAATTCTCAAAAGTGTTTCTTTATTCCTTATTTGCATATGATTGAGGTAATAACACTCAAACAAGGAGACAGATATTTTGCATGGATCCTCTCACCCTAAGCAGGCTGCCGTTCACCTGAGGACACGTGATCTTCCAGAACATCTCTGAGGAGGCCCAGAGGGGCACCCCCATCTAATGCTGTCATTGCTGAGACCTGCTTTTTTGCTAGAAATGTGGGATTTTTCGTATCGTTGGAAGCCAAGCATGCTATAAGTAGTCATAACTGCAAAAAGTAAGCGGAACACTGAGGAACGGATAGATTAGATCTTTTTTTATTGTATTTGTTTTATATTCATAAGTCTAAACGTAACACAAAACAAAAATGAAAGGATTATATTAGCCTCCTGGGGCTGCTGTAACAAGGTACCACAAGCTGGGTGTCTTGAAACAACAGGAATTTACCCTGTCACATCCCTGGAGGTCAGAAGTCCAAAGTCAAAGTGTCAGCAGGGCCACGCTTCCTGTGCAGGCTCCGGGAACAGACCCTTCCTTGCCTCTTCCAGCTCCTGCTGCTGCTGCCGTTCTTGGCTGGTGGCTGCATCACACCAGTCTCTGCCTGTGTGGCCACATGGCCTCCCTTCCTGTCTCTGAGTCTTTGCGTGGCCTTCTGGTGAGGATGCCAGTCATTGAAAGTAGGGCTCACTCTATCTAATATGACCTCACCTTAGCTAATCATGTCTACATGACCCTATTTCCAAATAAAGTCACATTCTGAGGTTTTGGATGGACATGAAATTATGGGGGACGTTATTCAACCCAGTACAAAATGAGTAAAAGGAAACAAATATCATCCAAAACATCTGCTTTATAAATGATAAAGAAAACGTAGATAGAATTACGAAATAAGAAAGGACTTCGGGAGGGCTGTTTGGTTTCTGGGGGTTTGAGCCCATCCATGCTGCAGAGTGAAGCGTCTGCCTACCCAGAGGCCAGGTGTGTCGGGGTGACCACCAGCAAGGCAGCGGCCCGAGTGTGGCTGCCGTGGTTTAGCAATAGTCATGGGAGCTGAAGTCAGACCTTTCAAAGAGGAAAGTCTAGCCTCCAGCCACTGCCTCCCCCGTCCCCAAGCCCCAAGTCCTAAGTACAGAAGATGAAGAAATGAGAGAGGAAAGACGAATTTGGAAATAGAAGTAGAGTTGGCCTGACAACAGCTAAATAAATACAGCGTTTTCCTCTTCAGTCTTTAGGAACATTCCAGTTTGCTGTGTAAATGGACCCTCCACCCAATTCTACAGGACGGCTTCTCTCAGCCCGGCTACACCGTGGCAGTGACTCTTCCCAAAGGGGCTCACTCATTAAGGCGTCTCCCTGCACACAAGGCTGAACTGAAGGTTCCAGAGGCATGTGCTGCCCCTTGTGTGCTCCTCAGTGTTCTCAGGGCATCTCTGGGTGTGTGCTGTGAGCACCAGCCGGGAGTCACCCCTCAGAGGATGGCAGGAGCCCAGAACTCATTGCCAGGGCCTGATCACCCAAGCAGCCCTGACCATCGGGAACATGGTGTGTGTTGGGGCCTCAGCACTCTTCAGACCTTAGCCCGACAAAGGGAGACAGCCTTCCTTCTGGGCCGTCTGGGTGGAGAGTGGAGATATGAACCCACAGCCCATAGGACAGAGCTGCTCTTCTCAAAATCCTTCCTAGCTGGGTGATAACACCTGTAGAACTGGCACTGTGGATGGAGAATCCTCCTGCATGGAGCAGGAGAGATGGTCCATGGACTGGTCTGAGACTGACTGGGGAGGTGCTGGAGGGAATTTGGCCTGAGAACTTTGTTCACCTGTTTTGAAGAGATTGGAGAAGGAAACCCCTGTACTCCAATGAGGGCCGATCAGGGTCACCCATCAGCCTTACTCGCCCTAGTCAGCTGCAGCAGGTGGGGTGGAAGTGACAGTTTGTCAAGCTGTGGGCTGGACAAGTGAGCACTGAGGGCCGATGCAGCCCAGTGGCCTGGAATCTTCCTGTACCGGCAGTTGAAGGCGCGAGAAGCAGCGGTGGCCTAACAGAGAGCTTCATCCAAAGCGCTGAGACTTTCTTTCCTTGCTGGAAACGGTGGTTTTCAGAAACACGAGGACAGAGGCCAGGGCTTCTGGAGCAGATCCGCTGTACCCACATAGCCTTTGTTCTTTGGGCTTTGGGATAAATGATAGGCTCGCCTTTTAGAGTTTCACTTTTTTCCCATTTGGCCCTTGCCATGGGCTTGCAGAGGAAGAATTGGAGAAAGGCCACTGGAAGATAGTTCCCTGATGAAGAAGAGAGCGCTGGGCAATTTCTGTCTTCAGTCAGCAGGTATTCTGTGAATTGGTTTGGTTTGGTTCCTTCCCCAAAGGCACAGGCATTCCAAAGGTTGTAGTTTTGAGTCACACGGAGCCACCAACCTTTCTTTCCCACCTGAAATATGGTCTTTTTTTTTTTTTTTAAGAAAAATCTGGAAATATTTATTTGACCCCTACTTTAGCTGTTGACCAGAGAAGAAGGCAGCTCTGGGGTCTTATGATTTTAGTTACTCGTGGAAAGCTTCCCTCGGAGTAAATCACAACATTAAAAATGTAGATGCGCAGCTGGGAGAAGCGACCCCTTATCCCAGGGCCTCCCGGAAATGCTGCCTTTCTTCGTCCTGTGTAGGACACCGCCTTAGGTAATTATTGATTCAGGTTGTTGGTGGCACCATTTGAAGTCTCTTCCCAGGCCACAAGCAGGACAGGTTCTCCAGGGTAGGGAGGTGTGCCTAGGACACAGAAGAGCTGCCCCTCGCCTTCCACTCCTGTCAAATACTTCTTTCTCCCAACCCATTTTGTTGCCCTGAAAAGTATTTTTCTATGCGGTGGTTGAGACTCTTAGACTGGAGTTGCCCTTTAGCTTCTTTCTAAGGCACCTTCTTTTCTTCTTTCTTCCTCACACTCATGCTTGCTCTTTTGGCTGCTTTTCTCCCAGCCAAACTGAGCGAGGGGCTGTGTGCCAGTGTTTCTGTCATTGGCCTATTGAGAGCCTGCCAGCGTCACTGACTTTTTCTCTTTGAGGGCCATGAAATATTTATATGTCTGCCTTGCTTGTGTGGTTCTGAAAAGTTGCATAGAAACCAAAGAGCCAAAAATAAATATGATCTTGATTGCCCAGGATAGCAGCTACGCAAGAAACTTGTGGTTAGTTTTGTTGTAAACTAAACATTTCACCGTGCTTGTTCTGCTTTGTAAACTCAAGTGTGCATCTCGAGTCCCAGGTTTCCCTTTGGTTATGATTTCTTTAAATAAATGAATGTTTTTGATATTGTGACATAATAATAAGAAACATACTTTGGTCTCTGACCCTGGCTCTGGGCACACAGCTCCTACCACCTTTAGTGCTGAGTGTCTTTTTGTTTGCTAATGAGGTGACTGTGGCTGGAGCTCCAGGACAGCCTCCTGGGGGACTGGTTGCCAGGGCAACCGACCACGTGATTAGAGGTTGGGACTCCACCCGTGGACCTCTGGGGAGGGGAGGGAGCCCGCAGAGGTGGAGTGGATCACCAGTGGCCGGTGATCTGCTCGATCGTGCCTGTGTAATGAGGCCTCCACAGACTCCCTCAACGACAGGGTTTGGGGGCTTGCAGGCTGCTGAGCACAGGGAGGTTCCCGGAGGGTGGAGCCCTGGGGAGGGCACAGCAGCTCCGAGCTCCCTGCCCCATACCTCGCCCTGTGCATCTCTTCATCTGTGTGTATTCTTTGTAACATCCTTTATAATAAAGCAGTAAATGTGTTTCCCTGAGTTCTGCAAGCTGCTCTGGCAAATTAATGGAACCTGAGAAGGGGTTCTTGGGAACCGCCCTGAGAGCCAGTTGGTCGGAGGAGCAGGTCACAACCTGGGGCTTGCCACTGGCATGTGAAGCGGGGCAGCCTCGGCCGGAGCCCCACCCTGTGGGAGCTGATGCTGACTCCTGGAAGACAGTGTGATAATTGAATTCACTTAGAGGACATCCAGTGTCAGCTGGAGAATTGCTTGGTATATGGGGAAAACCCCTACACATGTGATGTTAGAAGTGTGGTATGTTGTGTGTTGTGCATGAGGGTAGGAAAAGCAGTCTGGTTTTTCCTGTCTCACAGTGTTTAGTTTCCATTTGGACAAAGCAAAGGTGGCAATATTTTTTAATGTTCCAATATTATAGTGACATAAGTACTATTGGTAATGGCTGTAGAACTGAATGAATAATACACAGCATAAGAACGTTTCAGAACACAGTGATATGTATTCCTAACACAACTTCTCTTATTTCATGTCATCCTCTCCCACTGTTTTGTGTTTCAGGTACAGAGCCTTCATTTTTATTTTGACATTTCTGCTGTATGCAAGTTTTCACTTATCTCGAAAGCCTATCAGCATAGTTAAGGTAAGAATCATGGAAAGCACTGCCTGTCATCTCTGTGAGGAGTTCGTCACTTGAAGAGCTTGTGGGGCAGAGGGTGGGGATGGTAGCAGGTACATGGGGAAACAGATTATGTAGAAACAAGTTAGTCTGCTGCTTTGGCTTTTCAGTTTCCCTTTTCTAAAATTAAAGTCTTTTAAATGTTTTTCGGATTTCTACTTTCAGAGGTAGTAGACTTTTAGTTTTATTAGTTGACAGTTCCAGAATTCGAAAGCTTAGCTAAATATTTATTTTATCTTATGTGACTGTTCCTTCCAAATGTATCCAGTCTTAAGTGGTTCCCCAAATTCCAGCTCTTCGTGTGATCCAGCCCCGTGTCTGGCTGCGGAGGTGGCTCTCCGTTGTTCTTGGAATGCTGCGTTTTTGTTTCGATCCGACCCCAGGTCTAGCCGCGGAGGTGGCTCTCTGTTGTTCTTGGAACGCTGCATTTTTGTCTGAGTGATGGGTGGGCAGGAAGTTGTTAAGCAGGTGTTCTACTAGACTTTGAGAAAAGAAGATTAAAGCAGACAAGCCTACATAATCACCAGTTACAACCTGGAGAAAAGCAGGAATAATTTTCTTACCCTCATTGGGATTACGTCACCCTGCCTATAGACCATCAGGGGCCTGAGAGGCATTTGAGTCTCTGTCGTAGAAGGAATGAGGAAATCATCCACTGCCAGAGACAGCGCACTCACAGCCCGATGGCCCCTCGCTCACTCCCCTAGAGCTGGCAGAGACCCAGCTCCAGGACTGCAATTCTGTGACCTTTGGAGCTGTGCTTCCTCCACTCCTGCCGGTGGCTGAGCGCTGGGGGGCTGCCCCCTGCAGCCCCGGTCGGCAGAGGCCATGCAGAGGCTGGTTCTTTTGTGACAGTCCTAGGTTCCCCACTCTCCAGCAGCTTTCAGGGGCGGTTAAACATTCATTTACCCAAAAGATTCTAAAATTCCCCCTTGGCCCCTGGTAAGAAAGAAACTTCCATGCCTCTCAAGTTGTTGACTGTGGAAAATGTTTGCAGACCTTTAAAAATGTGGTTTTTAAGAGAGAAGAATGTGAAAAGAGGTGGTGGGCCTTAAGAAATACTCATCCGCTTGACAGGAGACTCTCATATCAGTACCAATAACCAGCCGCTGTAAATCGGTACCAATAACCAGCCGGTCATTATAAATCTGAATACTACTACTTCTTGTCTTTCTGGTTAGAGAAGTATACAAACAGCTCAAGAAAATGGTAAATTATAAAGATGGAAGTGGCTATTGAAGAGACTTGGTGAGCGTGTTGGAGTTGAAGGATCTGGTGTAGTCGGGGAGCCTGCGTGGGGTTTCAGGATTGACCTGGAAAGGTTGGCTGTGGATTGTAGGGGAAGAAAAACAGCTTTGCAGGTGAGAGAACTGCCTTGAGTACCATGTGCAGGGATGGGCATCTCCATGAAGCCACCACCTGATGGGCTGGGGGACTGTTGGGGCAGATGTAGCGTGTAAGGTGGGCTGGCCCTTGGGGGAATCTTTGTCAGGCCGCAGCTGTTGGGGTCCACCTGACGACTATGAGGGCCCCTGTGAGCCAGGAGCAAGTGGGAGCCCTGTCCCGGTCCCTCTCCCGGCTTCCCTGGTGGTCCATCTCAAAGCCTCCACCCCTGACTCCTGTGTGTGGTGGTGTCCAGGCCACTCAGGGCTTAGGGCTTCCAAGGAGGCGGCGTCAGGGTCAGCTCTTAGTTCAGTGTCATAAGTAACAGTGTACATAACTGCCGCTTACAGAGCCCTGGGGTATGACAAAGCGCCACAGACATTACCCCCGTGACCCTCACAGCAACCCTGCGAGTGCCCCTGTGAGGAAACTGAGGCTCAGGGCTTCGTTCCCCAGGCAGGGCTGCCATGCACTCGAGAATTCCCTGTGGGTCAGGCTGCCTCCAGGGCCCCCACTCTTCCTCTCTGTGCCTCAGGGTCTGTCCGGGTTTAATTACCTGAGTACAGTCCCAGCATCACCCTCAGAGCCTCCTAAATGCACAGATTTCCCGACCTAGCAGCTGTGATGTGCCTGGGCATGGATTGGCTTGACGCTGAATCCTGTGGGTTTCTTTACCTTTCAGGATAGATCAGAACATCACACCACATCAAAACTAAACTTTATAGTGCCTTCTGAAGCGCCCAGGTGCTTGAGCTCATGATATAAATGGCATCAACGAAACCAAAAGTAGTAGTGATTCTGTTGACCCACAAAACAGTTGAGTGATTATTCATAGCCCGCATTTCCTAGAATATTGTAAGCAAAACCAAAGCAAAATATATTTGCTTACTTGAAATCGAACCAGAGGCTGTGAATTAGAAAGTGATTCTCATTCTGTTATGTCATTTATAAAATGACATGGCACACCAGGTCACATATAAGTTAGTTAAATGGAATGTTTAGACTTACCTTTGATCACTGCTGATTAATTGTATTTTTCTCAATGATGATGATAAAACCAGGGCTGGGAGGATAGTGATGTTATAAATGCAACCCTGTCCCTTCTACCTGCTGCTCCAGCTGTGGCCCAGCCTCAGGACTCAAGGCAAGCGTCTGCCCAAGCTGGTAGACAGGTGGGTCCGCACTCTCCCAGCAGAGATCTTAGTAGGAACTCTTTCCCCCTGGACTGGGCCAGAAAAGAAACCTGAAAGCAGAGGCTTCCCAGAGAAGCTTAAACTGCAGGGGTCCCTGGAGCCAGGGGGATGGCAGCATTGATTTGAATGTGAGTGTGCCCACCCCTTTCTGGACACACAGGACTTAAAAGGAGAAAACTGGCTGGGCGCAGTGGCTCACGCCTGTAATCCCAGCACTTTGGGAGGCCGAGGTGGGTGGATCACCTGAGCTCAGGAGTTCAAGACCAACCTGGCCATCATAGTGAAACCCTATCTCTACTAAAAATACAAAAAAAAATTAACCAGGCATGGTGACAGGCGCCTGTAATCCCAGCTACTGGGGAGGCTGATGCAGGAGAATCGCTTGAATCCGGGAGGCGAAGTTTGCAGTGAGCCGAGATCGCACCATTGCACTCCAGCCTGGGCGACAAAGTGAAACTCCATCTCAAAAAAAACGAAATAAAATAATCCTCAGTGGTAGACAGAAAACAAAGTCTGAAAAGCTGGAAGTATGTACCATGGATGGGAAACTTGTTATTTGGAAAGTTCCAATTCTCCCAGTGTTACTATTTAAATAAAATGCAACTCCAGTGAAAATCTTAGCAGGGTTTTTTTTAATTGAATAAAATAATCTTAAAGTTTGTATGAAATGTCCAGGAATTATCAAGAAAAGTGTAAAGATAACATTTTATGATATGAAAATATGCAAAAGATTAACATATTTTAATACCATAATCAAATTATAATATTACATGAGAATAGACAAAAAGGTCAGTAGAATAGATTAGAAAATATGGAATATTTGACAGAGCTTATTTAATAAATTTAATAAATGGTGTTGGCACAACTGGTTATTCGTCAGGAAGAAATATATATTGAATCCCTATTTTATAAAAGCAAATGGCCCGGGCACTGTGGCTCACTCCTGTAATCCCAGCACTTTGGGAGGCTGAGGCAGGTGGATCACCTGAGGTCAGGAGTTCGAGACCAGCCTGGCCAACATTTTGAAACCCCATCTCTACTAAATGTACAAAAATGAGCTGGGCATGGTAGCGGCCACCTGTAATCCCAGCTACTTGGGAGACTGACGCATGAGAATTGCTTGAACCTGGGAGGCAAAGGTTGCAGTGAGCCGAGACCACACCACTGCACTCCAGCCTGGGTGACATGAGTGAGACTCCATCTCAAAAAAATAAAAGAAAATAAATGGATTAAAAACATGAATGTAAAACACAAAAAGTAAAAATCCAAGAAGAAAATTATGTTTATCGTAGGAGTGAGTGTGAAGTTAGGAAACCCAAAGAAACAACGGGCAAGGGGGATGAACAGGCAGTTCACAGACACGGAATTCAGATCACTGGGAAATACGTGAATGGTATTCAAGTCTGCCGGTATTCCATAAGCAAATTAAGGCAACACTGTGCTCAGTGGCTGGCACAACATTGCCCAGGGCAGTAAGGGCTGGCACAGCATTGCCCAGGGCAGTAAGGGCTGGCACAGCATTGCCCAGGGCAGTAAGGGCTGGCACAGCATTGCCCAGGGCAGTAAGGGCTGGCACAGCATTGCCCAGGGCAGTAAGGGCTGGCACAGCATTGCCCAGGGCAGTAAGGGCTGGCACAGCATTGCCCAGGGCAGTAAGGGCTGGCACAGCATTGCCCAGGGCAGTAAGGGCTGGCACAGCATTGCCCAGGGCAGTAAGGGCTGGGACAGCATTGCCCAGGACAGTAAGGGCTGGCACAGCATTGCCCACGGCAGTAGGCGCTGTTCACTGGTCGTGAGGGGAGAGGACTTTTCATGCGTTCTTGATGGGATGTCAAGTGTTAGCACCTTTTGGTGACAACCAGTGAAATAAAAAATACTACAGCCTTCAGACATACTTCTGGGAATTTTACCCTAAAAATAAAAGCACCTTACTTAGGAATATCTTCATAAGTATCTTTATGGCAGCTTCGTAGTGACCAAAAAAAGCAAAAAGGAAAAAAACCCGTTCTGGATATCAAGGGAACCTAATAAGTAGGTAAAAGTTTGAATAAATTATGACAAGTCCATATTATGAAATGTGCAGGTCCCTAAAAGAATTTATCAGAGGCAAACCAGTTGACTCAGAAACATTTCCAGGAGGTATTTTGAGCAAGAAGTTAACATGTGCATAAGGATGTATAGAATGATTCCATTTTTGAGAAGTAAACAATGACCAAGAAGCTCCTCCATCTATTTCTGTATCCTTCATGAGTGGAGCATTTGCGTGTCTGTGCCCGAGTGTGTATAATGCATTTCACATGGCACCTGTGACTCATCGCAGGAGGCTGGCCGTGGGCAGGTGCTGTTGTCCATGGGGGAGAGCCTGGCTGGTCGCTCCTACTTGTGGTACCAAAACTTTAATTGCTCTTCCAGGACTTAGATAATGCTTTGGAGAATTCTTGTAGCCTTATAAAAAGAATGTGAAGGACTAGTTAGAATCAGTGCACCCACACAGCCTAATGAGCCACGTAAAGTTGACTAGACAGATCATCAAATGCAGATGGTACACACACACGCACACACACACACACACACACACACACACACCCTCTGTGTTGGCTGAAGGTGGAGTAAAACTGACCTAACCCCACTGTCCTCCAGGGGGATTCAGTGAGGCCCAAATCCCCTGCTCCTGTCCTGTCCTCTCACTGTTGCCTTTCAGTGGCTCCTGAACCCTCCAGACTGCCTGATAATCTCCTCTATTGGAGGCCACGTGCCTCCTGCAGAGAATGTGTCGCGTGGCTGTAGTCTTAGGCACCTTAGGTGGGGCTGAGAACCCAGGGCAGGAATGAGTGGTTTCTGTCTGCGAAGTGGCTCAAATTCAGCATGGAAAGAATGGAGCCTTCGTGGAATGCAGGCTAATACAGTGAATGTTTGTGCCTAAATGACCGCATGGGTCTCTGCAGGTGTAGGCTGAGGAGTCCGGTCTTTTCTAGTGTCATGAAATTCCCGCTGCAGCTGCCTGCTGCTCCCTGGACGGGATTTACTCTCGCTGCCAGTGGGAGGGGTGGGGAGGGCTGGATGTGGCGAGGGCGTCTGTAGACAGAAGACATTGCCAGCTCCCGGCCCCACCACCTTCCCCGCACTCTCATCGCGCTGTGACTCCCGGCCCCGCCGCCTTCCCCGCACACTTGTCGTGCTGTGATTCCTGGCAGTTTCTTGTGTTCTTCCAGAAGATTGGCACCTTTCTTGTCCCACCCCCACCCTCCACCCCCGATGGCGTCTGCTGTTTATTTTTGTTGCTGTTCTGTGTGTTGCATGGACGCTTTAGCAGCCGTGACACCCGCGTGTTCACAGGGCCCACTCAGCCTCCCGCCTCGCATAAGTGTGGAGTTCAGTTGCTGCAGAGGCGTTTGCCTGATCAGTTTTTAATAGCTACCCGATGTCGCAGGTTGACTGAGTTTGTATGTAACTTTTTGAAAGGCACTTGTGTAAAAATGTGTGAAGAAAGCTGCTTTTATGAAAGCAGACATTTCCCAAAGGACTTGACCCCCTCCCCAAGTATTTCTGCAGGGATGGTGTGGCTATGCAGAGGTGAGGGTGCTTCCCTGAAGCGCTTTGGTGAGAATTTGCTCACCTGGCGAGGGGTGTGCTTACCAGTTCATCTTAACCTAATTAAGTTTGCATCGTCTCTGGAACACCAGGTTTGGGGGATAAAACTCATAGAAATACTGAAATATAGCAATGTTGTTGAAAGCCTGTGGTTATGTAAATATCCTCAGAACTCTTTGTGCTGGAGTAATATGAAATCTCGATGGCTTTGGCGGCAGCCTTCCAACAGGGCTGCGGGGTGCGGGTGGAGGTGACCTTTCCAACATCAAGGAGAAGGGCCAGAGAGGTGCCCGGACTCACAGCAGCCCTTTCCTGGACCCTTCCCAGGGGCGGAGGGCCAGAGAGGCACCCTCCGATTATGGTCCATCTTTATAGTAACCCTGGGACACAGGCATTGTCATGCCAACTCCATAACTGATGGCCAGGGAGTGTAAGTGATGTCACCAAGGTCAGAAGCCACAGAGAGGCACCAAGATCCCAGCTCAGGCCTGTCTGCTGCCGAAGCCTATATCCCTAACCAGATGTGAGGCCCCACTCATTACATAACAAAACTAGAAAATCTTTTCTGCTTATTTATGAAAGAAAGGGAGCATTTCTAATCGAATATGTTTTCCACAGGTGGTTCCTCCCCAGAAATATTAAATCACAAAGGATATAAAATTCTGTTTTAAGCAGCGGCCTGCAGAATCTTTTTCCTTTCTTCTGTGCCAGGTTAATGTTAGAAACTTCAGCTTCTCCCTGCACATGATTCTCCCTCAGCCGGGGAATGTCCTGTACTCCTGTCCTAGCTGTGGCTTTCTTCAGTCAGAGGTGAACGGTAGTGGCGATGCTTAGGCCCTTTGGGTGTGGCCAGATTGGCTTCCATGAGAGGCAGCAGGGAAAGGTGGGCAGAAACACCTGGCTCCAAAGAGAAGTGTCCAACAAGGCGGCAGGTGAATGGAGAAAGGCCACAGATACCAGCTTGATACAGAGATGAAGGGCTGCAGGCACCCACTCTGGGTCTCACGGTCACACTCCCAGCCCCTCACGTCCACCTTGGGTGGAGAATTTAAAACACAAGCAGGAGCAGCCAGGGGGCCCTGAGCAGGTGAAAGCGCTCTCTTCCTGAGATGCCAGGAGGTCAGCATGGCGCCTCCAGGGAGGACCAGCTCTACCAAGGGAGCTGCTGGGCAGACGATGACTCTGCATTATTGTAAAGTAGAGCCCTGGCTAGTTTTTGGGGACAGTGTTTAATTATAGCAGAACAGCCCAGTGATGACGACAGAGTCACGTGACCGTGGAGCAGCTGCATCCCGTGTGCCATGCCAGGACTCAGTGACGTGGCCCACGTGCTGCCAGCTATAAATCAGGGTGTCTAGCCCTGATTCAAAAGCCCTGGCCTTTTGAAAGTGGCCAGCCTTGTTGGCCACTCCCTCCTGAAGAGAGGGGGACAGGACTTCCGGCTGCTGCCTGCCTGGTGACTGGGGCGGCTCCCTGCCCAGCGTTCTGTGCCCTGACCTGGAGCCAGCTTTGTGCACTGCCCTCCAGACCCCTGGCTTCTCTCAGGTTCCAGCTCACGAGGACACCCCTCTGGTATCATGGGCACTGAACGGGCACTCGATCCCCCTAAGGGACACCCCTCTGACCACAAGGACTCCACTTTCCGCCATCACTCACGCTTGATGGGGCAGCTCCTTTGAGTCTTGAATAGTGCAGAATGATCACTACGGAGCCCCCTGAGAAGAGAGGCATGGGAGCGACAGAGGCCACCAGGGAGGGACACACAGTCACAGAGCACATTCTGTCTTCCTCAGTTTCCCCCGCAACAAGACGGGCCCCTGCCACATGTGGCGCTGTCCTGGAAGTGTTGTTCCTCTTCCCAAGGAATGCGCTGAGGAAGAGCCTACTCAGGCCCCTCTGCCTCCCGACACATGAGCTTTCCTCTCTGCCCAGGGTTTGTTTCACAAGGGCCGTGCCATCCTAAGCTCTGTGCAAAAGCATCACGGGTCCCAGTGACTTCTGTAACTGGGCAGCAGCCTTGTCTGCAGAGGGGGAGACCGAGGCAGGGGCAGCAAGTAACATGCTCACACAGCCAGTCACCAAACTCCAGGGCGATGGCTTTCCCCTCCTCCCGCCTCCCAGACAAGTGCCTCCAACCCTGGCCCTGCTTGCTGGTTCTGTGGACAGTTTGGTGGGTGGGTGGTTCCCTGCCCCAGGGATATTTTTAAATTGAGGTATGATTTACACTTTAATAAAGTATACAAATCTTCAGTGTACAGTTTGGCAGATCTGTACATGCCCATAGGGGTAGTCATCCTCTAGGTTAAGGGATGGACCCTTTCTAGCTCCCAGACAGCTCCCCATCCCCTGTCCCACACTGTCCCCCTTTAGGTAACCGTGACTCTCACCTCTAGCTGCATGGATTCATTGCCCATCCTTGGACTTCCTATGAGTAGAATGCTACAGTCTGTACTCTTTCGTGTCTGGCTTCTTCTACTTCATGTTGTGTTTGTGAGGTTCATCCTCATTGTTGCCTGGACCTGTAACTTGTTCTTTTTCCTGGTGTGTAGCATTCAGTTGTGTGAATCTAGGAAAATGTACCCCTTCTTCCTTGTGGACAGGTGGTCAAGGATGACAGGCAGTCGGCTTTCAGCTTGGAGCTCTTAGAACTCAAGCTGCTCCCGAGGCTCGTCTTCCGGTGGTGTATGAAGACGGCCTATGTTCGTTGTGTGCTCAGGAGTGGGGTTGCTGGAGAGTCCTGCTGAAACGTCACCAGCAGGCATTCTTGTGGGTCCTGCAGACACACCGCCAGCAGCGCCTCGTGTCCCTCTTAGAATGCAGGGTGCGGGTGCCCTGGGCAGGCTGCTGGGAGAGGAGGGGTGACTGTTCCTCTCTGTGCCCCATGCTGAGCCTCACTGAGGGCCCTTCCTCTCCTTGCTTCTGCCCTCCCATCACATCCCAGGGTGAGCTCCACAAGTATTGCACTGCTTGGGATGAAGCTGACGTCAGATTCAGCAGCCAGAGCAGCAAGTCTGGGTCCGTTGCCCCCCACCAGCTCCCTGACAATGAGACCGACTGTGGCTGGGCACCGTTTGGTAAGTCGATCATCAGTCGTCCAGGAGCTGAAGCGGCTGTCCTTCCAGCCTTGCTATTAATAATTTTAGCAGCAGTAATGCTGTTCCCAGATGTAACTGCATTTCCATGACAGCCCTCTCCTACCAAAAAGCACATGACTTCACCGCCGCTGTGTCCACAGCACCTGTGTGCAGAGCTATTCCTCCTGAAAGAAGGTTCTTCATGGGGAAATGTGCTGAAGATCATTTGTATTTTGTATTTTGGACTTGCAGGGCATAGTTCTGTGGGTGGGAAAAAGAGAGAGACATGAGGGGCTGGTGTGGGTGCTGGCCTAGGCAGGCGTGCTGCAGAAAAGCCAGTGGACACGTAAAACAAAAGGCATCAATCCAATGTGCAGCCACCATGCACAATGGGGATTTTATCTCATCTGAATGACGCCTGTATTATATTTAGTGATTATTTGAAACTGCGGTGACTTCATTTTCCTTTGCAAGAAACTGAACGGAAAATGCACCGCCTTGTTTTCTGTGTGGAAAACCACGCGTTTCACTAAGTACACCCAGATTTCGGGAACAGATGCTCGTGTTTTATAGCCGCACTCTAGAACATAAACTAAACAATACTGACCTTTTCCTGTTGATTTTCAAATTCATATAGATAAGAACAACTATCAGCAGCTTCTTGGGGCCCTGGACTACTCCTTCCTGTGCGCCTATGCCGTGGGGATGTACCTCAGGTAGGTCTGCTTCAGTTTTCCAGACCCTGCCTGGTTACCTGGCCCCTCCGTGCGGAGAAGACATCCGCTATGCCCAAGCGCACAGGCGCGCGGGATTGAGGCCCTCGCTTGCCACTGGCTTCCCTGCTGTTCCCTTCCCAAAGATGAGGCCAAGCTTAGGAGAGAGCAAGTGCGTGTGCTGTGCCCACAACACAGGACCTCGAGGCAGAAGATTTCCGTGTCCTGGGCACTGTGCCAATTGACACAGGCTGCCCTCAGCTTTCCTGGCCCTGAGGTTTAGGACCTACCATGAATCCTGCTGATCCTGGGACGTGGTCATTCAGGAACAGAGGACTAGTTTCCTGTTCAGCGGAGCCCGACCTCTCCTGTGGTTCAGAGGTTGCCATCTGTTTACATGCCCCAAATAATGAATTTCACCTGATGATTGGAACAGTTGGCACAGGATGTGCGGAACAGCTCTACCTGGAACTCTGAGCACAGCAGAGGCAGCCATGCATGGCGGGCGGGGAACTCCAGAGAGAGACCAGCTCGGATCTGAGTCCCAGCTCTGAGTGCAGCAGAGGCAGCTCTGCGTGGTGGGCGGGGAACTCCAGAGAGAGACTGGCTCGGATCTGAATCCCAGCTCTACCACCTACTAGGATGTGGCCTTGAGCAAGTTACTATAACTCTTTGGGCCTCAGTTTCCCCTTTGCAACATAGAGGAGATAATAGTTCTTATGTCATAGGATTGGGGCAAAGATTGAGTTAATGTATGTAGAAGCTCAGAATGGTGCCTGGCCTGTGCTGCCAGCCCAGCCCATTCTTGATCCCACTTTTGAACTGACCAAGGCAGGTGGTGAATATTATATGGGTCATAGGACATGATTGGCCGATTAAAAACTGCTGTTGTGTCAGTCCAGCCAGGTTTTTTTTTAAAGGCAGTATAGGGATGTTCTAGCCCATTTTCTGTTGCTATTGGCACAATATCTGAGATTGAGTAATTTATAATGAAAAAAGGTGTATTTAGCTCTTATCTAACTGGGAAGTTCAAGATTGGGCAGCTGCATCTGGCAAGAGCCTTGTACCACATTGTAATGTGGTGGAGGGCGTCACCTAGCAGAGGCCCCTGTGAGATGGGTTAGCAATGAGCGGGGCATACAAAACAGACACAGCACAGGGGTGATCACGTTGCTTTATAGCAACCAGCTCTCACCTCTCACGATAGCTCATCAGTCCTGAGAGTGCGGCCACTCACTCCTGCGGATTCATTCCTTCGTCAAGGCGGATCCCTCATGACCCAAATGCCCTTCAAAGCTCCCTGCACCTCTCAACGCAGTTATACTGGGGGCCAAGCCTCAACACACGTTTTGATGGAGACCAACCATAGTCAAACCACAGCCAGGGACTGAGGCACGTGGTCCCAAGAGGCTTTTGTTCAGAGACAGAGGTCTTTACAGCCTGGAGAACCCCAGGGATCCCCATAAATGTTTAGCTGCTTCCCTGAGACCCGCCCAGAGTGTGGGATCATCAAGACCTGGGCCCCCCTTCCCCGCTCAGAGCCCTGGTGGGTGGTTGGTGCCCAGGCAGGCAGTGTCTGCTGTTGGAGGAGAGTGCATAGCTCTCCCTGTATTGAACGTGTGTATTTGCCTCCTGCTGCAGAACTTGTCTGAGTGAACAAATGAATAATAAAGATTTGGAATCCCAGAGTGTGCGGTGTGCAGCAGACCATGAACCTAGCTGGAGAGAGTGTGGTGTGTACCTTGGGCTTCCTTAGGGCCTAGGTCTCAGCCAGGCTGCCAGACCTTCTCCATTTTGAGGTCAAATGTTTATATTCCCCACACTGCAGTCTTACTGAACACAAATAATCTGTGGTATAAAAAGACCCAAAGTGGGAGTGTGTTTTTCTCAGTTACTAGAAAACTGTATTTAAATCTGGTTCTCAGCTGGGGGCAGTTTTGTCTCCTAGGGGACATTTAGTAATGTCTAGAGACATTTGTGGGTGTCACAGCCAGGGAAGGGATGTTGCTGGCATCTAGTGGCTAGAAACCAGGGTGTTGCTAAACATCCTACAACACACAGGACAGCCCCTAATGCCACAGAATTACCGGAGCCAAAGTATCGATAGTGCTGAGGTTCAGAAAGCCTGCTCTAAGTAAATAAACTGGTTTATTGTTGCTTATTTATCGGTAAAGATAATTCTTATGCAACTTGTCAGTAAGGTTATTAAAACAAAATTTGGTCTAATGTGACATCTACACAGTAAACTCATGACTGAAAACAAGGGCACATGCTGCTGCATTGAAGGGGCCTTTTTGTGTGACAGTCCCTACCTGAGGTCTCAGTGATGGGTGGTGTTTTGTTCGCTATGTCAGATGAAATCAGATATGAGAGGGTACAGCCATTCAGCCCAGGTACTGCCTGGTGGGATCAAGCAGGTGCAGCATGGACTTGAATCCCTGTATGAGTCCCATATAATGTGAAATGGTGTTTGTTCAATTAGACCTTTTCTTTAAAACTTTTCAGTAGAGATCAAAGTAGGCCCAAATCATGTAGCAAGATTAGAGAATACTTCTAAGCCTAGCCAGCAGCACCAGCTCTCAGGGGCCCATCTGGTTCTGCCAGCTGTGCTGTGACCTGGGCAGGTCAGCCAGCCTCTCAGGGACCTATCTCCTGGTCTCTGAAGTGGGCAGGTTGAAGTCGGTAACTCTCTAGCTCTAGAATGCTCTTGAGTCTGTGTGTGGTGAGGTTTTAGCTGAAATTTTCACCTGGATGTTGTCTATAATTTTAAGTTACTTTCTTCTGCTTTAGTGTTTAAAAGGTCATTTGCATGATCCAAGGTAGATCTTTTTTACTTGGTGAATTCAGAAGGAAAAGCTCTCTGGCGTAGGTTTTTGAGATGAAAGCTGAGAACATTGGAGCTGACTCCCGGAGTGGGGTTCATGGCAGGCAGGTGTCACTGTGTGTTAGGTTTCCTGTTTATCTGACTCCTAGAATGACCCTACAGAAGGAAGTGAGACCCAGAGAGTCTCTAATGCTTGCGAAGGGCTCATGTCCATCCGTGACACTCTACAGCTTTTCTGTTTACTTAATAAGTCACAATGTTAAGTTGGTCCATAGTGACATTTCCCATAAAACAGTAAGGGATGTTTTGGATGGCATTAGGTATTGTCCTGTGATGGCAGCTGAAGACTGTTAAGTCTGTTCCCTGCTGTGAAGCTGGAGACGTGCTTTACCACCCGCCTCGAGGCTGTTTTAGTGAGGCACTAAGCATCCCTTATGCCACCAGGTCCCCAGACAGCTCTAGAAGATAAGACACCAAAGAGGGTAGCTGTTTAATGAATCGCATTGCTGTTCAGAAGGATCAGAGAGATGCCACTCCAGCACTTCAGACCTTTCCATAGAACAAATCTTCTGCCTTTAAATCAGGTCAAAGCGGTGTGGCAGGAAGCGGTAGTGGCAAAGCAGCTGAAAGCCACTTCCCCCCTGAGCCCAGCCAGCCAGGTGTGTTAACACAGGTGACTTAATTACAGCTTGTGGGGCCGAATGACTTGCTCAGGGTCATAAGTGATCTCTTTTCATGACATTTGGTGTAGTTTGACAATTGGAATTTTAAGACACTATATACATTTACTGGATATGGTTTATGTGAAAGCAGGATTAACTAGCAAGACAAGTTCCTGTTTCCTTTCATTGGCAACTATCATAGATAAGTCATAGTATTTGAATTTTATTATTTGACAGATAGGACTTTTACGAGAAATAAAATCTTCTAAGATGTTGCCAGTCTCTGGTTTCTAGTGAGTAAACGCCCCATAGGGAAATAGGTGTATGAAATCTTCCTGGAAATGGTAAGGCTTGAGAGTTCCCCAAGCTCAGAGAGCAGCGTGAAAGCATCCGGCAAGAAACAGCCACCAGGTTGTTAACATTCAGGTGTGTTTGTTATTCCTATTTGTCTTTCCTTCTCTCCACCTCAGTGGCATAATTGGGGAACGCCTGCCGATTAGGTATTACCTAACCTTCGGGATGCTCGCCAGTGGAGTCTTCACCGCCCTGTTCGGCTTAGGGTATTTCTACAACATCCACAGTTTCGGATTCTACGTGGTAACTCAGGTAAGGGTTTGGGTCCATGGCTCACCATGTATGGGGTCTCCTTGGTGAATAGGGTGGAGTGTTTATGTCACGTCACCTCTGTCAAGATGTTGGGAAGGGGCAGAAGTGCGTCCTGTCGGAAGTCAGGGTCAGCTGACGTAACAAAGTCCTTCCTTTCTCTGCTGCTCAGAAATTCCAGCAACCAAGAGGTTTTCCTTAATTTCAGGAGTTGCCTCGTAAAGAATGCTGTCTGTCAGTGCCCCGGCAGGGAGACTGGCATGCAGAGCCCTTGGGAGTCACTGTGTCTTCATGTGGATAAGTTTGAGATGTTTTATCTTGCGAAAGATTTGACCACTCAGGGGTTGGAGGGTGTGTCCTCCAGCTGAAGCCCCAGCTGCAGTCACCCTGACAGTGGTGGCAGGGAGTTCCCACCAGGGAGCGCCCCAAACCATCCCAAGATGGGGCTGGCTGGGATTCCAAAGAACAAAGCAGCAAATGCTGGGTGATCAGTTTAAAGCATGTATTAGGGGAACTTACATACTGAGGGCTGCAGTGTATCGTCTCAACACACAGCGGGACAGGGCGTTCCAGCTAGGTCTGTCCACAGTGAGGGATTGGCATATGGAGTTTATATGAGGGTTTAAGGAATTTGGCTCAGGGCCAGGGTTTGTTTCTTTCCAAGTTTTGGGTCAACAACTGAAACACCTTTATCAGTGCCAAGGAGTATTCAGGGACCAACTTGGGTCCAAGCCTACAAAGGAAAACCTGCAGCTGGTTGGGTCACAGTGAGAGGAAAAAGGGGGAGACCTGAGGACTCTACAGAGGGATGCAAGGGTGGAAGGAAGGGCCGACTTTGGAGTCGGGCAGCAGGAGGGGGTGTGAGGCAGTCAGTGGAGAGAACAGGAGAGATCATGAAGGTGCTAGAAGGGGAGAAGGCCTGAGGACAGCCCGTGCTGGCTTTGCCCTTGGAGCTGGAGCCCTTCTGGAATCTCCTGGCTTCTGCCCTTCCCAGCAGTCCTGTGGATCAGTATTCAGCAGCTGAGGAAAGCTGCTGAAATAATGATGCTCATCTCGGGCTTTGTGATGCTTCTGGGGCTCCCCAGATAGCTCAGGGGAATTCTATAAAACCATCAAGCAGATTGTGTTTAATTTTGCTTTTCAAGATTTTGCCATAACACTTGAAAAAGTTTGGCTATTTTAATTACAAAAGCAATTCACACTTGTGTAGTAATATAGAAAATTAGAAGGGAGGAGAAAACAATTTTCGAGAGTCCCAGCATGTTTCTGGAGTGAAGGCCCAGCCCGGCCAGCCCAGAGGCAGCAACAGGTAGACCAGCGGCTCCCAGGCGTCTTCTAGAGCAGCAGTTCCCAACCTTTTTGGCACCAGGCACCAGTTTTGTGGAAGACAATCTTTCCACTGGGGACCAGGGTTGGGGAGAGGAGGATGGTTTGGGGATGAAACTGTTCCCCCTCAGGTCATCAGGCATTCAATTCTCATAAGGAGCGTACAGCCTAGATCCCTCACATGTGCAGTTCACAGTAGGGTTCGCACTCCTGTGAGAATCTAACGCCCCCGCTGATCTGACAGGAGGTGGAGCTCAGGCGGCAATGCTCGCTCTCCCACCACTCACCTCCTGCTGTGTGGCCCAGTTCCTAATAGGCCACGGATCAGGACTAGTCTGTGCCTGGGCTTGGGGACCCTGCTCTAGAGAGCTGGCTTACTGCAGTGAGGTGGTCGGAGCTGCCAGGCTGGCCCAGCGTTGGGGACCCTGCTCTAGAGAGCTGGCTTACTGCAGTGAGGTGGTCGGAGCTGCCAGGCTGGCCCAGGGTTGGGGACCCTGCTCTAGAGAGCTGGCTTACTGCAGTGAGGTGGTCGGAGCTGCCAGGCTGGCCCTGGTTTCCTGCAGTCTCGTAGAGCCACCCCCGAGTCTCAAAACGCTAGAGCATCCTCAGCAATACATTCCCCAAGTCCCTTCATGAAACTCAAGTCAGGGATTCTTCAAAAGTGCGGAGATACTTTGTCCAGGCACGAAGTCAAGTTTGTGTTCATTCCAGAGAATGATTAACAACGGTACCTTCTCCATGGCATGGCAAGGGAAACATGCAATTCACAAGCCATGTTTGTCATATAGTTCTATAAACGGTTCATAAAGAGAAGAAAGGTTTTCTCTCTTTAAAAAGTTTGTATTTATTTATTTTTTGAGATGGGGTCTTACTGTGTTGCCCAGGCTGGCATGCAGCGATGCAGTCACAACTCACTACAGCCTTGACCTCCCAGGCTCAAGCAATCCTCCCACCTCAACTTCTTGAGTAGCTTGGACCACAGGTGTGCACCACCACACCTGGCTAATTTTTAATTTTTTGTAGACAAGGGGGTCTCTCTATATTGCCCAGGCTGGTCTCAAATTCCTGAACTCAAGAGACCCTCCTACCTTGGTCTCCCAAAGTGCTAGAATTACAGGCATGAGCCACTGCCCTAGCCTCTTTCTGTGAAGTTTTTGGATTCAGAAGAGACCGGGAAGCTTGGCCCCACACTGTTATGAGGTGTGACCTCCTGGTGGTGGGGTTCTGGCTGGGTTTTTTTTTCTTGCTTTTCTCTACTTATTTTAAAATTTCCACAATAGGCATGCATTGCTTTTATTTTGAAAAATATATAGATACCTGTATACACGGTTTAAAAATACATATGTAGTTTAAACTGTATATAAATAATACGATTGACAGTCCATCTCTGGCTGTCGTGCCCTCTGCTTTGTTTAAACGGAACAAGCTCTGTGCACCTCCCTGCGGCGCTGTCCCGGGCCTGCTTCCCACGGGTCAGTCTCTCCTTTGGCCTCTCCTGCAGGTCATCAACGGGCTGGTGCAGACCACCGGCTGGCCCAGCGTCGTCACCTGCCTCGGCAACTGGTTTGGAAAAGGAAGGTGAGAAAAAGCAGCCCTGTTTCCAATAGCAGATGAAAACTAGACCATTTTACTTTTAGTTTTTCTGTAGACTGATTACAGCAAAAACACTTTAGTATCCTCTTTAAAATAAGATGGCTGAAACCTCTGGGGCTTGAATTGCTGAAATTCAGATGGCCTGTGTCCCACAAGACAGGGGAGCTCCGCCCTCCCACTGTGGGCCCAGTGGAGTCTGTGTCACTCGACGGCTCCTCTGACAGCTGCATCTGGCCTTCCAGGTGTTGTGGGAGATGCAGAGTCCAGGACCCTGCCCCAGGCCTTTTGAAGCCGAAGCTACATGTTAACATGGGAGTTTGGGAAGTCCCGACCTGGGTCACCCGGCGCACAGCACCAAAGTAGCAGAGCTGGGACCCAGCCTGGCGAGTCCAGATTTATTTGTAAAT
This sequence comes from Nomascus leucogenys, assembly GCF_006542625.1. Taxonomy (NCBI): domain Eukaryota; kingdom Metazoa; phylum Chordata; class Mammalia; order Primates; family Hylobatidae; genus Nomascus; species Nomascus leucogenys. The sequence continues at coordinate 27,565,687 of NC_044405.1, forward strand.
GGCTGTGTAACATTCAGCTCAGCCAGGCCAAAGGCTTATTTATGGTGGAAGATCGCAAACAAGATGCGGAAGCTAAAACAGGAACACCAGCGTCATCAGGTCTTAAGTCTTAGATACTGTGCCTTATTCACCTGGTGTGTGCATCCATGAGTTTTGTTCAAATGACAGTTCATCAAGTGACTGTATGTATTAATTGATTGTAGAGGCACAAATTTTAATTTCAGGCCTTCCAAGACTTTCAGGGAAAGGCCTCTTTCTTCTTCTTGAGTACAGAATGCGCTCAGAGGGAGAGGTGGCATGGGTGATGGCACAGCCTGAGGCTACATAAACACATCAGCTCTTGTGAGCATCACGAGTCCTGCATGGCACAGAAGCAGAGTCTGCACGGCCCTCGTTGATTCTGCACCGACTCCCTACTTTACAGGCACTGCTGCGCCCTGCACTGCTGGACTCGTTTCAGCTTCTCAGCTCCATCTTCTGTCTTCTGTTTTGTTGTGTTGCAGGAGAGGTTTGATTATGGGGGTCTGGAACTCCCACACCTCTGTGGGCAACATCTTGGGGTCATTGATCGCTGGCTACTGGGTGTCCACATGCTGGGGCCTGTCCTTCGTCGTGCCTGGAGCCATCGTGGCAGCCATGGGGATAGTGTGCTTTCTCTTCCTCATTGAACGTAAGTGCACGTGGCCTTGGAGACCACCCACCAAGGGAGGCCTCGGGTTTCCCTGCCCGGGTGGGCCTTGGGGGTGAGTGTGAGAGCTGCGTGGCCTAGTGCCCTGTTTGCCCGTGGCTGCCTCAGCGCTCTTCTTACCAGGGAGACTTCCCCGGGGAGCCGGTTCTCTCCTGGTTTTGCTGGATTTTCTACTCTCCCCTGATTCTGGAGTGACCCATGTCCACATTCCTTCCTGCCGTCCTCCTGCCCTCCCTTGCCCCAGCATCAGGCGGTCGTGCTTGGGAGTCTTCCATCTTCCCACAGGCTGTTCCTTCTCATTCCCATCTTGCCACCACAACCTGAATTGGACCCAGTCAGCTCTTTGCCTTTGATAAGATATATCTTGGTTATAAAAGACTTACTTAATATTTTAACTGGGTAAAAAGTATCTCTTGGAAAATCAAATCTCTTATTCCATTTCAGATTCAATAGCAAACTTTTTATTTAATTGAATTTGAAATTCATTTCTGAAGTAGAGATCCAGCAGGCTCTGGTGCTGAGAAGATTCAGGACAGTTACAGAAAGAATAGAGATACCCGGGTGGCCCTGGCGGTCACACGACAGGGGCTCGAATCCCGCAGGCCATTCTGATAAGCTGTACTCAACACTTAGTTCTTTGATTGAGTTTAAACCACAGTGAAACCACATGGCAGGATACAGCTCCCCCCTGCTGCCTGCCACGTAGGGACACTCAGAGCCAGCTCCCTCCAGTCACGCTGGGCATTGCAGATCACTTCAGCTCTGCATGCAGAAGTTAATCCATATTCCATTTAGTCACTCACTTTTTTTGTCTTGCAAAAGCTAACCTTTTAATTTTTAAGATAACCATCATCTGGCCACGCTATGAGTTTGAAGACTCTCACCCCACGCTTCTATGTGGTGAAAATGGAAATAAACATTCAGATGAGGAATGTCCAGACACACCCATTGGTGTGAGCGAAAAGTGGGGGCCCCGGGCTGCACTCAGCTCCCCTTTCCCCCCTTCTGCAGAGGCTGAGTAAGCCTTCGGCCACACCGCAAACAGCCTGAGCAGGGACCTCGTGGGATGGGTGGGGCTCTGGCTCCCTCACCAGTGGGCCAACATGTGGCTTTCAGCTCTGGCTCGTGTGTCAGTGCAGTTCTGAGAAAGGCCGTTTCCACCACCTGTTTTCTTCTGCTCTGGTTCCTAGAACCTGGAGTTCTGTGCCCCTGCTCTCCAAGTGTTTGAGACACCAGCCACCCGGAGAACAATGTGCCTCTCTTTGTTAGCACACAGGGGCCCCTGGGTGTCTCCTGCCTGAGGGTAGAGTCCGTGGGGTCTTCTCTTCTCTTCCGTAACTGGAAAGGGGCTGGCTCTGGGGAGAAGAGGACATGTGGAAGGGAAAGGAGCTTGCTCAATGGCTGGAACCTCAGCACCCGCTCCAGGCATTCAGGGCCCTATGTTGATGCTTGTCTCTGTAAGCAGAGAGAGCTTGGCTCTTGTGAATAAGCCTCCCTGATCCAATTTAGGCAGATAGCAATGAGCCAGATGCCCCCTGTCCCTGGGTGCTCTCTGGCCACAGGCCCACTCACCTACAGGAGGGCTACATGCTTCATCTCTAGCCAAACAAAACCAAACTACCAGAACCTTCTGCCCAGGGAATCCTTCTGACAGTTTCCCCTTGTGCCTGGGAGGTGCACTGTGTCTGAATGATGAGACCCAGCTGTGACAACAATGGCTGGATGCTGAGTCTGAGAACAGGAGCACTTTGCAGATAGGGAGGAAACATCAAGTGCCCCTTGGTTTGTTTCTGCCCCCTCCTTGTCCCGAATCACTGACCCTGGGCAGGTACTAAAGGCATCAGATGTGCCATTCTTGCGGTCAACAGAGAATGTGGCTTTCTCTGCTGCTCCTTCACTCCTGTCTCCTGCCCAAGGTGAGCCCCAAAGGACAGGGCATCCCCTGCTCCTTTCTCAGGCCTCTCTGAGTCTCCTTTCTGAAGCTGTTCTCAAATGTGTCCCAGCCAAGGGACGTGTATGCTCAAGTCCCTGAAGGTGAAAGTCCAGGAAGAGCCATATCAGGGGAACCCCCTGGCTTGCCCCTGGGGGCATCACACTGTGAGTGGATACCGATGGGGCGAGTTGGCTCATGTCCTTTAAATTGGTGACCATACATCACAGGTGGACCATTGGGACTGCCCAACATGCCAACCATGTGTCCTTGGTCAGTGGCCTTGCCCTATGGGCTGTGCCCAGGACAGGAGGGCAACACACCCCGCAGCCAGCCACGGACCTCTGGGTGCAGACCCACCTGGCCCTACAGCATGTTGATAATAACCTTATCAACAAAACCCAGACAAGAGGTTCGATGCTGGCCTCGAGGCCAGCAGGAGTGTGCTCGGCGGCTGCATGCCCCACTATGATGTCACCCTGTGTTGTGTGGGAATGGACTTGGCCGGTGGGAGCCTGCAGCCCTGTAGCTCGTTTGGGTTGCAAGGCAGTAACCAGTTTCATCCAAGGTGATAAAGAGACCAAGGTGCTGGGTAGTCAGAGGGGGCTGCAGAGATGGAGCGAGAAGCAGTAGGGCTGGTTTCCCGCAGCGCCTAGAGGCCTGGGGTCTGGCTCTGGGTTCCCGCATTGCTCGGGGCAGGTTGCTGGCATCTGTAAAGGACACGCTGAAGCCTCACTTCTGGTTCTGTTCCTTTTCAAGTTTCCTCCCTTCCTTGCGTTTACACAAAGATGTTTGTTCCATATCAAGATAGATGTTTTATCTCCACTCATTTTTATTTCTAATGAATTTCATAACATGAAATACCTCATTACAGACATTCTTCCAGCCTCGCTCCCCTGATGTGCTTTTCCTGGTTTTGCTTTTCTTCTGAAAAGCTCGTCCTCTGAATGAGGGTCACAGGCTTGTCCGCACAGCGTCCGCGTGCTCTGCTTGTGATTATTGGCCATGCTGGGAAGTATTTTCCGTATTTAAAGTAGCGTTCACGTTCACAGTGTTGGCACTGGCTGGCGGTGATCTGCCATACCCCCCTTGCACACAAGTGGGCTGCCAGGCCGAGTGACTGGGGACAGGCAGGGGTGTGTGTGGGAGTCACTGGTGGGCCAGCCAAGCTGTGCCCTTGCCCTTACCTGGCATGCTATAGTGATGGCTTTTTTCTGAAACGAATGCCGATTTAGTAAAGGTATAAGATGGCATCTTGTGTTTTATTAAATAAATTTTATTGTGTATATTTAAGGTATGCAACATGGTGTTACAGATACATAGAGATAGTAAAAAGGTTACTAGTAAAGTGAAGCAAGTTAACATAGCCATCGCAACTCACAGCTGCCCGCTTTTGTTTTTGTGGCAAGAGCAGCTCAAATCCACTCATTTAACGTGAATCCTGCACACAGTCCAGTTTCACCGCCGGTGCCCCCGTGTTGCCCTGCCCTCGGGTCACGTAGCTCACTTGGCATTGCCGTGGTGGTGGACCTGCTCAGCCTGGACTCATGTTTGCTCTTTCAGATCCGAAGGACGTCAGGTGCTCCTCCACCCTGGTGACGGTAAGGACCCTGTTTTCTTGTCCTTTTCTAGAACAGTATGCAGTTCTGACCACTTCCCCAGCCTGCTCCTGCCTGTGCGCTGTCAGACAGAAACACACAGGGTAGACAGAAGTCCCACCCTCAAAATATTGGCAGTTCTAAGAATGGAGAATATTCTGTTTTGGGTTTTGCTGATAATAACCTTATCAGCAAAACCCAGACAAGAGGTTCAATGCTGTCCAGATGAAGGACTTCATGCTAAGGGGAACCAAAGGCTGGATCCTGGCCAGGCCTCCTCAGGAGTGGAGACCTCCTGGTTTCCCCAGGGGCCTCAGCGTGACTGGGGAAAAATGCACGTGTCAGCTGGCTGCCATCACTTAAGTTGGTGGCTGCATGTCTCAGGTGGCCGAGAGGTCTGCCCAGCATGCCATTCCTTCTCTTCTGTACCCCTGCCTAGCCCAGCCAGCGTAGGCCCTGCAGGCAGGATTGCTGACCACGTTGGCTGCCATGAACGAGCCCTACCCTAGCTGCCTCCACCCGCAGCCAGTCACCACTGGCCACTTCCCCATCTGGCTAAGGCCAGCCCTCCCGTGGTACCGGTCCCCTCCCTCTCATGGCCCAGGGCTTGACTCCCGCAGACACACCCCCTGCCCCAAATACCATTCCTGGCACACTCATGTAGTATTGATGGCTGTCCTGGAAGAAAGTCCCTCTGGCCCTCATGCCTGCTCCCAGCCACCCTGCTCCCCATGTCTACTGGCATGACACCCCTCCTGTCTGCAGGCCACCGCCACCTCACAGGAACAGCCCATCCAGGTCCCAGCAACGTCACCTGGACACATAGGGTGGTCAGCTCTCTGGCCTCACCCTGCTGGACCTGTCACTCGCATCTGACCCGATGCTTCCCTCCCTCTGGGAAAGGCTCCCCTCCCTGGGCTAACATGTTAGTCACGTCTGTGCCGAGTGTCAGACCCCCGATGTGGGGGTGCCCCCAGGCTTCTCTGCGGCCTCCTCTCTCCTTGTCTGCCCGCTCACTGCAGGAGAGCGCGCTCGGGCCTTTCAGCGCCCCCAGGTGCATTGATGTCGAGTCACCATGCTGTCCCCAGAGTGACCCCTCCCCTGAGCTCCACAATCTGAGACCTCACCACCACTCAACCTTCCCACAGAGATGTCTGAGTGTCCTTCAGACTTAACACAACCAGAGAAGATCTCTTGATTTTACCCCTAAACACACCGATCCCCCAGCATCCCCCATCTCAGTCAGGAAGCTGCTGTCCACCCTGTGGACAGGCCAGACCTGAGGAGCCAGCCTAACACCGCCTCCCTTCAGCCCCGCACCCCCTCCTTGGCCATGTTCTGTCAGTTCTACTCTGTTCTGTGAGGGGGTGTGGAATGGAAACCCTCTCACCTCCTCCACATCTACCCCCTGGTCCCCGTCACCGCCGTCAGCTCTCCTCCGAGCCACTGCTCATCAGCTTCCTGGAACGATCCACTTTTGCTCCCCAGAATCTCTTCTTCACACCTCACTTGCAGAGACTGCATTGAAACAGACGTCAGAGCACATCAGCCCTTGCATAACACAGTCCAGTGGCTCCATGTCACCCCATGTGAAATCCTCACCAGTTCATCTGGTTGATCTTTGGTCACCCTCACAGAAGGGTGCGAGCCCCTCGGGCCTGGATCATCACTGGGTCCCTGCGCCTGGAGCACCACCTGGCCTCGTGCAGGAGAGGGCGCCAGAGTCCTTTTTCTGTCTTTTAATCCATCGGGCTCCTGGGTGTGATTCATGTGGAAAGAAGGGTTCTGATACTTGATGACAAAAACAAAGAAACAAAATGAAGTTTGAAAACCAGTGCCTTCAGGAAGGTCAAACACCATATGATGTTTTTAAAACTATGGTTGAAATTTTAAAATGTTTTAAAAAGCCGTGTTCCTGCCATGAGCATGAATTTCAATTTCCAAGCTTGTACAGTCGTGCTGTGAAGTAGCTTAAAGCTGCCTGGACCACCCATCTTGAGACTGGGGAGAACTTCGGCACACACCTTCCGCCCTGGAACATCTTCTGTCCTCTAAGAAGAGCTTTTCCCACCCAGGGGCGGCCAGGCCTGAGGATAGGAAGCAGGCGTGCAGGAGGTTTTGGGGAGGGGCAGGTCTTCCTCAACACAGCTTTTAGGAATATGAGAGCACATCTAAGCGAGAGGCATTGCTTCTGCTGTTTGTGTGTACGAGTTTGGGGCTGAAGCATGTGTTTCATTCTCCCTGTTCAAATCCTCTCCAAGCAGTTCACTGACATCTAAGCGAGAGGCATTGCTTCTGCTCCTTGTGTGTATGAGTTTGGGGCTGAAGCCTGTGTTTCATTCTTTTTGTTCAAATCCTCTCCAAGCAGTTCACTGAGATCTAATGGTGCCCAGGTGTCCCTGATGTGCCATGAGGCAGGTGGTCCAGAGAAACAGCTTCTTGTCCTCTTTCCTCTCCATGCTGGCTGGTCACAGAGGGAGAGATGGCTGATATCTGGGGATCTTCTGCAAACAGCCCCAAAGTTCTTTTTCCTGCAGGAATGTTACCTGCTCTGTGCAGGACACCGACAAGACCCTTGTCACGGGCCTTCCCGAGGGAGCCGAGGGCAGTTTGGCCAATGTCCCATCAGCTGCTGTCCTTCTGTAGTATCTTCCCTTTATCACAAATGGGAGCTTTTGGGCAAAGCAAAATGCATTTGTAAGAGATTTCAGATGTGCTGACTTGTTCTGGGAAGTTCCCATGTGGAAGTGTTATTTTTAGGATAAAGTTCTAATTTTTTCCAATATTTTAAAGTTTTTGTTATGGAGACTTTAAACATATAAAAAGGTAAAAATAACAGTATAATGAACCCCTGTGTACCCATTACCCAAGTTTCCAACAGTTGGTCAATCTGATTCTATGAACGCCCCTTCTAATACTGTCCCTTCCCACCTCCTGCTGATGTATTTTGCAAGCAAATAGCAATCATCTTAATATTTTGTCTCTGACTACTTCAGCATGTTTCCAAAATATAAGGACTCTTTTATGTGAAACAAAATGTAATATACCATTATCACACTTAAAAACCAATGGCAAAGAATAGAAAAACAGTAGAGAAAATCAATGAAACCAAAAGTTGGTTCTTTGGAAAGATCAACAAAATTGATCATCCTGCACCTAGACTGACCAAGAATAAAGGAAGACTCAAATTACCAAAATCAGGACCAGGAAAGGTGGCATTTCTGCCACCTTTACTGAAATAAAATGGATTATGAGGGAACTATATGCCAACCAATTAGAAAACTTAGAATAAATGGAAAAATTCACAGAAGGACAGAAACTACCAAAACTGACTCAAGAGAGGAGGAAATTCTGAATAGATCTAAAACAAGTAAAGAAATTAAATTGTTAATTTAAAAATTTCACTCAAAGAAAATCCCAGGACCAGATGGCTTTACTGGTAAATTCTGCCAAACATGGAAAGAAGAGTTAATACTAATTACTCACAAACTCTTCCAAAAAATAAAAGTAGGGGGAAACTTCCTAATTCATCCTATGAGGTGTTATCGTAATAACAAAAGAAGACTAAAACCTCTTAAGAAAACTGTACAACAGTATCTTTTATGAATGTAGATGCAAAACTCAATAGCAGCAACCTGAATTCAGCCACCTACAAAAGGATTATATACCATGATCAAGTGGGATTTATCCCAGGAATACACAGTTGGCTTAACAGGTAATGTTAATGTAATACACCATATGAATGGATAAAGGACAAAAGCTGCATGATCATCTCAGGAGAAGCAGGAAAAGCACTGGACAAAATCCAACACCCTTTCATGTGAAAACACTCAACAAACTAGGAATAGAAAGCGATTTCCTTAACCTGACAACGGGCATCTAATAAAACCCACACCTCACAGCACTGCTTAATGGTGAAAGACTGGGTGCTTTCCTCCTGAGATCAGGAACAAGACTAGGAGGCCTGCTCTTGCCATTTCTATTTACCATTGTAATGCAGGCAGGCCAGTTAGGCAAGAAAAGGATATAAACGGCATACAGATTGGATAAGAAGTAAGACTACTTCTCTTTGGAGATGACATGATCTTTTATGCAGAAAATCATAAGGAGTCCTCAAAAAAATGGTTAGAGTGAATTAACAAGTTAGCAAGGTTGTAGGAAACAAGACCAGTATACAAAAATCAATTGTATTTCTATACACTAGCAATCAACAATCCGAAGATGAAATTAAGGCCGTTTCATTTACAATAGCATCAAAAAACATTATGCGAAGCAGAAGAAACCAGTCACAAAAGGTCACATATTATATGATTTCATTCATATGAAATGTCCAGAATAGGCAAACCTAGAGACAGAAAGGAGATGAGTGGTTGTCACGGACTAGGGTGGGAAGAAAGGGGGGATGACTGCTAACAGGTATGGGGTTTCTTTTTGGAGGTGATGAAAATGTTCTCAGATTGTAGTGATGGTTGCAAAACTCTGAATTTAAAAACCACTGAACTGTGAACATTAAATGAGTGAATGGTACAGTATGTGAATTCTGTCTCAACAATGCTATTATGAATTTTTTAAATCTATAATCCTTTCTATTATCACACAACTACTCAATGGTCAGATCTGCTGATTGTTTTATAAATGATTTTGCACTGTGTTTAAGCAAGGCCTAGGCAAGGTCCACTCCTTCTGATTAGTTAATTTAATATGCCTCTTAAGCCTCTTCTAATTTATAGGACCTCAATGTTTTTTTTTTTTTTTTTGGTATGGTGTTATTCTCCTTTGAATTGCTTTTGTCAAAATAAAAAATGGTCATTTTTTCTACCAAGTTTCCCACATTTGAGGCTTTGCTGACCTTGTACCTGGGGTGTGTTTCATGTGTTCCTCTATCCCCTGTATCTCCTGGAAACTGGAAACCTTGATCTGATCCAGATTTGATTTTTCTAATTAGTTTTTGTTTCAAATGAATCACAATTAATATGAAAGAGAGTATTCAATTATTTACCATTTGCCTTGAGTCTGAGGGTGCTAATAAGAATGTCTCTTTATGCTTCTGCCCTGTGCTATTGAAGAGCCATGGGAACCTGTTCTTTTGATTTGTATTTGATTCCTAGGTTACTTAGGTTTAGGATATCTATCTTGTGCCCTAATCTAGGACCTCATTGGGTTCAAAACCCTGTATCAGTTGTGTCAAAATTAATGCTTTTTATTAATATCTTCAGATTAGTTGGGGTTGTGTTCAGCAGCAAGCAACAGAAAAGCCCACAAGCAGTGACTAAAACAAGATGGGAAGGTATTTCTCTCTTCTATTCAGGAAATCTGGAGAGAGCCAGCCCAGGATGATGTGGGGTGTGTGTGTTGAGTGTCAGGGACACAGACTCCTCTTGTCTTTTCGTTCTTCCCCTGTGCATGGCTTCATGCCAAAGGTGATATATTCCAACCAATTAGAACAGTGCTGGGCACAGAGTTGATGCTTAATAATTATTTGTTGAATGAGTGAGTGAATGATTGGTCAGTGGCTGCTGGAGCTCCGGCCATTACATCTGTATTCCAGCCAGCAGGAAGGAGCGAAAGGACATTAGGGACAGGCCCCTTCTCTTTCAGGAGACTTCCTAGCATTTCCTAACATCATTTCTGCTTAGCTGACCACATCAAGCTGAAAAGGAATTGTAAGATAGGGTTTGCCTGAGCACCCACGTTCCTGGCTGAAAAGCAGGAAGAAGAGGGCCCGGGTGATGCTGGCAGCCTCTGCACACCGCGGGGGGCCCGAGTGCTGGGGAGCGGGAACCCATCTCTGCTTCTGCCTGGAATGATCGGGTGATAAACTGGCAAGATAATCGCCCCTAGCCTGGCAGGCTTTGCCCTCCCTCTGAGCACAAAACAAATGTATTTTTAAAGGTATTTTGTTACATTTTCAGGTAATAAGATCAATAGTTTTTCTTAACCTTCAGAAACCTTTTCAGGGGAAATGCCTCGAAATGTAAAGGGTGGGATCCAACTGTCCATCTGAACGGAGTTTAACCCATGCTCTGTCTTCCCCGTGTTTCCCACCGTTTGGAGGCCCCATAGATCTCTACTTGCAGATCTCATAGGTAGCGTGCAAGCCTGGTGGTTTTTCTTCTCAAATGCATCCAGCACTAGTGCCAGAAATCTAAATCGTCTGGGCCCCTCTAAGCCTTAGAAATTGTTTTGTTATGATTTATACTAGAGTGAATGAATAACATCTTTCTAAGTACAGACTGATTCCTTATTCTAAAGGAAGTTTGTTTGGACTATTTCATCAACAAACAACAATGACATTTTACCATTAGAGAATTTCAACAATTATTTTTATACCATTAATTATCTTCAAAAGGGGTTCTACATAGAGCCCTATAGAAATAATGGTTAGGAAATGGTACCTTTATTCTAGTGCCCAAGAAACTGCCTTCATTTCTTCGCTTTTCACTTGGTAACAGGAGATCACTTTGAAAGGATTTTGAGTTTTGGAGTGTATCAGTGCAGTCCTTCCACCTCCCTGCCCCCTATTGGCAGGTCCACATTCTGGGGCTGTTGAGCAAGCCACACTCTCCTTCCGTAGAGACAGGCTTTTTCCTTCAGAAGCATCTGGCTGACCTAGGGAGGGCAGGTGTTCCTCACAGGTTAAAGGGAAAGATTGGTCTGTGCCTTTTCATTTCAAAACCGTTGAAACAATCTCACAGCCATTCAGAAAAGTTAAGTTGGCTTAATGGGTATTTTTACATTTGGTTACACCTCTGTCTTAGCTCTTTCTTCAAGAGAGGATTTTATTTTCACATTCTATTATCTGAGAGTCTGGAGTGTTGAGATCAACCATTATTCTGTTTAAATCAGTTGTCTTATGTCCTCTTGGTAGCTTTTTTGGGATACAGTAAAGCCAGGTTTAATTTCTAGCTGTTGAATCAGTATTGCTCTAATGAAACTTTTTTTTCCCCAGCACTCAAAAGGCTATGAGAATGGTACAAACAGATTGAGACTCCAGAAGCAAATCTTGAAGAGCGAAAAGAACAAGCCTCTGGTAAGTCACCACAACTTCCACTTCCTAGAATGTCGGAGCTGCAGGAAAACTCCTTTGAGCCACGCCGGCTCTCTGTCCCTCTGCCTATGTGACATGTGTCACAAACATCCAGGTCTTAAAAAAATTGTGTCTCATTTTATTTCTTAGTAAAGTGTGAGTTTGCCCTTATTGGCTCTCTTTGGATTTTACACTTAACCAATTCATTCATTCAGCAGCTCCGCAGCTTTCAATGTCCCAGGCACTATTCCAGGTGTTGGGGGCGGTGCTGGCATAGACAGAAAGCAGGCAGAGACATCCCCCAAGCGGTGCCAAGGGCCAGGAAGACAGGCTGAGCAGGCTGTATTTTCAGCTGGCCTTGGGAGGCTTCCCTAGGCAGGCAGTGTTGGAACAGAGCTGTGAGGGACTGGAGGGAGAGTCTGCAGGTGCCTGAGCACAGAGGGTGTCAGGGTGAGGGGCGCACAGTGGGCTGGCCACGTGAGGTGCACACAGAAAACTGACATCATGGGACCAAGAAAAGGTAAGGGAGAAGCAGGTAACAGAAGGAGGCATCTCCCCCTCCCCCATGTCACAGATGAGGAATTCGGGACACAGAAATGCTAAGTTAATCTGCCTTGTCATCCGCGGTAGCAGGGAGGCCTCAGTGCAGGTCTGGCCCACCCCTAGCACCTGATCAGGCCTCCTGTCCCCTACCCTTCCCATCCTCGATCCTTGTAGAAGCTCCTCACATTGCTGCTGCTTAGCTGACCACACCAAGCTGCAGCAGGCATTTTAAATTTGAGTTTAATCATTGAAGTTATAAGCTGTTCTCTTTCTAAATCAGGTTTTTTGTTTGTTTGTTTTGTTTTTTGAGACAAGACCTTACTCTGTCGCCCAGTCTGGAGTGCAGTGGCATGATCTCGGCTCACTGCAACCTCCGCCTCCTGGGTTCAAGTGATTCTGCTGCCTCAGCCTCCCTAGTAGCTGGGATTACAGGCACCCACCACCACACCTGGCTGAATTTTGTATGTTTTTAGTAGAGGTGGGGTTTCACCATGTTGGCCAGGCTAGTCTTGAACTCCTGACCTCAGGTGACCCACACGCCTCAGCCTCCCAAAGTGCTGGAATTACAGGCTTCAGCCACCGCACCCAGCCTCTAAATCAGGTTTAACCTTCTACAGCAGACACAGGGCTTCTCCTCTGTGAGAAAGACCCCTCCAGCAAGTGTGAGGGGTTGCTCTCCCTATCTTTGTAAATTAAATAGCTTAAAGGATTAATGTACTAAACATGCATCTCACTTTTTTATTGACTGGAGAAATTTATTTGTAGTGGCTGAAATATTAGAAAAGGGAAGAATGATGTCTCGTGCATCTGGGTTCTTGGATTTTAGGGAGACCGTAGGCAGTGACTAATTCAACCAAAATGCTTTAAAATCTGTACTTACTTCTGAATTCACATTTAAACAAATCATGTCCCAATCAGTGTCCAAAAGGCTGTCACCCCTCTCTGATGATACTGAAGCCTGCCACTTGCTCTGAATCAAGACCACAGGCCCTTTCTTCTGGTGTAGTAACTGACCCATAGAACTAGCCTTGGCTTCTGAGTATAGATTCTCTCTTTCCTTTTCCGGCCCTCTAAGAAAGGCTGTTTACAAACTTGCCATGAAGGAGCCAGTTACGTAAGTAAAGGCACTGGCAGGCCTGGTTTCAGGCCGAGGGTGATGCTTCAGATGACCACGACCGGTCGCATGCTGGCCTCGCTTATGTGGCATCCCCTTTCGGCAGGCTTGCCATTGCTCTTGGATCAGGTAGGCGGGGAGAGTGCCCCATGAGGTTGGCTGCACACTCTGGATGTCCCCTTTCCCAGAGTGACCGCTGGGCTCAGTGGGGTGTCACCCAGCCCCTGACCTCCACTCCTTTTCAGACAGAGCTGCTACATTATGTCACGTAGCAGGCACTTTCTCAGTGGCCTCTTGAAGAGACATGTAAAGAAAGCTGGGAGGGCGGGGAGCAAATGTGGGGAAGAGAAGGAGGCTCTGCTGTCACTTGGCCACGTGGCACACCCGCAAGTCCCCATGGGCATTTTAGAGGATTGTCTTGGGGACGGTCGTGCTTGCCTTCCCTGTAGTCACTTGTCACTTTTCCTCCTTGATGTCTCTGAGGATCCTTCTGATTGGCTGTGGCTCAAGAACTGCTGGGCCCACCAAACACGGCATGAGCGCGGAGTGGGTATTTGGAGGTTGAATGTGACTCCACCATGCACTTTGCACGCCAAGTGGGGCTCCACAAATCTCTCTGTGATGGCTTTTCCCAAAGGGAAGCTGCAGACACCATCGGGTAGCGGGGTGAGCTTAGCACTTTTAGATAGAGCGATCATTATTACACAGTCCCCCCACATGCGTCTGTGTGTATTTTTGTTGTGTGTGTGTGTGTGTTTTAGTAGAGGGAGCCCTTTTCTCTTTGAAAGTGTAAGCCGTAAGCGTGGAGCGCACTGGCCACAGAAGCCCCCACACCCACCGGGGGCTCCACAGATCCCATTTGGGGCTCTTGGGACACAGACTGGAAACTGCTTGTTTAGAGGCAGAGGTGCCTCTTGGCCTCCAGCCTTGTCTTGGTCCACCCAGTGGCTTCTTGTTTGCTGTGTAAGGAGGAGGCAGCAGCAGCCCCCTGTTTGTTTTGGAAAACCAGCCATGGCCTCACACTCTTTCCCATCTCCTCCAGGAGCAAACAACTGGGGTGTGGTGGCTGCCAGCCCTGTTTAAGATGAGTGGCTCTGAGCACAGGGCCTGTTCTCAGCAGAAACAGAGCCTTCCGTCTGTCTAGGGGGCTCCTTGCTGCTTAGATAAGGAGCAGAGGATCTGTGTCTCTGGCTTTAAACCAGCCCAGCAAGTGGACCCTGGAGCACTTTACAAATCCTGCAAGGACTGTGGGTGGCCCTTGGGCACCTGGGTCCTACCTGAGGCCAAGTAGGTCTTCTGTGTCCACCTGCGGTCACTTCTCTGTGGGTCGGAGGGTGTGCTTCTCCTGGCTAAGCGGCCTCGTTCCACTTGACTTTTCTCCAGCTGGCTGCATTTCACCCACTGCTTAGCCTGTTTCCTGCGGAACAGCCTGTGAAGTCCTGTAGCCCTCAGCTTGCTATGAGTGGAACTTGCCTGGGGCTGCCCCAGGGACTGCTTCCGCGGGGCTGGTGGAATTTGGGGCTTCTCAAAGCCCCCCGGGGAGATTCCAGTGCTTAGCCACAGTAGAGCATTACTGATTTAGTTTCCTAAACTGGACGATTAGCAGAATTCATGAGAGAAAAGTTTATTCCGAAACTCGAGTCGCTGTTCTTTGCTTTCACAAAGGGCCGTGATGGAATTATCATCGGGAGCATGTTAGGCATCTGCACTCAGGCTTGTCATCTTCATTCCAGAGCACCTGACTATGTGGCCACATATGAATATCTTCATCAGAGACCCACTCTCCATGCCAGAGTCCTAGCCGTGAAGCCAGGCTTCCTGGGGGATGTAGACGCTGGGCTGCCCCCGAGGCCACCCACTGGGTGCCCACACTGGGCTGCACTCGGTGCCACCTGCCACCCGGTTTCCAAATGTCCGTTTTCCACTGGAAGAGAATTCTAAATATTCTGAATATCAAGGGGCAGGGGAATGTGGAATACATTACCATTTTCTTTTTTTTTTATATTAAACTACATTTTTAGTCCAACTTATAACAGGTTATAGTGAGATGAATACCACAAAGCCTGTTTGATTTTGTGAAAGGTCTGAGATACCTAGAAGCATTTCTTTGTAAGACCTTGAACCTCATAGCTCACTCATGAAGAGCATTTTTATTTTATTTTCATTCTTTTTTGAGACAGGGTCTTGCCCAGGCTGAAGTACAGCTGCACAGTCACAGCTCACTGCAGCCTCAACCTCCTGGGCTCAGGTGATCCTCCTGCCTCAGCCTCCAGAGCAGCTAGGACTACAAGCGCATACCACCACATTCCACTTTTTTTTTTTAGGTCTTACTGTGTGGCCCAGGCTAAGATTATTTTTATGTTATCCTTGCTCTGACTTGAAATCCCACTCTAGGTTGGGGAATCACTCTTCTTTGCTTTAATGAATGTACACTTTGTCCTTTAGGAACGTCTAGACAATCAGAATTCCTAAATATCAGAATAGGTGTATTTTAAAATAATGTTGGTGTATTTTAAAATAATGTTGTTTCTGGTCATATATGGCCATTGTGAACTCCTAAAAAATACAGGATCATGTAAAGAATTTCTTATTAGCATTTCGATAAAAATTACACGTAATTCTACCACTTGGTGACAACCATTGTTGGCTTAGATTTTAGCTTCTTTCTTTCTAGAAATAGATCCTATAGTTGCCTAGTTATATATGTAGATATTTATACATTCTTTGAGGTTACAGTGACATGCAGTTTTGAATGATGTGTTATTTGATGTGTCGTAAGCATTTTCCTGTCATTAAAATCTCCCAAGCTTTTTTTTACAAGATGTCATTCGTATGGATGTATTTGAATTTTCTGATTTTTCTCGATGATGTGACGTCCATTTTACTTTATAAGTATCTTTTTACTTTTCAAATTACTTTTTGCAAATAGATTCCTAGAATTTCTGGATCAGAGGATCTGTGTACCTAGCCGTTCATGAAAATGCATGAATGCTAATCATTCTAACGCAGTGGCCAGGTGGGAATGTCACCCAGGATGTCTCCAAGGCAGTGGAAGAGAGAGCCGCCAGGCACCCTCGTCATTAGGAAGCCTGGCCCCACTTCACCCAGACTGCCCGGCTGGTAACACCTTTCCTTTTTGTTCCCAATGGATTTGCCTCCAGGACCCAGAGATGCAGTGCCTGCTGCTCTCAGATGGGAAGGGCTCCATCCACCCGAACCACGTCGTCATTCTCCCCGGGGACGGTGGGAGTGGCACAGCCGCCATCAGCTTCACAGGGGCCTTGAAAATTCCAGTAAGTAAACGTGCCCAGGAGGAGTTTCAGAAAGGGCTGCTGTGCTGGCTGTGGGAAGTCTGGTCGGTTGATGATTAAGCTTAAAAAGAAATCTGTGGTTATAGAACCCGGGGATTCGAATCCATAGCCAAAGCTAGACGCTGCACAGTGGTAGCTTCGGGACTGAATATGTCTGCAGTGATATTTGGTTTGCCTCATACCATGTTTAAATGTTCTTTGAAATTCGTTTTCTCCATGTAGAAATTCAGAAGGTTCATAGAAAAATGGGGCTCCCTGCCTTCACTGGAAAAACGGAAAGCCTGGCGCCCTGGGCCTGCCCCCACCTGACAGGTTGGGGAACTGAGGCCCTGACTACTTTGCCACCTGGCCCCTGTGTCCCGGCCCCTCCCCAGTGCACTTGCCCTCCCACAGGCCTTGAGCGTGAGCCCATGGGAGGCGCTGTCACTGAGTGCCATGCCGTGGCCTTCGCCAGCCCGGCTGGATTCTCTTTCCCTTTAAAGTGACTTTAGGCCAGGCGCAGTGGCTCACGCCTATAATCCCAGCACTTTGGAAGGCCGAGGCAGGCGGATCACCTGAGGTCAGGAGTTCAAAACCAGCCTGGCCAACATGGCAAAACCCCGTCTCTACTAAAAATACAAAAATTAGCTGGGCGTGGTGGCAGGCGCCTGTAGTCCCAGCTACTCAGGAGGCTGAGGCGGGAGAATCACTTGAACCCGGGAGGCGGAGGTTGCAGTGAACCAAGATTGTGCCACTGCACTCCAGCCTGGGCGACAGAGCAAGACTCTGTCTCAAAAAAAAAAAAAAAAGTGCCTTCAGTGCCACAGCCCATGGTCTGATTGCCTGTGCATGTGAGCAGAGGACGCCAAGAGTGAGGGGGAGGATGCGGGGACCAAGGGAAGAACGAGCAGCACAGGCGGGAGAAGCCTTGGGGCCCTCAGAATCTGGACCGGGCTGGTCCTCGGTGGTGCTGCTGGCCTTGCCTCCAGACTAGAAGGGCGTCACTGTGCCCCTCAGTGGGTGATCAGTATCAGGAACAAGGTGACTTGGAGCAGATGAGCGGGAGGGGCACTGTAGGGAGATTTCTTGCTGCTTTCAGTTTTTATTACATTCATGGACTCCCTCAGCAGAGAATCTAAGGAGCCGTGCACAGGGTGTGGAGACACTGTATTCTTCCGATGGGGGCAGAGAGCTGAGAGCAGGGGCGTGGGAGGGAGACCAGACCCTGCTGTGTGGGCTGGGCAGGCTGTCCAGGGAGTACTGTCCAGGGGGCGCTGTCCAGGGAGTGCTGTCCAGCGGGGGCTGTCCAGGCCGTGCCCTCCAGCACTGACAGCCACAGCACCAGGGAGCAGACACAGCTCTCACTTGTTGACACGAGCTAGAGAAAGGCAGAGGGTCAGGGGCACAGGCCTGAGGCCCCTCAGCAGGTCAGGGCTGGAAGTATAAACAATGCAACCCAGACCTCAGAATCCTATCACAGAAATTAAAGACTGGGGAGAACCTCGGCTTCAGAACAGAAAGTCTTCCAGTGCCCAGGAGAAACTGGGCCTGCAGAGGCGGACCCTGGAGCCAGTGTTCAGCCAGAGGAGAACGTCCCAGCCCAGGCTGGGCACCAGCTCATGGGGAAAGGGCTGTGCATGCCGGCCTGTGGAAGCTGCTGGGTTTAAGTAAAAAGATTTGTTTTTAATTGTGTCCTTAATACTAGTGACCTTTTCTGCTATACCTTCCTCTGTAGCTACCCCCAAATACTTGTACTAAAAGTAGGGTGCACACTAGTATAAAAATACAGGTGTTTATATAGTGGAGGTATAGACAGTATGGGCTTCAGAGGTCCCGCTCAAGCCTCCCCCTGCCACCACCAAGCTGAGTGTTCCAGGCAAGTGTGGCACACTCTGAGCCTCCATGTCCTCATCTGTCACATGGGTTCCATCCCTGGGGTAATACCATTCGTTGTTCTGAGGATGAAGTGAGGTCATTTAATGACAACTAAACACAATGCCAGGCCCGTGAAAGGCATATGGTAAATTACACGTACACATCCTCATGAACTGTGAAGACATCAACTCGTTTCATTTTAGAATGACTTGGCGAAGTAGAGCGCTGGGTTCCCCCGGCCCCCATTTTGATTGATTTTCAGTGCACAGACGGCTGGGGGATTCAGTGCCGCAGAGTTACTGGATTTCCCACTCTGAATTTTCAGATGGCATCTGGAATTTTTATCTCACAAGTGCCACCTCTTTTTAAAAGTAGATGTAAAACAAACACAAACAGGCATTTTACAGAACCCACCACTCGATTTCCTCACTCATACCTACGTGTCTCTTTTCATTGTTTTCCCTGATATGGACTGGTTTGTAGTACTCACAAGGCGGGATGCAGTAGCCTGTACGCCTGTGTGCTGACAGAATGGTCGGAATTGTTTGATCTGTGTGTTTCCAGGTGGCTTGATAATTTACAATTTCAGTTCCAGGGAAGAAGAAGGAGCCATTCAATACTCAGGCCACTGCACCTGGCTATACGAGAACTCCTTTAATAGCTAAGTTTTCCAGGCGATGTAGTATGAAAATCAAACCCGTACATGTTTTCGTTGACTCTACTCTGATGTAAAGACACTGGGTTTTGATCCTAAAAGGTAGTCTCCATTTCAAAATTCAGAAATTTCATAGATAAATAGGGCTTCCTGTCTTCACTTGGAGAGCAGAAAATCTGGCCACACTGGGCCTGCACCCCATGTGACAGTGGCCAAGGAGCTGCAGCTACGGCCCCACCCATCTCAGGGGCCCCGCCCCTCCCTGGTGCCCCTGCTGGGGTGAGCCCTCCACTGTTCCCGGGTCCTCACTACACCACACAGCGGTGCAGCACCCTCCCCAGTACGTGTCTGGAGGTGATAAAGCCAGCCCAGAGACAGGATGTCTTTATGGGAGCGAAGTCGTATTTAACTCTGTTGCGTATTTACACACCTGCTGACTCCACATTTGGAGGAGACGCCCGACTGCTCTGTCTTTCAGGGTGTGATAGAGTTCTCGCTGTGTCTGCTGTTCGCCAAGCTGGTCAGCTATACTTTCCTCTTCTGGCTGCCCCTGTACATCACGAATGTGGGTGAGTATCCGCCGCTAGAACACATTAAATTCCGCACAGTGACTGGGGTCTGAACTCTCTTCTATCTGCTGTCTTCTAGAGTCTTGGAAACACAAGGTCACGAAGGGTGATTTGAGAGGCACACTTTTCAATAAAGTACTATGATGAAACATAGGCTAAAAAGAATTCAGATATGCAAATTGTATTGCCATAATGGTAAACTTTATGGGGCTTAACGGTTGACACGTTCTATCCCAGCTAGGTCTACCAGTTCATGAGGTACTTCCTGTTCTGGGGCAGCCTGCGTTTAGATGTGGGCTACACTGAACTTTGGATCTTAGCAGCCAGTGAGCAGAAGCAAAGCCTCTGGAGACCTGAGAGAAGAAATCTCTGATACTCTGACCTGGAAATGGCTTCTGGGAGATAGCTTCTCATTTTTGGCAGGGCCGACAGTTTTGCTTTATGTTTCAGAAGCCCCGCAGTGGCTGCGGCTATAGATTATCAGAAAATGTGCCAGTGAAATAGTAACATGCCCCCCCATGTCATGTGTGACCACAGGACAGACAAGAGGGCATGAACAGTACTTAAGGGAAGGGGCCGTTGAGTGGGGAAACCAGAACCCTGGCTGAGAGGAAGCGGGGATGGTCCAGGAGCACGTGGAGGGCTCTTCGCCCAGGGAGCCAGAGAGAGCGAGAGGAAGGAGAAGACACACACTGGGCCGTCAGGGAGGGGCAGGGTCCGGCGATGTCTCAAAGAGGAGGCCTTTGAGAATGCGGGAGGCTGAGGAGCGCAGACCACCTATTCTGGGGATGCAGATCCCACCAGAGGAGAATGCTGGCAGCACGAGGCTGGAGGCTGAATACCCCAGGAGGGAAGTTGGGGAGGTGGTCTGAGGACTGTCCCACAGCCTAGCAGGGACAGGGCCTGCCCAAGGGCCAGTGACTGGGGAGGCAGCAAGGAGCACCCTTGGATCCTGAGGTTCCTTCCCTGCCTCATGACCCCCGCCTCACTTTGGCCAGTGAGCTGCACACAGCTGGGCCTTCTTTCTCCCTTCTTCCCCTGTGGTTGCAAAAGGGGTGACGTTCTCAGGACTTGAGTCTTGAACTGCTGACATTTCCAGTCTGTTTGAAAAAAGCAAAGTTTCCTGTCCATGCCATTGATGATTCGGAACGGCTGGGTTTGACCCGCGCCCCAGATGCTTCGCAGTCTCCTCTCCTACGCCCGGCCGGCTCAGTCCACCTTAAAGCCCAGTCTCCTTTCTCACGCCGTGGCCAGCTCAGTCCACCTTAAAGCCCAGAACTTGTACAAAACCTCGTGGAGGGCACCCTGAGCTGGTGCGGGGAGGCCTCTGTGTCCTCATCTGCAGCTCTAAAGCCACGTGGTCAGACAGCACGTGTGACAGGATGCTCGAGCATCCAGGCGCCTTCCACACCCCACTTCTGTCCTGTGTTCATCTAACTTCATGGCAGAGGGGCCCCTGGGGGGCCTCTGAACCAAAGGTGGGATAATTAGACTGAGCAGAGGAAGGCCACGGATTTTGGTTAAGAGTGTTTTCATCCTTTCTGTGTTGTTTTTTAAATTGAGTTAACCACTAATTGCTCCTTGGTATAAATCAAGCTATGGAACCGGAGCCTCGTGCATGGGTCCTGTTCTGCCATGGTGTGTCGCTGTGATGCATGAAAGAGATCCTCATTGTTTCACACTCCGTTGTCATTTTAATAGATCACCTTGATGCCAAAAAAGCGGGGGAGCTCTCCACCCTGTTTGACGTGGGCGGAATCTTCGGTGAGTTCATTAAGACTTGTTCTGCTGCAACAATAATTTCGCAAGGCGCGTGATCTCTGAGTTGATTCACTGCTCAGAGGGAACAGGGTTCCCCAAGGTCTCATATCCCCTGAGTGGACCCAGCCCAAAAGGGTCAGGCCGTCACCTGGGGGTGGTCTTATGGTCTCCCTCCCTCCCCAGGGCCCTGACTGCACTTGAACAGCTTCCCTTAGAAATAGCATGCCAGCTGGGCTCAGGGGCTCATGCCGGTTATCCCAGCACTGTGGGATGCCCAGTTGGGAGGATTGCTTGAGGTCTTCTTGTTATGAAGACCAACCTGGACAACACAAGATCCCTCTCTACAAAAAAAAAACAAAAAACATAGCTGGGCATGGTGGCTCCAGCCTGTGGTTCCAGCCTTGGGAGGCTGGGATGGGAGAATGGCTTGAGCCTGGGAGGTTGAGGCTGCAGTGAGCCGTGATCATGCCATTGCACTCCAGCCTGGGTGACAGAGTGAGACCCCATCTCAAAACTAAAACAAAAAAAAGCAGCAGCTTGCCTCCTGGGCAGATGACAGACTGGCCACCTTAGTACCTTGATAGGTAAAGGGGCTTCGAGGCTGGCCTAAAACCTGAACCTGCAGATGTCTCCAAGACTCTCACATCTGACCACAACCAATGGAGGCCTGTGGGGAGGTCAGGGCTCTGAGAAGGCTGCCTGCCCGTGATGCATGGAGAGAGGGGCTTGGGAAAGGAGGAGGCCGTTCTCCGGGCTCCTGCAGTTCTACTTCCTCCCCATGGGCTCATACCCCGGGACGTCAGCGCCTGAAGCCCGCCTCTCCGTTGCAGGTGGGATCCTGGCAGGTGTGATCTCAGACCGACTGGAGAAAAGGGCCTCCACCTGCGGCCTGATGCTGCTGCTCGCGGCCCCCACGGTCAGCCGTGCTGCCTTCCCTGGGCCCCAAAGCCTGCAGACAGTCCCCCACTGTGCTCCCCACCAGCCAGCATCTTTCCATCTGGCCCGTGCTCCACTTTCCTGACAAGCCCACTTCATTCCCTCTCATGCCTCCTGTCCCCCCGACCCCTCCCTTGGCACCTGCAGGTCTCCACCAGGCTCCCTCCTGCACATGCACAGCTGCTGCTGGTTTAGCATGGGCTGCGTGCAAGCTGCTCCTCTCTTTGGGGTGCCCCCTTGCCCCAGACAAGCTCCTGCCCATCCTTTGGGATCCGCAACACCTCCCCCACCTCTTAGGCATCGTTGACCCCTCCCATCATGATGCATAGTGCATAGTACTTTTCAAGCATTTCGTAGCTCCTGACCTTGGGCTGTGACACCCCCCTCTATGCCCCAGTTCCCTCATCTGGAAAATGGGATGTCAGTATCACCACCTTGCAGTGGGTTAGAAACAATGCACATCATTACTGTTTTTATCATCGTAACTTTAGAGGTAACAGGCTTGTCAGTGGACGGTATAGCTCTGTGAACGTCAGCCTCTCCACTAGCCCCAGAACAAGGCCTGGCTTTCAGCCATCTTGGGGTCCTGGACATGGCCCAACACAGAACCTGAAAGAATGCTGAGTGAAGAAATGCCTGGGTGGGCCCCTTGCTGCCACTGGGGGTGGGCAGCCTGAGGACTTGGCAGTCAGACTCACAAATCAGGAGCTCAAGAAGGCAGCCCCTTGGCTGGGCAGGAGCTCAGGAAGGCTGCCCTTGGCTGGGCGTGTAGAGTGGGAGCACCCTGCAGACTTGCCCAGGTCGCCTGGGGTGCTTGGTCCAAAGCTCTCGTGGTGGGGACAAGGCTCAGTGCCTGAGATGGGAGGGGGCGTGGCCGTCACTCTTTTTTAGGGGTTTCCACTCTTGGGATGGCTGCCTGAGAATCACCCGCCGAGCTTTTGAGAAGTACATTTCCAGCAATCTCACACTGCTTGCAGCCAGCCATGGCTTTGACCTTGTGTCTTGATGTCCACAGCTCTACATCTTCTCCACCATCAGCAAGATGGGGCTTGAGGCCACCATCGGTGAGTATGGAGGCCTTCCTGCTTTTCTTTCACACACGTTTTTAAAGTTCACACAACTGGCCAGATGAAATATTAAAATCAACAGGCGCATTGAGCTGGTTTAACTGGAGCACATGGTGTGGCTAAAATTGTCCCATGTCCTCCTTTGGGCACAGCCATCTGCAGAGGCCGGGGTCTCCTCTCCCCAGTGCGAGGCTTGCCAGTCTGTGGGTTTCAGTGTGAGCTGGGAGAGTGCAAGCCTGGTCTGGGGCAGTGGCCCTGGGCGCTCAGTGGAGAAGCCAGATGTGACCTTGAGGGCAGCCCCTCCTGGGGCCTTGGCGGGGCTGGTGGGGCTGCAGCAGCCTGCGACCTGCCACCTGCACCCTGCACCCCTGGTGGTGAGAGCAGCCCAGGCTGGCTCTTGGGCCGCATCAGGTAGCCAGGAACCTGGTGGTGTGACCTGAACAGGGTCCCGCCAGGAGCCAGGGCAAGTGGCCCCCCCAGCCACCTCCTCCCAGCTTTGTCAGCTGCCCCTCCAGGAGCGGTTGCATAACCTTGAAGGACGATTTTGAACACCCTGCAGGCAGCGCTATCAAATTTTGCCTCCAGCACTTAGAAGTATGCTTTCTGTCCTAATGAGCCAGCAGTGGGGATGTGTGTGGTCCCCTGAAACGTTACCCAGAAGGCAACTTGCCCACAGGAGAGGAAGCGGAAATTCCTGTGACCGCTCAGGCCAGAAGCTTCCTCACCTGAGTGTGAACCTAGAGGAGAGTTTAGGAAGTGACCTGGTCCAGAGAGAGGGTGGGGGTCTGCCCTCAGCGAGTACCGCAGCAGCTGTGGGTGAGGAGAGGAAGGCCTTTCTGCTGCAGATGAAGCAGGGGTCAGCCCAGGCCCAGGGTCAGGCCCACGGTCCGGCCTGTGCTCGCTCCCTCATGGCGGCAGCTGCTGCCTTTCGAGGGTGGATGAGCCTGAGTCTTAGGGAGGGTACGATTTGCTTTAGCTCCTCACTAGACAAGTTTAGAGGAAGCTGTTTCTGCTGCACCCCCTCCCTGTGCTCCCCAGGCGCCCACCTCAGGCTGCTCCTATGCATGCGGGGCTCTCCGGAGGGCGCGTTTCCATTCTCTACCCCTCTGCCTCCCACAGCCATGCTGCTGCTCAGCGGAGCCCTGGTCAGCGGGCCCTACGCACTCATCACCACCGCCGTCTCCGCCGACCTGGTGAGTAGAACCGGGAGAGACACTAGCCCTGTGGGCACCCTGCCATGTGCCTGTGCCGTTCATGACAAAAGTGGCCTCCATTACCGTTAGTAAAACTGCATTTGCAGAAGCACCTGTTTGGCAGCTCACCTACACCTGTGGTCTCCAGCCTTCCTGCACCTGCCCCCCGTTTACCCTTCTCCTAGAATCATGGGCAGGTTGGTGCGAAACTCACCGTTCAGCACAACAAAAGGCTCTTGGGCGCCATCCTCATGACTCAGGTGCCTTTTCAATCCAAGGGGGCAGGGGAGGGGGTCCTGTCCTGGACGCCTCTGCAGAGAGAGAGGGGCCACGAAGAGGCGCTGGGGGATTTGGCCCTCCTCATCCAGGTACCATGCCCTGCCTTGGTCACCTTTGTGTTGGGCGTGTCCTGAAACTGCCTGAGTGTGCGTGAGCATGCAGACTTGTGTCTGCATGGGCATGGAAAATTCTGGAAGGATCCACATCAGACCATTAGCAATGGTCAGCCTTCACGGGGTAGAGGCAGAGGAGAGACTTTCACTTATTTTTTAGACTTCAAAATACGTAGGTTCTGTATGATTTTCATATTGTGTGTTCTTTATTTTATATACATATTACATGCATATACAAGCATTTATTTTTTTGAACGCTGGTTCATTTTTATAGTTTTAGGCTTCCAGGCACTGTTTCCCCTGATCTTTTTCCCCTCCCGTTGTCCTCAATTTGTGCTTTTTTCCCGTTATCTATGCAACATTTTCAAAACCAGAGCTCCTGGCGGCTGCTCACTGAGGACCTGCACCAGCCTTGGTTTCTCAGCTCTCCCCTCCTCCCTTCTTCCCCTGGCGTTTGCTATCGATCAGGTTGAATTTTAGGTCCTGCAGAGACATCTGACAGGGGTCCCAGGAAGGCCCCGGCTGTCGAGGAATCCAGCAGACACGTGGATGTGTCTGGGAAGGAAGGCCGGCGCAGCTCAGGGCGGGGTCGCGCGTCACGCATCTTCATGCCTCTCACGCTCACTGCTCTGGGGCCTCAGGGAGGAGCAGGACTGTGCTGAACAAACTTTTTATTTGAAGAGAATCCTAAGAGTTCTTGTTACTAGAACCAAGCATTTCTGATGATTTTTGACTCTTAAAAACCCTTGAAGTTTTAACTCTCCAAGGCAAGCTTGGGGTGGAGTTTAAATAATGGGAAACACCCTCATGATGAGTTGTTCTGCAGAGCAGTTTGAGTAAATGGTCATACAGAGGCTTAGGTTTACTTCTCATGCTGCAGCGACAAGCTGCACATCTGTTTTTCCTCTCTTCTAGGGGACTCATAAAAGTCTGAAAGGCAACGCGCACGCCCTCTCCACCGTGACGGCCATCATCGACGGGACCGGCTCTGTAGGTGCGCCGAGAGTTTTAGCTCTGGGAGGTTTGGTGTCTTGGGGGAAATCACATTGTCACATGCTTGTGAACAGGTGCCCAGGGTTCCAATTGCATCTATAACATTGGGTGGGCCGGCTTCTTACTATACGAGCAGATGAGCAGGGGACATCGGCACACAGAGATGGTCATGCATGCCTGGGTGGCTTCAAAGAGATGGGTGTGTGACTAGCTGTGTGTGTCCAGGTTTTCACCCGAGGCAGTGGTTGGCAAACTACAGCCCATGGGCTAACTCAAGTCCACTCATTATTTATTGCCTTCATCTCAAGAAAGGCAGAATCTTATTTAAATTACAGAAAAACTAATTGGTCCAAAAGCATACAGGGTTCTGAGTGTTACCAGCATCGTCGAAGCTCTTGAAGAGAATTCAGTGGCATATTCTGGAATTTAAAAAGGTGGCAGAATAAGCAAGCCATCCCCTTAGGGAGCAGGCAGGTGGGAGCTGGCAGAGCGCCAGTCTCCTCGCCCATGTGCAGCCTGACGGCATGGCCGTGGCCTTCCCTGAGCCCTTGTATGGGGAGCACCCACAGTGGCTGTGCCTGCCAGGCGAAGATCAGGAGCTGCCACACCTGCCAGGTGAAGATCAGGAGGGTCCTTCCTACATAGGGGACGTAATGGGGGGCTGCCTGGTGTGGCTCTCACAGCTAATAAGGAGGGTCTGGGGTGCCAACCTGGTGTGTCACTTGCTGCGTGGGGGTCTCCAGTAAAGCCGAGTGTTTGCTAGATGAAGGTGGCTCAGTAAACCCAGGTCAGCCAGAACCTGGTGCTGGAGCCTTCCTGCTGGCTCATGCAGGGAGCTGATGTTGCTCTTGGCTGCCCCTGGCCTTGGTGCCAGTAGGTGGAAACATCACAGCACGTTTCTGGGTGCCCACTGCTGTCTCAGTGATGCAGAATGCAAAGCCCTCCCGCCACATGGCCTCCCTGCTGCTCCTCCGAAGGCCAGGCTGGCCCCTGTGCGGGCGCTTTGCTCTGGCCACGCCCCGTGCCTGGGAAGGTCCCCACAGGTGACCTCGAGCCGCACTCCCTCGTGCCTTGAGTCTTTGCCCAGATATCATCCTCTCAGCGAGACTTCCTGGGACCACCCTGCTGAGAACACGTGAACCCTTCTAACCCGGCCTCCAGGCCCCTCTCCCAGGTCTGTTCTTCTCCGGAGCGCTCTCCCCATCCGCAGTGGGATTCGGTACACTCCTCTGCTTTGTCTCCTCTGTCTCCTGACACTGGAACGGAAGCTCCAGGAGGACGGGATTTGCCTGCTTCTTTGCTGTATCCCAGTGAACTGAATGAGCTGCTCCCAGACAGTTAGAATCGCAGCCAGGGCCCAGGCAGCTGACTGCACAGTGAGGAGCCAGGCCGGACAGGCCCCAGGCGCCCCTGCCCAGCCCTGGGTGGCGGGAACCCCAGCTCCACACTGCTGCTGCGTTTCCTTGTTCTGCGTTTCCTTGTTCTGGCCTTGTTCTGGGAAGCGGCGGGCAGGGCTGCTGCTGCGTTGCCAGGGCTGGCTTTGTGTGATACACAGCCTGGTTCTAAGAAGTGGCGGGCAGGGTGGCCGTTATCATGTGACACACAGCCTTGTTCTGAGAAGTGGCGGGCAGGGTGGCCGTTGTCATGTGACACACAGCCTGGTTCTGAGAAGCGGTGGGCAGGGTGGCCGTTGCCATGTCATGTGACACACGGCCTTGTTCTGAGAAGTGGCGGGCAGGGTGGCCGTTGTCATGTGACACACAGCCTCGTTCTGAGAAGCGGTGGGCAGGGTGGCCGTTGCTCAGAAAGCCACGCTTTGGCTTTTGCTGTTCACCAAAGTGAGACCAGACCAGCCTCGTCTCTGCCCTTCATGTTGGTTCCTTCCTTTCACTGGATCCAGAGGGGCTTTGAGTGTACTGGGTGGCAGCAGTGGTCACCCCTCTGATCTTCTGTCTTGGGCATCTCGGTAGGAAGTCGGGGCACTGCGGGGCTGAGCTCATTTCTGATTGACGTTGTGACTACGCAGCGTTCTCTTGGCCTTGTGCCCCAGCGGCCTGCGGTCTGCGATTCAGTCTGACTCCGCTGTGAAACCCTGTTCTTAAAGCTAACTTGGCGCTCTACTGGCAACCCCGATGGCTGTTTTTAAAAGCAGAGGATCAGCGTAAAAAGAGAGAAGGAAATCATGAGCTAGGTGAAAAAACACATTTTTCTTCATATTCTCAAAATGAGAGGGAAGCAGAAGTCTGTGGCTAAGGGTGGAGACCCTGCATCTGTGAACAGAGGCCACTGCCCACCACTGCCCCCGAGCAGGTGGAGGGAGGCGCAGTTCTGAATGCCTTCGGCCCCTCACAAGGAAGGTGGCACACACACCGGACCCCCTCTGGCCTTCTGTTAACCTGCACCAAGTCCTGACTGTCCGTAGAGCTGCCGCGCCCACCTTGATGGCTGCTGCGTTACACCAGAGGCAGGACCAGGACCCGACTCCTCCAGGCTCCACTGCCCATCAGTGCCTGCTGCCTGCTCAGTAAATGGTCACCATGGAAACGGCGCTCAGGCCTGCCCACCCCCACCACCACGCCTCGGTCATGATTCCTTCCATGAGTGCTGCCCAGCGAGACAAAGTACA
The DNA here is from genome assembly GCF_006542625.1 of Nomascus leucogenys. NCBI lineage: Eukaryota > Metazoa > Chordata > Mammalia > Primates > Hylobatidae > Nomascus > Nomascus leucogenys. The sequence goes on from NC_044405.1 coordinate 27,593,944, forward strand.
GGCTCCAGGGGGAAGGCCACCATGTCAGCCAAGTCCCTTCCCGAGGGAGTTGCCGCATGCTTATTTAGTGTCACTGTCCACTCCTTGGCAGTGACTCGGGTGGAGGCAAAACATGACTAATCGTAAATCACCCCTGCCTTCTCCCAAGTGCCACACGGTTGGTTGACACGGTGTGCGCCTGGGACCTTCGCAGTGCTTAGAATCGCAGAGGTTGCCGTTTCTGTACATTTCATGCAGAGCAATTAAATAGAGCACTGCATTTTTTTAAGTTAATTTTTATTTATTAAAGTAAAATATAATGTACCTTAGAAGCCAGACAGTCCTACAAGCTTATTATGTTGTACAGTGGCGTTCCGTCCCCCTCCCCAGCCCTCTCTTTCTAGAGGCAGCCAATTTCAGCTGCCTCTCTCTGCTTACCTCCGTATTTGCATGTTTCTCAGTTCATCATCTTAACATCATCAGCTGTGCTCCTCTTACGGAAGAGGGGACCTGGCTCCCTTCCACCCCGACATTGCCTACCCCCCCTCCTCAGTTATACTGGCCATGCTTCTGCCCTTCACTTTCCAGCCAAGAAAGAAACTTTAGTTATGCACCCTCAATAGATACATCTTGTTTTCTCCCGGGTAAGTAAACATCTCATCTTTTCTACATTTCAGACAAAGTTCTTCCTTCTCTGCACCGTGGTCGCCATCCTGCCCTGCCCCACCCCTTTCACACCATCAGCCTCACTCTGCCCACCGCGCGGCTTGGCCCCAGAGCACCTGTCACCACAGTGCTGGGAGTCCCTCCTCTCCTGCCTGCGACACAGCCCTACCAGTCTAGACCCCTGTTTACCATTCCTGTGGTGGAAACTGTCTCAGCAGCTTCCTGAGTTAGGGGAGGTGGGTTCTGCAAGCTTACAAGTGCGTGATGGCTGGATTCTGCTCCCACCTGAGGCAATGTGGACGTGGAAACACCTTCTCTTCAGAACCCCCGTCTTCCAGCCCCCATTGCCATCACTGACACGTTCACAGACATTCTGACCCCAGCCTTGCTTTCTGACCCTCTCTTTTTTCTCTTAGAAATCTCCAGGTTCCCTTCCTTACCCCTGCAGCCTTTCTTCATCCACTGTCCTGGGCACCTGGTGGCGCCTTCAGTCTGGAAACACCTGCCCTTCACTTTAGGGAAATTGGGCCCCTATTCGTTTGATAAGTTTTCCTACCATTTTCTGATTTGTTTTTTCTTTCTGGAAAATGTATTAGTCAGATGTAGGCTTTTCTGGATTAATCCTTCAACTTTCCTTTCTTTCTTTCCCTTCCTGCCTGTCTCCCTGTTCTTTCTCATACTTTCTCAGGGAGATTCTTGACTGTATTTTCCACCTTTGTATCGACCATTTTACTTTTCCTGCCATATTTTCAATGTTTACTGATGTTTCTCTGCCCTTTCAGTGCATCCTGTTTTATTTCATGTTAGACTGAATCATGTGAAATTGATAACAGGTTTTCAGCCACAAAAAAAGGGGGGAGGGGGGAGTGTCCTGAGGTTCAACTTAGTCTTCTGTTGGCTCTCTGGGGGTGCTATGAGCTCTGGGAATGTTCTTCTCCTCCAGGCTCCCTCCTCCCAGCTTGCTTGCTTTCGCATTGGGGCGTTCCCCAGACACAGGGCAGACCTTGGTTGCCCCTTCATCACTTCCCATGGAAGAAGGGGCCCTGCATAGTGGTTTGAAGTCTTTCTGTGGGGACGGTGTGCTGGCTGCTGGTCTCCAGGCAGTGGGACCCTGCGGAACCTGGAGGAGGAGACTCCTTCAGTGCCCAGGGGAGCCTGGGTCCAGCTGCCGACATCCTTGCCATGGCATGGAACCATGGGTGGCTGCTTGGTGGAAGCTGGTGTCTTTCCCCAGATCCCCCGTTGCCTGTTAGGTGAGCATCCCTGTCCTGCACTGGGCTTAGTGTCCCCACGGGTTAAGCTGCGCTCTCCTGCACGGGGCGTCAGGAGGAGTCTCTTTATTAGTGAGGATGAGAAAAGAGACCTGGGATCCGAGGTGCGGCAGAGGGAATGTAGCTCACACTTTGTGATAAAAGACTCAACCCATGCACCCTTTTTCTCTTGCTGACCCCCTTCCCTTCCCCCTGCCTTCCTCCTTCCTTGCCTTCCCCTCCCGTCTCTTGTGCTCCTCTGGGCCTCGCTCTGCTCCAGGTGTCCCTGTGCTGTCTCCCTCTGAGGATGCTCAGTGGAGCAGGGAACACTGGAGGCTGTGTTAGCTGTCAGCCCTTCTGTGTCCATCTTCCAAAACTACGTGCCCTTCGGTGGGAGGATTTATCACCTTTAGAAGTTAGTGATGGTGCAGTTCATGTTGCTTGGGGGGTGTGGAGATAACACATGAGTAGCCGACCATGTTTACCTGGAAGTTCTGAGAATTAAAAAAAAAAAACAAAAAAAAAAACATACAATTGCTCCTGGGATTATAAAATAGGAAGTACACTTTGTGAACACTTGAAAAAAATGAGTGCCTAGGGCATGAAAGACCCTGGTTATCTTACCTCTCAGAGTCGAATGTCAGTTTATAGCTTGGTGCATTCTTCATGCTTTTTCCCATGCATCTACCAAAACAGGCCATCCTAAATGTGTATCAGAATTAATTTCAGTCCCTCTTGGTAAAATGCATCAGATGCTACAAAACACATTCTTAAACAGCAGTCCTTGGGCATTTAGGGGGATACTTTATTTTTTTTTTCATCTTTTAAAAAAACATTTTGACATAATTTCAGACTTCAAGAAAGTTGCAGAAATAGTTCAAAGAATTCAGACATTTTAGTACATGTGGTTCATCATGCACCCCTCGTGTTTTTACACACACACACATATATGCACACATACATGCATAATTTTTCTGAACCACTTAAGAGTAAGATGCACACATGCTGCCCCTTTACTCATAACTATTCACGTACTTCCTAAAAACAAGGAATTCCATGACAGACCACAGTGCAATGATCAGAATCAGAAAGTGAGCATTGAAAGAATATTAGTATCTACAAATCTTATTCAAATTTTACCCAGTTACGTTTTTATGGCGTAAGAATATCTAAGATTGTGCACTGAATTCGGATTTCCTTACATGTACTCAAGAAAATAATGGGAGTGTTGGATGAAAAGAATGAACATTGCAATGTCAACACACATTTTTAGGATGGTTCTGGGAAAAGGCTGTGCCAGCTTTGCCTTCCCAGTACTGAGGCGTACAGGTGGAGTATCCTTATCTGAAGTGCTTGGGACCAGAAGTGGTTATGTCTTTTTATTTTTTCAGATTGTGGGATATTTGCATTATACTGGTTGAGCATCTCAAATCCCAATTCTGAAATGCCCCAGTGAGCATTTCCTTTGAGTGTCGGCACTCAAAAAGTTACGAATTCTGGAGCATTTTGGATTTCAGGTTTTCAGATTTGAAAGGCTCACCCTATACTAGGCCTTTTACCCGCTCCCAATCTGATAGGTCAGGATGAGGTAGTGTAGTTCCATGTTTTCCTTTCATTGTGAGTGAGGTGTTGAGCCCCATTCTGTGTGGTCTCTAAACAGCACCATGTGTGTCCATTTGCCTGATTTCAGGAGCAGCCCTGGGCCCCCTGCTGGCTGGGCTCCTCTCCCCGTCCGGCTGGAGCAATGTGTTTTACATGCTGATGTGTGCAGATGCCTGTGCCTTACTGGTAAGTCGGCCTATTTTTAGTCCAATCCACCTTGAATGCAGATCTCTGTGGTTGTGGCCAAACACTGGTGGAACTTTCTCCCATGCATTCCTGAGTTGTCAGAGAGGTGTGGGTCTTCCCATCTTTTCTAAATATGCATGGTCTAAAGCTCCTTCTCTCTCTGATTAGAAAAAGTCAGAAACAGAAGCAGGACAGTCTTGCTCTGCAGCCTTGGGCGGGATAGCACAAAGGCCAGGAGCACGGAGCTCCGTGGCTCTGGATCCTGCCTGTCACCTGTCATGCGTGTGACTTGGGCAGGTTTCATAACCTCTGCTCCACAGCTTCCACAGCTTTAAAATGGGCATGATAATGGCACCCAGTGACAAGATTATTGTGGAATTAAAGCAGATGATACACAGAGCCCGGCCTCCCAGTGGTCATCAGTGTCCTGGTGTCCCTCCTGCAGCCATGCTGTCAGACGGCGGGAGCGGCCCCAACTTCTTTCACCTGAAGGGATGGGAGAGAATAAAGGAGGGAAGAGGTTGCTAGTGCAGACGCTGAGTTGCCTTCTGGCTTCTGCCCCCTTTTCTCTGGGCTCCTGCTTCTGTGCCCTCCTGTGTTGAGAAAGTTTGAGGTTTTCCCCTAGGTAGGGAAGACCAGTGATGATGTCACAGTCACATAGATATGCACTTGTGAGGGGCACATACACATCTTTACAAGTCACCTGGCCACAAAGTCCCCAGACCCACAGCCATGCCTCTCCTCTCACTTCAGCAGACAAAACCTTAGGCTGATCCCAATAAAAATGAGTTGAGAATTTTAGAAATATCAACTCAATTAAAGTCTTATATTTTAATTCCAGGAAATTCTAAAACTCAACTTCCCCACCACATACAAAATCAAATACCAACTGTCAACCTATGAATTTACTAGGTTTAAATGGCTGTTCTTTGGATCATCTGTGGGTTTTTTTAATGCCTGAATGTTCTGATGAAGCCTCCAGATGGATTTCCACTAAGTAGCAGTAAAATTCCTGTCATTACAGCTGTTCAGAGAATCTGAAATATCTTCTTCAGAAATATCTGGTAATATATATTGAAAATTGTTTTGATGCTTAGCCAAACTCATAAGAAAGTAAAGGAATTCCCCAGGAGCCAGAACTGTAAAGGCAATATAAATACACAAGCTCAGGAATCAACGGGTTGGGGTGGTTGTGCCCACACTGGGTAAGAGACAAGGCGTTAGGTTGGCACAAGATGAGGATTTGGAACTGGAGACTTCGTCATAGAGCCAGGACCCTCGAAGAGCCATGCTTGCAGTGAAGGAGTGTACTAGATGATATCTGCACACCGGCACAGGAAGACAATGGGAATCTGCCCATCTTAGCCAGATTAGGGGGGAAAAATCTCCCTTGAAAATTTTTAGCCATAGACCTCCCCACAGTCAGCTTTAATCTTTGAGCTTATATAAATATATTTTAAATGAGCAAAGTTGGTCCTTAGGCAGTGATAATGCAGAAGCAAATAGGGACAAATCTCAACCCTGCAGCATAGGATTTCTGTAGCTAACACCCTACTAAAGATGAGCTCACAATCCAAAATCATGAAACATAAGGAAGCAATCCACTTTGAATGACAGTAACAGACATAAAAAAATGGTGGACTTGGACTCCCCCAAAACTGCAGATAAAAGAGTTATATAAACTAAAAATAAATTTATGCAATGTTACTAATGACATAAAAAAAAAAGGAACTGACCTCATGAAAAAAGAACAAGACACTATCAAAAAGACAGAGCAGGCTTCAAAAAAACCAAACAGTAGTTATAGAAATGAAAAATATGATCTTTAGCCTGGAAAAAGACTCAATGGGTGGGTTAGAAAAGCAAATTAGATATCGCTGAAGAGAAGATTACTGAAGTGAAATATAGATATGAAGAAATTATCCAGAATTCAGCACAAAAAGATGGAAAATATTAAAGAGAAATTAAATATAAAATGGAGGACCAAATGAGATGGCCTAATATTATCTGAAAGTAATTCCAGAGGAAGATAATAGACTGGATTTGAAGCAATATTTTAAGTGAAAATAGCTGAGAATTTTCCAGATACATGAAAGATAAACATTCTTAGATTCAGGAATCAAATGACTTAGAATTCTGTAACTAGATAAACTTGCATGCAAGAGTAAGGGTGAAGTGAAAACATTTTTAACCAAAGATGCTCCCAGCAAAAATTGCTAAACAATGTATTTAAAGAAGGAAGATAGATCCAGAAGGAAAGTCTGAGATGCAAGGAGAAATGCAAGCAAAAAAAAGTGATATTCCTAAGGATGAATCTAAATGAGTATTGACCATATAAAATAGGGGCCAGCTAACTGTGGCCTATTTTTGTATGATCCTCCAGCTGGGAATGGTTTATATTTTTAAATATGTCTTTAAAAAATCAACAAAAGAATGTGCAACAGAGACCATATGGCTGCAAAGCCTGAAATATTTACTATCTAGACCTTTACAGAAAAAGCTTTCTGACTCTTAGTTTAAAACAACAGCAATAATGACTAATTTGGGCAATATAAAAAAGAACTGAAATACTGAAAATGTAAGGTACAAGTGGGACAATGAGAGTTCCAGCACACTGCAGTTCTTATATTGTCAAGCCAATAGCAATAGAATGTATAACCTTCAAGGCAATACAGGGAAATGAAGACTTAATCTAAGAGAACCTAGGGTCAGGGGAAGCATAGAAAAAACAGGGTAAATACAGAAATACAGAGCAACATGGATGAAAATGATCCCAGCAAACCAGCAACACAGTAACAATAAATGAACTAAACTCATCAGTTAGGAGCAGAGATTGTCAGGTTGCTTTTAAAAATACAGGCACTGGTTATTTACAAGAAACACACCGGCTACGCTGGAATTCTGAAAAGACGAAAGTAAAAGAATGGGAAAGTACACGACAGGTAAATAATAACCAGAGGAAGCTGGATTTGCTGCGTTGGAAGAAAGAGACCTAAAGCTGAAGCACTTGGGAGATGGGGGCTTGTTGCAGTGGAGAAGGAACTGTACCAGGATGTGCAGCAGGCCCGTGAGCTTGAGTTGGGCTTTTCAAACCTAAGAACTAGACATACCTTTTTCTCTTCACTGATCAACATGCTTTTTGGTATCTTCACCAAAATAGACAAGTGTTTCCTTCCAAGTCTGGGGCTGAGAACCTCCATGATCTGAGCAGGTGTCCTGGGGGGCCAGAGGGCACCATGCTTCCTGCCTCACAACGCACACTGATGGCCAGCTCCGGGGCCTGCAGGACTGCCAACATCACTGCCTCAGCCTTGGCTCCTCTCCGGACCCAGAGCTTTAACTCCATGCCCTGGAGACTCAGGTCTCCAGTGCGTGTCGCCTGGGCTCCTGGAGTTGGCAGGGCCCCTCCTTGTTGGTCATTCTTGCATGCGTGAGCCAAACATGTGGGCATGTTTTGAAATTGGATCTCTGTTCTTCAGAACTGTCACCATTTACAGTTCATCCCGTACCCACAGATAACACTTGCTACTACATTCTTCATCTTTTTCTCTCTCTTAATGATCGGCTTTTCATAATCATAGGCCTCTTCGGGCTAGCACTTTTCATACATCACACTTGGCAGGATGCAGATGTGGGTAAGGTACCGGCTCAAACAACAAGCCTGTGCCGATAGTCGGAGCTAGAGGTTCAGATTCACACAGATGGATTTATTGAACAAAATTCTTGCTATTGCCACCAGCACTATTGTTAGTACCTGCCGTGTTCCCACGACCTTTACCACCTAATTGTCGCAAACACCTTTCATGCACCAAGCAGAGCAGCTGGATTCATCTTATCTGTAGGAGGGGCCCCTGTTCTCTCCAGCTTGAACTCACTTCATACAAGGGACTCCTAAGCCCCTACTTGAACCATAAGCACCTAAGGAGATAGAAGAGTTTCTGCCTTCTAGAGCTCTGACCTGAGGCTTGGGGGTGGGGCCATGTGTTTGGTTTTTAAGTAGCCCCTCGAGACCCTCCAGCACCCCTTCCCTGCCTCCCCTGGACCAGTGATCCACCCTGGGTCTGAGGGCATCTGCTGCCCTCTAAGAACGAGGGGCCACGTCCAGGGAGAGCCCTCCTGTGGGCTGATGTCACACTTGGGGAGAGAGTGGATCCACACTGGAAAATGCACTAGTTTAACTGGAGGTAGCACAATCATTTGTCTGGATTTGCAGGCTGGCGTTGAGCCCTCGAACATGTGAAGGGCACGGAGTTAAAGCTCTGGGTCCGGAGAGGAGCCAAGGCTGAGGCAGTGATGTTGGTGGAAAGCCCTGGGCCCTGGCCAGGCCTGGCCTCCAAGGGGCTCCCAGTGGGGTGCAGCTGTCCTATGACAGCCTCTTCAGACCCCGGGGTGGCATCAGAGGAGACGCTCACCTGGCTTTAGAGTCGCCTGAGAAGCTCGCAGGTCCACCCCCTGGGCCACCAGCATTATGGTCCTCTTGTCTTTATTTTCTTTTCCTCCCTGTGGACATTTTATGATTGGATTAATTTTATTCTAAACATGACTTGAACCCAGAAGTGTTTCAGGCTGCATCTTTCCCAAAAGCCTTGTTTTCAGGGCAACTCCTGGTTCTTCCTGGGCCCTCATCAGACAGCCCTGCCCACAGGAGCCACGGCCTCGGGCTGAACATGCCGGCCCCACTGCTCTTGCAGGGAGGCGACCCCAGGGAAGGTGCTGTGGGGAGAGAGCCACCTGCCCGGGCCTTGCAGGCCAGGTCCTCACGGTGCCCACAGCGCGGGCCGCCCTGTGCCTGCTCCAGTAACAGGTGGGCTCACCTTTGTTTTGGTGCAGTTCCTGATCCGCCTCATACACAAGGAGCTGAGCTGCCCAGGGTCGGCTACGGGGGACCAAGTTCCGTAAGTCCCGCTTGGGCCCTGTCTCCGTGCGTGAAAGCCGGCTCCAGGGCGCCTTCTGTCCTATCTGCCTTCCCCACCTGGCTTTCCCTAAAAGAAAGAAAACGCGTGGCTTATCTTTTCACGTCATGCCACCTTCAGTCTTGCTTTTTCTTTTCTAATAAATACCTCTGTTTGGATGGGTTAGTGGTAATCTCTCCTCAAACCCTGAGTGGAAGATGTGAGGGAATTGCCGTCTTTGGCATTCTGTTGGAGCTGCAGCCCCTCGAGCTCTCCTTGCCTTCCTGCTCGCCCCCTTCTCCCTCCCTCCTCTTTTCCCTCCCCTCCTTGGTTCTCCCTCTCCCTCCTTCCTGGCCCCCAGGAGGCTGTGGGAAAGGTGCAAGGGTTTATCCAGTGTCCAGCACCCCTGCAGGAGAGGAGGTGGCTCCCCGCTGGGCCGGGAGGGCAGCTGGCTCCCCATGGGATTTGCGCATGGTGTGTGAGGTTCAGCATCTCTTGCGGAGCCACTGCTGGCTGTTAGAGCAGCTCTTCTTTCATCCTTTCAGATTTAAGGAGCAGTGACACCCCACCCCCAGTCCCGTGGAGGGGGTCTGGGCCCTCCCTTCACAACTGCCTTTCAAGGACAGTTCAGACAAAGGACCCTGCATGGAAAGAGCGACCTCCCTTTGCCTTTTGCACATGCACCTGGAAAAGACACAGAAGCCAACCTGAGAACTCCTGGTGCTATTTTAAAGGATACATAGAGCTGAACAGCAGTGAGAAAAGTCTGCAGGAACTGCTGCCTGAGCCGAGCCAGAGGACGGAAGACCCGGCTGGCCCTGGCCTCGCAGGCGTGTGCGCATGCAGCCACCCAAATGCATGTGTGACAGCAAGGCCGGGAGAGTGGGGGGTGCACAGGTAGCCCCGACCCTCTCAGGCATTTCAGCCACAGAACATCAAAGTGAGCGAGGGCCACGCTGGCTGTGGCTTCAGAGAACCTGTATGTGCCATGTGGAAAAACAGGACACCAGAGCCCACAAGACAGTGCCGGCCAGCAGAGAAGCAGAGAGCCAGCGCCACACGACATCAAGAAGGCCGACAACCAGGTCGGAAACCAAGCCGGAGCTCAGACCCACCACATCAACCCAGAGGCTTTTCCAGCACCCACGATGTTCCGGACTGACCTGAAAACTAATTGTCGAGAAGCCAGGGGTGAGGAGGCAGGAAGCACCTCCGGTTGGAGGCACCCAGGCATGCCAGCCACAGAGCGCCCCGAAGTCACCGTCATCCCAGCCCCTGGCCTTCCTGCTGCCCTCCGGGGCCACGGCGCTGCTGTTCAGCTCAGGCACAGGGGCACGGCGGAGGCTTGGGAAGCGGCCTCCCCACCAGCACTGGGATTGGCAGGTCCAAGCCCAGCAACTGGCTTCGCTCCACAACACACACCACACCTGGGACTGTTTTTAATACATAGCAACAGAGTGGGTTATTTATTTAAGATGTGTATTGTGTCATATGAAGTGTAAGAAACAGAAATGGCATTTTGTTATTAAGACAAACTCCAATTGTTCTCTGGCCGTTGTTTTCAGTTGTGTCTAGCAAAATACTTACCTGCCCTTTGAAATAAAATGTTTTTGTTAAAAAAATCTCAGAACACTCAGAGAATGGTGATGATTTCTGCCCACATTTCCATTACGCTAAAAAAGAGAACTTCCAAATCGTGTTGTGTGTTTTGGGTTTTCTCAGGTTTGGACACATTCAGGTTTCTCAGGTTTGGACACATATTGGGAAAAGACCATTTCCAGCAGAAAAGGGGCCTACCTCTCGGTCCCTTGTTTGCACAGAAGGCCAAGCTGAAGTAAACAGCCATCTGGATATTTTATAAATCACACAGTTTAAAGAATATCCTAAGATTTGTCCTTGACGAGGAGACGTCACACCCCGTGGCAGTGGGGGAAGGTGCTGACCTTGGGAACTACATGGTGGGGTCCAGGCTTTCAAACGTCCTCAGAATGCTGACCGGCCAGATGTGCGTGGTGCGGGCTTCCTCCGGATGGAGTGCTGTGGAAGTTCACCTGAAGACCTCTTACAGCAGCAGGGCAAAGGTCAGAAGCAACACACTGTGTGCCCCGCGGTTCTCAGGGGCCTCCTGCCCGAGCTCTGCGGAGAAGCCCACAGGAGCAACAGACCTGGCTGTGGCGGCCTCTGCGTGCCAGCTGCCTCACCAGATTGGCTCCCTCTCTTTTTAATGGCAAGTTATTTATACATTTAAAAGCTTTCTGCTAAAAAAGAAATTCCCTAAACACCAAATGGATGGAGTGTGTTTCCCACACGCGCAGCGCACTCAGCTTGCGCTGGCCTTTCCCGGTCCCCCACCCAGTGCTTCCCCCGCCCGGGCGCACGCTCCCGGGAGCCTCCCACCTTCCCTCTCTCCCTGACCGGGCTCCAGGCACCAATCCAACCCTCTCCTGCTGGTGTCACAGTGGCCTGGGCTGCCCTGAGTCCCTGCTGGCTGCCATCCCTGAGGACGGGCACCAGCCCCGTGCTCACCACAGGGCACCTCTTCCCTCCGTGTGTGCAGCATTCGTATCCGTGGGGTGAACAAGTGAGGGATGAGGCAGATGGCACAGTATCATTACAGAATGCACAGAGGGCTTTTTCCATAAACAAAATTCTTTGCATTCACTGCCCCCTGCCTCTCCAGAAGTGTCCCCTCTGAGGCCTCATCTAGTCAGAGGCCCAGGCTGGGGGGCCAGAGCGGACCCTCCTCAGCCCATAGCCACCAGCCAGCATTCAGCACAGCAGCTTTGAGGTGACGATCGCTATTTCCCCAACTCAATGAACTAAAGTACTAGAAGAAAATCTCCCACAACTCACAAAGGAAGAGCAGTTTCCGATTTCTGAACCCTCTGAGCTAAACCCTGAGAACCTTTGGAAATGGAGAGTCGATCCTTTTTTTAAAACGAAGAGTATACGCACAGCTATTTTTTTAAAGCAATTTAGCGGAAATTCACCTTGATTCATGGATGGAAGATTTCATCATGACTTTTAAGGAAAAAAGTACATGATTTCAATATAAAAATACATCTTCATTTGAGCATAGCTGAGGTATCTTCCATCTGCAAACAGCCAGCTCGGAGACACACACACTTGCCATCATGTGGAAGCGTGGCTCTGCCTGTCACGCACGTGTGCACTTGCTGTCATGTGGAAGCATGGCTCTGCCTGTCACGCACATGTGCACTTGCTGTCATGTGGAAGCGTGGCTCTGCCTGTCATGCACGTCTGAGTTTGCCGTCATGTGGAAGCATGGCTCTGCCTGTCACGCACGTGCACTTGCCGTCATGTGGAAGCGTGGCTCTGCCTGTCATGCACGTCTGCACTTGCTGTCCTGTGGAAGCGTGGCTCTGCCTGTCAAGCATGTCTGCACTTGCTGTCATGTGGAAGCATGGCTCTGCCTGTCACGCACGTGCACTTGCCGTCATGTGGAAGCGTGGCTCTGCCTGTCACGCACGTCTGCACTTGCTGTCCTGTGGAAGCGTGGCTCTGCCTGTCAAGCATGTCTGCACTTGCTGTCATGTGGAAGTGTGGCTCTGCCTGTCACGCACATGTGCACTTGCTGTCATGTGAAAGTGTGGCTCTGCCTGTCACGCACGCGTGCACTTGCTGTCATGTGGAAGCATGGCTCTGCCTGTCACGCACGTGCACTTGCTGTCATGTGGAAGCGTGGCTCTGCCTGTCACGCACGCGTGCACTTGCCGTCATGAGGAAGCATGGCTCTGCCTGTCAAGCATGTCTGCACTTGCTGTCATGTGGAAGCGTGGCTCTGCCTGTCACGCACGTCTGCACTTGTCATCATGTGGAAGCATGGCACATCACTTAAGACTCTCCTATTCATGTTGACAAAAAAATGCCGGATGATGGAAACACAAGCTGGTGACAGGGCCAACGAAAGAGCTCAGGGTGGGACTCCAGCTCTCCAGCCTGTCTGTAGGCAGGAAAAACTACTTCTGGAAGCTCACCTCAGTGAACGCACCTCAGAGTCTAAGAGCTGCCGCGAGTACAGATGCCTGGTGGCTCCTATACGGTGCGTCTCAGTCAGACCAGAGCCAGCTTTCCCATCGCCAGCTTGTAAAATCCAAGAAAACTAAATTGCTTGATAAACTACGAGCTGAAAAAAAATGAGCCCTGATTTTTTATCATTCAACAGACACAAAAACCACTCTGCTAAATGGCCACAGGACCACTCCAGTCTTGACTCAGCAGAGCACAGCTGGGCCAGGTGAGAAGCAGGTGGGAGGGCACTGTGTCCCTTGCAGGCTGTGCCCACAAGGCACCCAGGCTGTCCCCCACAGGGCTCCGATGCACCAGGCCACCTCCCTTCCCAAGGCTCCGCATTGACCCACAGTCTCTGCACAGGACACCCCAGGTCCCTGGAGGGCAGTAGAAGAGGCTGTAGCACTGGCTGCCAGGCAGGGGCAGCTGCCAGGCCCACCACGGCCAGTAGGCAGGTCACTTCCCAGGGTGGGGAGGGGGGTTGAGGTGGGAGCACAACCTAGGCCCCTCCTGGGGAGGTGGTGAAGTCAGAATCACGTAAGAGCCAAAGTTCCAGTCCCTCAGTGCCGGCTCCATTTGTCCCCTGGACTTCCCTTACAAACCACAGATGCAAAGAGAGCGCTTCTCAGAATCTCCACACAGCCACGGTGGAGCACTCAACCCACCCTCGGGCGCAGGTGCGAGACACATCTGTGGCTGTTTTTCTAAAGAGGCTTACAGGAGGTTTGGTATTTAGACACTGAGGTGAGGTGAATGGTGACATTCTTGTGAGACTTCAGTTAGCACCCAGTAAATCTGCATTTCACATAAGGTAGATATTTGAAGAGGAGAAGGCAGCAAAGGAGGAATCCATTCTGCAGACTTCTCTGGGTAGGTGGAGGAACACTTGATCTCGTCTTTAGCCTGCCCCTGGGAAGACAAGCTTGTAAAGGACATTATCAGCGTGGAATGGAACAGACTCTTGTTTTAGGAGCTGGGCTTAGATTGCACACCTAAAGTTACGATTGTGCTTGGTTATGGGAGCCCAGCAAAGACTGTGCTGATGAAAGGTCTGTGGGAGCGCTTGAAGACGGCTGTGGCCTCCACCTTTCTATGGGGACCTGGCTGATGCATCCTACTCATGACAGCTGTCCATACGGATGCAGTGTTGCGTGACTCTCACTCCAGGCTTAATCTTCCCTTTGGCATAAGAAGTTTGGGCATCCTGTGATTTTTACGCCCACAGCCACTTTTTTTTTTTTTTTTTTTGAGACGGAATCTCACTCTGTCACCGGGCTGGAGTGCAGTGGCACCATCTCAGCTCACTGCAACCTCTGCCTCCTGGGTTCAAGCAGTTGTCATCCCTCAGCCTCCCAAGTGGCTGGGATTACAGGCACGAGCCTCCATGCCCAGCTAATTTTCATATTTTTAGTAGGGACAGGGTTTCACCATGTTGGCCAGGCTGGTCTCAAACTCCTGATCTCATGATCCAACCGCCTCGACCTCCCAAAGTGCTGGGATTACAGGCGTGAGCCACTGAGCCCGACCAGCCAGGCCAATTTTTGACCAAAACAGGATCGGTGAGTGGATGTCATGTGTCATTTGGGCCAACAGTGAACACGGACTTTGAAGGCATCTTGATCCTGAATATTCCATTCCCTTCTTCCTTGACTTGATAATAACCAAGACGGTTCTGTCTCTCTTTGAAATTCTAAAATGAGGCAGGCATTGGACATTCTGTTACTGTTAAAATCCACACCCTGCCTGCCTCTAAAAGGAACTTGGAGTGGAGATGCAGAAAAATGGCATATGCGTTTAAGGAGTCCCTGCACCCCACGGCGAAGTGGCAGCCACACCCAGGCATCCTGGAGCCCAAAAGCAGGAGCTAGTGGCTCTGGAGGGGCAGCCTCTCCCGGTCTCAAGGGCTATTATTATTAATTTTTTTGGAACTGAGGTGACATTTACATAACATGCAAATAATCATTTCAAAGCGTACGGTCGGTGGCATTTGGTGCATCCACAGTGTTCTGCAGCCACCAGCTCTCTCGAGGTCAACACGTCTCATCACCCCAGAAGGTCACTCAAACCTGGTGAGTGATCACTCCCCTTCCCCTCCCATTAAAAATGAGAGTTTTCAAGGAGATTGGGCCCAGGGTGCCTGTGAGCACTACAATTCTGGAGCAAGGTGAAAAATAGACCCCGCTTCTCCTTCCATGCTAAGCCATTGATTCATTAAAGAAACGCAGGGAAGGAGCCTACACTCACAATTAGCATCTCCAGTGGAAACATGGCTTGAGAATTACACGTCCTTACGGACCAGGGACCAGACCTCCAAGAATTCTCCCAGGAAACAAATGTCCAGCAGGACCATGGCTGGGCTGTCACGTCCGGAAGCCACAAGGCCACAGCAGGGGCCCCCGGCAGGCAGGCCACGGTCCGGAAGCCCCCAGGCCACAGCAGGGGCCCCGGCAGGCAGGCCACAGTCCGGAAGCCACCAGGCCACAGCAGGGGCCCCGGCCGGCAGGCCATGGTTGGGGCTGCTTTGGCCTCTCTTTCCCTTTGGCACCAGCTTTCAATAAGGCTTTCTTCTTCCACATCCCCACGACCCCTTGATCGTCCACCTGCTATTGGCAGCGAAGCCTTGAGGCTCTCCTGGTGTGTCCCCAAATGTCCGCAGACGGGAAGGAGTCACCCCAGCCTCCTGGGGCAGCAGGATGCAGCATATCTGACTCTCATCACACTTTCTGTGTCTCAGCAAGTTACCAACATTTCTTTGTATTTACTTCTGGTAAGAACAAAAACCTTAGCTGGGGCCTTGGCTGCTCTTGGAGCTGCTGGGAAAGTTACATGAGTAGAAGGGTTGGGTTAAAGGATGGAAACACCTCTGTCTACACCAGCTCACGATAAGCCTGAAGAGGAGTTTGGAGTCCCTCAGACGCTTTCGGCACCACTTAGCGGGCGGAATAACAGCTTTCCGGGAAACAGGCCTGAGACGCAGGAAGGCAAGGGAACCCTGTGGGAAGGACCTTACTCATTCTGCCCCTTGCAGTCAGCACCTGAGGAGAAGCAGCGGGGAAAAGAAGTGCCAAGCTCAGCACGTTGACCAATATCAGGGCCGAGTAGCCACAGGACAGAACTGTGAAGCGGGTACCAACATCAAGCCTTCTGCCCCTTTTATGTCCACGCATGCGTTTCCCCTTACCCGCATCGAGCCTCCCGCCCCTTTTATATCCACACATGGGTTTCCCCTTACCTGCATCGGGCCTGCCACCCTGTTTATATCCATGCATGCATTTCCCCTTACCTGCATCGGGCCTGCCACCCTGTTTATATCCATGCATGCATTTCCCCTTACCTGCATCGGGCCTGCCACCGTGTTTATATCTATGCCTGCATTTTCCTCTTGCCTTTTCAATCCAGAGGCCTCACTAGCTTTGGCCTAGTCATCCTTTCTCCTTGTCTTCTCTTCGGGTATTTTATTGATGACTTCCTGATAGCACCAAATGGCTCCCCTGGGGCTCTGAGGCATTCACACGTGTGTGTGAGTGTGCAGGAATTCCCTGGAATTCAGATGGACTGCCTTAGACTAATTTGACTGCTTTTAGGCAAAAAAAGCTTATGGCCTTGAAACTTGCCGATTATCCTGGCCCAGACGTGCCTTGCCAAAGGTGTCTCTGGCCCGGCTAGCGGGTTTGGGCAGCAGCAGCAATCACCAGTGTGACTTGAGGGTGCCGTGTCACAAGCGCGGGGTACTTTGGTGGACACCCGAGAGGCAGGCATCCTGCTCAGGAGGGTGAGGCTGCAGGACGCCCCCACAGCCTGTTGTGGTCAGACCCCGAGGATCCAGTGCCAGCATTGTGGTCCCCCTACTCGCTTACTGAGAACTCAGGGCCTGCCCCCAGGGCCCCGAGAGCCTTTACGCACAGGTTAATAACTAGCTGTGACTGCACACCCATGCAACCGCTCTCCCGGGCAGGAAATCAGATGTCACCAGCACTCCGGAAACAGCCCTTATGAGGAAACGGCAGTCTGGCCCCAGGGGTTTTAACTGACTTTACCTGGTGGGCCATGTGGATCCCCTCAGCCACGCCTCTCCCCTTTACAGCCTTTGCCCACCGTCATACTGGGCCTTTTGTCTCTTTCTAACTAATTTGTGTCAGTACCTTCTGAGCTCCGTTCACGTCTGTGAGGGTTAGTTTTCTGCACCCTCTTGGCCAGGCCTTAGGACCCAGTTATTCAAGTGAACACTACTTAGGATGTTGTCGTGAAGGCATTTTATAAATGTGCTTAACACCATCAATCCATCAACTTTAACTAAAGGAGATTTATCCTCCATAACTTGGGTGGGCCTGGTTCAGTCAGTTGAAGGGTTTGAGAGCAAACCTGAGGCTTCCCCCAGGAAGCAGAAATTCCACCCGTGGACTCAGCCTCAGCTCCGGCCTGAGACTTTCCAGCCTGACACCTGCCCTGGATTTCAGACTTGCCTAGCCAGCCCCCACAGTTACATAAGTCAGTTCCTTGAAGTGAATCTGTGTGTGCACATGTGCATGTGTGTGTGCATGTGTGTGCATATGTGTGTGTCCATGCATGTGTGTGCATGTGTGTATGCATACATGTGTGTCCATGTGTGCATCCATGTGTGCATGCACATGTGCATGCGTGTGCGTGCGTGCATGTGTGTGCACGTGTGCATGCATGTGTGTGTGCGCACGTGTGCATGCATGTGTGTGCGTGCATGTGTGTGCATGTGTGTGCGTGTGTGTGTGTGATCTCCGACTGGTTCTGTTCCTCTGGCTGAACCTGGAGGATGCATCGTCTTTCTGCATTGTCTACCTGTTTTACAGGGACCTGTCTTATCTTTAAAATCAGAAGTAATTAAGTTCATTTTAAAAGTCAAGGTGAGTACCAAAAAGAATGTAAACACTCTATTCCGGGGCTGTTTCTTCCTGGGACAGTTGTATTTTTAACACATTTTCCCAAGAGTTGCTGCAGCCACTCTGTGTGAGCCCCGCATCCTACCACAGCTTTGGGGACAGCAAGGTCACCAGCTCTAGAAGCTCTGCCTTCAGAACGGCCCACTCTGCAGCCAGCCCCATGAAGACACCTCTTGGGTGCCTGGTGTTGTAAAATTTACCCAAATCCAGAGCCATGATTCCAAACCTGATGGTAGAAGAGCGGCGTTCATTTGCCTGTTCATTCATTCAGCACACTCGTATCGCCAAGCCCTGAGAATAAGCGCAGGGATACAGTAATAAACCGGGAAAGCCAAATCGGCCCCATGGAGTCGAGTCTAGGAGAAGCAATAGACGACTGACAAAGGAACAGTAAACAGTCCAGGGCAGGAGCGGGGGGTGTGTGATTGTGTATTGACGGTCGTCTTCGAGGATGGGATAATGGCGTGATGGAATGAACCCTGCAGATCTAGGGAAAGGCCATTCCAGACCCTGGAGGAGGTCCAGGAAGGAAGTTCAGAAGCACAGGCCACAGAGGGTCACTGATTTCACCAATTTCACCAGGATCAGGGTTTTCCATACCAGAAAGGCTGGAGGGGCAAGGACAGGAGTGTGAAAGGAGAGGCGAGGCTGGTGCCCCAGGAAACCCAAGCCTGGTCTCAGGCTGGTGAAGAGGTGGATGATGGAGCAAGTGGGGAATGAGTGGTCCCAGTGGCTGGAAGGCTCTCTGGGGGCTGATCTGGACAGATGGGAGGTGGGTGAGGTCCTGGGAGCGGAGGTTCTGGAGACCGGCGGGCGTGGCCAATGACGAGACCTAGGGCGTGACTCTCACAATGGAGACTGAAGGGGTTGGAGGGAGGTGCCGTTGGAAAATTGTAGTAAGTGAGAAGAGTCAGAAATGGGAGGACCAGAAGGAAAGCCACTTCTCAGAGAAGAGTAACAGGTTCAACTTTGGTCCAATAATCACAATTTAGAGCCGACAGCAGCTTCAGAGGCCATGTGACAGATAAGGAAACTAAGGCCCCAAAAGCTGCCGTGGAGACCAGACCCAGGGGTTCCAGCCACGGCTCTGTGCCTTCTGTAAAGGCAGCCTGTGTCTGCACTCAACTGTGCTCTGGCCCAGGCCGGCCCTGCGCTTCGATTGCCAGGAGCCCTGCACACGGAACTGTGTCTGCGGAGGCTGCTTTTGGCACCTGGGAGGGCACCTCCAGTACTCCAGGACCTTGGCCATTGCCACGGACCACAGGGTGAACGCTGGGTGGGCTGTACCACGGCCTCGGCCACCGCCTGCAGATCCAGGCTCCCTGCAGCCTGCTGGGCTGGTGGCCTCAGGGGACCGGCGAGCTGCGTTTTGATTTTGCTTTGTTACATAGAACCCAGGCCCTCTGTTGCCACAAGAGGGCCCCCCAGCCCCGGCTTACTGAGGCCCTCCCTGTGGAGGAGCGTATCTTGTCCCGTCCGCAGCTCAGATATCCAGCGCTCGGGAGACCCCAGCCCTGGCCCCACCCCTGCCCCAGCTGGGCCACGCTGCCCCCTCCACCACACCCCGGCAAGCCCCTCCTGGGGTGCACAAAGTCCTGGGTGTCAGAGGGTCCTCTGGCTTCGCTTGTCACATTTAATGACGAATCAGAAATCAAATGTATCCAGAGCCAGCCTGGGCTCTAGGATAGAAGGGGAGGGCAGAAGCGGGGGTTTTGGGGACAGGGGCTGGCCGAGGAGAGAGGATGGGGGCAAGAGGACATTCGTGGGGCACCCACTCCCCACCCATCTGCCACCCCTCCTCCCAGCGCTCCTTCTGAGGCCTTGCTGTCCCCGCCTTTTAGTAAAAAGTGGAGAAACAGCCTCACAGAGGGTGACCTGCTTCAGCTCCCAAAGCCATGCTGTGGCTGACCGGGGTCAGGACCCAGGCACCACGTCCATGGCTCAGGGGTGGGAGCCAGCCTCACTCGACTCCACGCTCAGGGCCAGGACCCAGGCCACAAGCCTGACCTTCGTCCTTTCCTCGAGCTTGCTGGGAAGCCTAGACTCAACCCAAATCCCACCCAAAAAAGGCTGCAACAAACCAGCCTTCCTTGTGATTTCATTTTATGATTTTCTTTTCACATTTTCTTACTATGGGAATTCTCATGGGTACATAAAAATAGACAGCGTAATAAGTGCCACTTCCTATCCCCCAGCCTTGACAGTTGTCAACAGCCTGCCTTTCCTGCTTCAAATCTATCCCACCATGTAAGCCTTCATTTTATCTCATATGGTTTGCTTTTTTTTTTTTTTTTTTTTTTTTTTTTGAGCTGGTGTCTCACTCTGTTACCCAGGCTGAAGTGCAGTGGTGCCATCTCGGCTCACTGCAACCTCTGCCTCCCGGGTTCCAGCGATTCTCCTGCCTCAGCCTCCCGAGCAGCTGGGATTACAGGCTCACACCACCACATCTGGCTAATTTTTGTATTTTTGTAAAGATGGGGTTTCACGATGTTGGTTTCACGATGTTGGTTTCACAATGTTGGCCAAGCTGGTCTCAAACTCCTGGACTCAAGTAATCTGCCCACCTCAGCCTCCCAAAGTGCTGGGATTACAGGGGTGAGCCACCACGCCCGGCCTCATTATGTATTTTTAAGCAAATTATTGGATCATACCATTGCACCCAAACAATGCTGCTGTGTTACACAGCCATTTGTCCAGCCTCCTGTTCTGTGGATGAAGATCGCCAGGCTTCTCCACTTTCCAGACGAACGAAGCCACTGACGCCCCTACAGGCCGTGTGACTTGGCACAGCGCAGCCCCCAGGATCAGGGTCTGATCAGAGCCCTCTGGGGATGCTGGTTGTGCCTGGTGGCATGGCAGGAGGGAATGAGCCCTGCCTGGACTGTCCCCAGGTGATCACACGCATGCCACCGGGATGAGGCAGGAGGGTGGATCCTTGTGAGAGGAACAAGCCACGGGTGCTCTGTCCCCTGGCGTCCCCTCAGCAGCAGGACTCTAAATCTCCTCGCCTCCTACAGAAGGAGGAGAGAAATGAGTAAGAAATTGAAGTTACCACTAACGTTATTTTTAGAAACCGCAGTATGAAATGAAAAAAAATGAATGTCTCCAGACTGCCGAGTGGGGGAAATGATAAATCCATGCCTCCAAATTATATGAAATGCAAGAAAACCACCCAAGTGCCAATGACTCACAGGAGCTGGGGTGGGATTCAATCGGGATAGGGAACTCCTGGAGGCCCTTCAACTGGGCGGCAAGTTGATGGCACTGCTGTCACCCTGCAGGAAAGACCCGGCTCTCTTCCGAAGCCTCCCCAGCCATTCGCAAGCACAGCGTGGGAAGCAGGCCGGGCTGAGCACGTCCAGGGCTCCCAAACTACACTGGAGCCGAAATCCAGGACTCCCACCTGAATTGGGATCCTCGGAGCGGGGTGCTGGAGGGAATGCTGAGGCCTCTCAGGTCTATGACCACGTCCACGCCAAGGCTTGCTGCCCGTGAGCTGAGAGTTGCCACCATCCAGACACCACCCTGTGCAGCAGAGTGGGGCAGGGCAGGACTCAGAGATGGCGTTTGCCCTCCAGACCACCTTGCAGGCCCATGCTGTCGGGCTCAGTCTCCCTCACCCTGGGGCATGGATCAAGCAGGCCTGTCCCCTCAAGTCCTCTAAGAATGCCCCATCTCTGTAGTCCTCTGTAACAGTCACTAATGCTTTCTGCCAAGTATTTCCAATTCTCGCCCCTTCTAGGCTCCTGCAGCAATTCCACTCCCAGCTTCCTACCATGTTGGCCAACATTTTGACACGTGAACCTTCTGGGCTGGGCATGGGTCATGTGGCAGAGCCCTTTCCCCTCGGCCATGGGGACTGGCAACGTCCAACACGTCGGCTGCTCAGTGAGCCTGGTCCAGGCGTGGCAGTGTGAGGCAGAGTCCCCCGCCCAGTAGCCCCCCAGTAACTGGGTAACCAATGTGACAGGACGGCCATGGGGAGGCCGGGGTGGTGCTCAGTGGGCAGAGGTGGCTCGTTTACAACACTGTGCCTGTGACGCTGTGGGAAGCCAACCTCACACCTAACAAAATCGCAACTCCGGAGGAGGGGCCTGGAAACGATGTTAGTAGTAATGGGTGTTGGTTGCCTTTGGATTGCGTTAGAAAGACATTATAAGGAAATGATGCACTCAGAAAGTAATTATGTGGTTTGTAAGCCAGGATGAAAGGGAATGGAGAGTTCAATTCAGGAACATTCAGGACTAGACAGAAGCTCCTCAAATACCAACAGCAAAATGGTAAAATGGAAAGATGCCTGAAGCAACAGCTGCCACAAAAGCTCAACGTCTTCAACAGGGAAATCAAGCCATGGCCTCATGTCCACTTCCACCACGTCTCTTAAGAAAAAACTCAAATCTTTTTTTCTCTGCTCTCACACACAGGAGACTTCTGTGACCCCAAAATATGTGGAGATTTCTCCCCACCAGCAAGCAAGCAGTCAGCACTACAGCAGACACCGTCTGGGTGTCCTGTAATTCCATCCTGACACTCTACCTGGAGAGAGCTTGTATCCCACAGGATGGGGGCTCCATCCCCAAGACTGCCCCTCTCCCACCTCAAACACCAGTTGCAAGCCGGTGCCTCTGGAACTTCTGACCAACTGGCTATAAATCAGGGTTCCCACAACCCCATCTTTGGGTTCAATTAATTTGCTGGAGCAGCTCATACAATTCAGGAAAACACTTATGTTTACCAGTTTGTTATAAAAGACATTGCAAAAGATACAGATGAAGAAACACATAGGACAAAGTATGGGGGAAAGGGTGCAGAGCTTCCACGCCCTCCCCAGGGGCCACCCTCCTCCAGGAGCCTCTGTGTGGTCAGTGTTCAGCCATCCTGAAGAGCCCTGTCCTCTTGGGCCTTTCATGGAGACGCATGGGGTGGGCATGATTGACAACCATGTAGAAATGTGATTGGCCCAAAGGGATATGGTCTAAACCCGGCGAGGCTGTCTGGTCACATTCTTCTTGGCTTTTCTGGGCAGCATTCCGTCCTCCAGGGTGTGGGGTAGGACCCCCTCTGGAATGAGGGACTTATGACCCACAAGCAGATTAGGGTTCCACCTGCCCAAGGCAGGTGAAAAGAGGGCAGAAGAAGGTCAAGGAGAGAGATTCTGTTTGTTAGGGCTGTGGGAGTTATGAGCCAGGAACTGTGGACAAAACCCCATATATATATATATATACACACACAATCATATATGCATATATTAAGCCATATGTGTATATATGTATATATACATATACATATATGTATATACATCTATATGGGGTTTTGTCCACATTTTTTTATATATATGTTTTTTATATATAATATTACAATGTCTGAATGGACCAAAGTGAATCATGTCAGGTGGACACAATGGCTCGGGAAAAACAGATAAAGGGTATGGCGTTCTCATGTAAGCTCTGTCGCCTTGAGAGGCCTGTAATCGTCTCTCTCCATAATTTCAGTAAGAAGCCAAACAAACGCATTTTTAAGAGGATGGTAACACCAAAGGACCTATAAACCTAGAAGAAAATCATCGATTATCATTATCGGCAGCAGTTCATATTCTAAAAAGTCACTGTAAACGCAGAATTAGAGATGAATGAGCCATGCTCCTAGGAGAAAGACAGGGTTAAGATTCCTGAGAGCTCTGGTCACTAAATTTTCATCAATCCACACACGATCTTGTTTTATGTGTATTTCTGTTTAAAGACACCTGTGTAATATTGTTGACTCATTAACATTGAAGCTTTCTCTAAGATGCCTTTTTTCTCTGTCTGGCCCAGGGTACCTGGCTTCCCTGTGCTTAGGACCACTTCAGCACTATGCTTGGGCCAACTTAGACAGCAAAACCACCAAAAAAAATAAAAAAATGTCACTAAGGAGACCATGGATAGACCCGTGTTTACAGGATGAGCTAGAACGAGAAGGCAGAACGCCACTGTGTGCGACCTCAGCTGGGAACATGCACATCCTATGTCTCAAACTTCCCCCTCCCTGTGTGTGTCCAGTGACCCGGAGTGCCCCAAGTATTGATGTGGGGGTTACAAATGCGTTTTCCCCAGCGGGTGAATTCACAGACTGTATTTGTGGTTGTTTGAGAACTTGAGAATAACCCAAGGCTCCCATTCTTTGAGGAGTGGCAGAAGAGGCTGAGAAAGTGGGGACTCTCCAGTGCCTGGGATGCAGGTGGCCCAGGGGACAGACCAAAGGAAGGGCCAGTCACTGCCACCGAGAACATGGACTGGGGCCTGCCTAGGGAGGAGAGCTGGGGCCACATCGAGGAGTGTCCTCTACCATACTGGGATCTCAGGCTGGCCACACTCCACGATTGCCATGTGCTTGCCACTCTGCCCCTCTCTGAATGGGGGCTGGTTGCTATTGTCTCTGCTCTTGCATTTCATAGTAAACAGGTAGGAAAAGTGAATGACTTGTCTTTCCACTTCATAGGTCTCCAGTCCAGAAAGGGCCTGTCCAGACCCACTGAGGACCACTGGGCGCCACCCACAATGGAGAGACCACCTAGATCGCCAGGGCAGCCACAGCACTTTGGGCAGGACTGGCGGGAACTTCAGGTGGGAGAGAGAGAATGTTCTTCATACGTGAGGGGAAGAAGCTTGACCTTGGGATGGCCATGTGACGCCAGCACTGCTCAGTTACTTCTGGTTTCTCTACTCTGGGAGGGTGGCAGTGTGGTAGGCGGGTCCCCAGGAAACAGACTCAGATTTGGAGCCTAGCAGGCAGGAGGCTCATCGTGAAGTTCCCTTGGGGTCAAGGGTCGTGGAAAGGAGGCAGCAGAGGATGGCACAGGGAGAGAGGATGGCAGCCTTGAGCCCCCATGGAGAGAGAGAACCGGCCCATCACACTTGGCCCAAACAGCCATGCCTGACCTTCCCTAGGGGTCGTTCAGGCCTCCCCTGTGGCAGGTGTTCCCTGGGAGCAGCTGCCTGTTACACACAGATCTTTGCACCTCCTGCCCACTCCCCCATGTCTACCCCATGCCTCAGCCCTGACTGCCCATCCCCACTCTCCACATCACTCCCATTCTGGGTTCAGCTGGCAAAGTCGGCCATTGCCCATGGGTTCAGAGATCTTCTAACCTCACAGCCACTTACACAGGGGGGATGACCACTGGGAAAATGTTCCCTCATCACCCTCTGTGTTAGTCCATTCTCACATTGCTATAAAGATACTACACAAGACTCGGTAATTTACAAAGAAAAGAGGTTTCGTTGGCTCACAGTTCTGCATGGCTGGGGACACCTCAGGAAACTTACAATCATGGCAGAAGGGGAAGCAGGCACGTCTTACATGGTGGCGGGCGAGAAAGACAGGTGCAAGCAGGGGAATTGCCAGACACTTATAAAACCATCAGATCTCATGAGAACTCCCTCACCGACACGAGAACAGCATGGGGGAAACCGCCCCCGTGATCCAATCACTTCCCATCAGGTCTCACCCTCATCACCTGGGGATTACAGTTCAAGATGAGATTTGGGTGGGGACACAGAGCCAAACCATATCACCCTCTTTAAAGGGCAGCTTGCTGAGGCTGGAGTATGGCAGCCAGGCGATTTGGGCTGGCCCCAGAGGCAGAGCAGACACCTCCATGAACTGAGGCCGGGCTTGTCCCTCCCTCCTCAGTTCACTGGAAGGTTCCTCCACTGGGGCTGTGGGGACTGCTGTGGAGGGTGGCGGGGTACTGGGCAGCTGCCACTGCTTGGCCTCCTGCTCCTGCTTCTGCTGCTGCCACACGCACACTCCCACCTGTGATGGGTTATTTCTGAGTCCCCAACCTCATGACCCAGGGGTGTGACAGAATCCAGCTCATCTGAGCAGGTCCACATGCACAATCAGGTATGCCATCACCCCAGGCCCCAGGAGCACATCAGCAGGGACTTTTCAGAATTTTTTGCAGAATCCTCTGCCACAGATGGCATGGCTTTATTCCTGAATCCCAGGGGCCTGCAGTGTGATTCTGGCATAGTGGCTTGCCATAAACACACAGCATTGCTTTCTCATGTCTGATACCTCTCATAACACAGGGTCTGACCAGCTGCAGGGCCTGAGTCATAGGGCTGCCTGCACTGCAGCCTCGACCTGCTGCAGGCTCAGGGAAGGCCGACAGCTTCTCGTATCAATGGTACGTAGGCTGGAGTGGTCTTCATGTGTGTGGAATGTGCTGCCTCCAGAAGGCATACTGGCATTGTCTGTCTCTCTTGGTCATGGGAGATGCAAGATGCAATAATTGGCTCTTTGCTGGGGACAGGAGACCCAGTATCCTCCTGGTTATGGGACCTCCCCACCAAGAGTGTTATTAGTGGCAGTACCCACAATCTTTGTAGGATTTGTCTGCCAGCTGCAGGCACTCAGGCATCTTACCAAGACTCCCAGTGTGTTAGCCGCTTCTTGGTTAGCACCCTGCCAGCGCAATGTAATCAATGTGGTGGGCCAGCGTCATCATGCTCTTTGGGATATCCAGCTTGTCCAGCTCTCTCTGGGCTTCCTTAGGGCATAGAACACATGGTTTATTAGCACATAACACTGAGGCAAAGCCAAGGTCCACTGTTATTCATCCTATGTGAATACAGGCTCTTTCTGATGCTCTTTCCTCATAGGAATAGAAAAGAATGCACTTGCCATCTCAGTGGGGCAGAGCACACACCTGAGGCTGTGTTGATCCACCTTGACCAAGATCCCGCGCCTGGCAGGGCAGCTGCCACTGTGGATTCTCCTTGGTGCAGCTTGCTGAAGTCCACTCTATTCCTCCAGGAGTCTCCTATTTCTGCAGAGGCCAGCCTGGTAAATTAGAGATACATTGAAGACCACCACCCCTAACCTTCAGCTCCTTAAGAGTAAAACTGAGTCACAACAGCTTGCATAAATCCTGTTTAAACATTTCAACTTACATAGTCCTGTCAACTTTTCATTTGTATGCTGTGGTCCTATTAGGGGTGAAAAATATCTGAGTCTCATGGTACCAAATATGTTACCAGTGGAAGTATCTGAGTTATTGGCAGTGAATCCTTATGGGTCTGCAGCAACCTCAATTCTTGCCTCCTCAGAAGAAAGAATTAGACTGAGGGGCACAAGGCAAAAAAAGACACCGAGGCAACTTTCAGAAAAGGAATGGAAGTTTCTTTTAAAAGGCTTTAGGACAGGAAAGAAAGAAAACACACTTGGAAGAGACCCAAGTGGGCACATGAAGGTCAAGTGCAGTGTTTAACCGTGATCCTAGGGCTTTACAGGATGGCCCGTTTCCCATGGTTCTTCTCTTAGGATGGGCTGCCCGCATGCACATGCCCTCCTTACCCTTGGGAGGTGAGCACACATAGTGTGTTTAGGAAGTGGTACGCATGCCCCTCTGAGGCTTTCTTCCCTTTTCCTGTGGTGTGCCCCTGGAAGGTCACATTCTGCCATTTTGTCTCTTAATGCACGTGGCCGGGAAGGTGCTTCTCCCTGGCGCCTGCATTCAATGAACACTTTAGTGCAACAGGTGTAGACCATCAGGAAATGGCCTCTCGCTGGTGCCGGCTGCCAATTTATCCCTTTTAGAGAGACAATGCGATCATTGCCAAACCATCACCTGACATTCCTAGTGGGTGGGAGAAGAGCTCTCTCCTCCCTCTGCTCATGAGTGTCTAACTACACCTGTAACAGCACCAGGAACTTCTTTTTTCAACCCCTAGACCATTTTTCCCTCTCTTGTAAAAAAGATTTAGGTTCCCAGCAGGGGTTGAGCCAAGGGTCTCTCTTGCCAAACTTTAATCTGGACTTATCTGTATCAGCATTGCCCTAGGCAAGTATTGCTCAGCTTTCTCATTGCAATCTTTGCCGCCTGATTTTTTTTTTTAATTTATCCAATCTGGGATAAATACAGAAAACTGGTTTGGGGCCCTTTAACATTGTGGGGCCAGTGGAGGCTTCCTTTGGTTCATCCAACTTTTGACAGTGTTAATTAAGACCTTTGTTTTGGCTGGGTGTGATTGCTCATGCCTGTAATCCCAGCACTTTGTGAAAGGGGCCGGGCGGAGACCAAACTACACCGGTCGCGGTCAAGAGATCTTTATTGGAGGTATCGAGTGGCACCACGCAAGGAGAAGGAAGAGAAGAGAGAGAGGGCTGCTGGTGTGCTGGGTTTTATATCCCTTGGGCCTACGTGGATTGGGCTAGGGGCAGGCCCAAGGGAAGGCAGGAGATGCTTCTTTCTGATTGGCCCTCCTTTGGCGGGTTCAGACAGTGCCCGGTCAAGGAGGGGAGAAGAACCCGGAACCGGCCCCATCTTAAGGTACGGCGCCATTTTAAGGTACCCCGTGTTACCTAACATTCCTCCCTTTTTGTTTTCTTAAATGGGGGAAAATGGGCGTCGTGGTTCATCTGGCTGCTTCCTGCTGAGTGGGGGGTGCTGTGGGGGGGGGGCACAGGAGAACTGTCAGGGTTGTGCATGGGGTAATGTTCCTTGTAGGTATAGATCCTCCAGTGCCATGAGCCAGTTGAGGGGCAGGGATGGGTTGGCGATGAGCCAGCTGTCGGCGCGGAGATGGTTGAGAAATTTGTGGAATCGGTTGGCGGTTGTCATGACTGGCTTGGGTTAGCAGGTTGTGAGCCCGCCTGTGGAATCTGTCCCGTCCTCACTGGTGGCTAAAAGTTGGTAGTTTCTGAGGAGAAACTGGTTAAATGTTTGGTTAGATATGGAAGAGAAACTTAATGAGGCAGGGAAGTAGTGTGCAGAAAGCGAGGATACCCATTAGGGGGCCTAAAAAGGGAAGGAGCCAAGCTAAGAGGGGGGTTTTGAGGGTTTCCCAAAGGGAGGGAGTAGTGCTAGCATTCATTAGTTTACGTTTTATCTGATGTAGGTTTTAATGCTAGTTTCGATTACTTGGGACTCATTCATGTAATAACAACAGTTCTCCTGTAAGAAGATGCAAGTACCGCCTTTTTCGGCTGTGAGTAGGCCGATGGCGCGGCAGTTTTGAAGGGTGACACCAGCTAGAGATGTGATTTGTCGTTGGAGGGCGGCTAGAGACTGAGCCGTTTCCTCAATGGCCGTCTGAAAATTGGGATACGCTGTATACCTATGAGAGAGGTTGTTAGAGATGGTCCTCAGGAGAGTTGGGTTTAGGGTGATTAAACTGATAGGCTTGAAGGCCTTCAGAGAAGGAGAGCAATGTGAGTTGAGGGACTAGTGTGGTGGGTATGCAGGGACCAGGGATAGAGGAATTAATGGACGTTACACCAAAAAAAAAAGGCCGTCTGGAGCTGGAAAGTTGGGGGAGGCGGTGACAGTTTGTTTGCATGTTACATTGTGGGGCGATGGGGGGTGGTAGCTGGTGTTGTAACAGGTAGGAATAGGGATGCTGAGGTTGGCAAGGAGGGGGACATGGGAGATTACAAAGCCGGTGGTCGGGGGGGAGGAGTTGCTTGTGTTTATGGAGCTAGATAGTGGAACTGCAGCAAGAGGGGGTTCGTTGATGTTTGCGCATAAGAAACAATCAGAAGTAGGGACCTGAGAGGTGTTTAATATATGAATGGGGTCTGTCTGTTTTTTTTTTTTTGGTGATTTAATTCATAACACAGCTGGTCCAGGGACACCTATAGTTTTGGGGCCATTCAGTTTTACAGGCGCTGCGGGATTGTTGGTGTGGAAAGCAAATGGCAAAGTGGAACATGTGGAAATGAGGGTCCTAACCGCTATTTGTTATGGTGAGTTTAGGGAGGGGAAGGTTTACTG
The DNA here is from genome assembly GCF_006542625.1 of Nomascus leucogenys. Classification (NCBI taxonomy): domain Eukaryota; kingdom Metazoa; phylum Chordata; class Mammalia; order Primates; family Hylobatidae; genus Nomascus; species Nomascus leucogenys. The sequence goes on from NC_044405.1 coordinate 27,623,222, forward strand.
AGGATGCGTCGATGGAGCATCGGGTGTAACATGACATTGGTGTGTGACCTTCGGTTAGCGTTGTAGGTTTCTTTGAGGGTGAACAGGTAGTAGGGTTGTGAAGGGGGCCTGTTGGCAGAGGAGGGTCCATAGAAGAAGATGTAAGAGGCGGAGAGCCAGAAGAGCAGGCTCGAAGCAGGCATGAGGGTGGCAGCTTATGCCTTAGGAATAGTAGGAAAGGAGGGCGTTTTACAAATGCAAACTTTGAGAGGGTTGTGGGGTACGGGGCGTGCCTGGCTTTAGAGGGGTTTGTGGGTTTGTGTTTAAGGAGAGACAGGCAGGAGGGTGGCGGGATTGAGGGGTGCACATGTTTGGAAAGTTACAGCGGAGACTTTTGTAGGTCAGGAGTTCCTTGAGTTGATGGGGGGAGGTAATGACAACAGCTGCCCTAAACATTAATTTCTTTGACTCTTGAAGTAGTAGGTAGGCTGCAGCCAGGGCCCAAAGGCAGGGGGCCCACCCTCGCACAGTGGGGTCTAGTCGGCCGGCAGGGATGCAGAGCCTCCCATGGTGAGAGAGGAAGGGGTATATGTATATGGCGCCTGGCTGGACAGGGCATCCCCTAGTAGCCAATGGCCATGTTGTGAGTCAGAACCGTTGAGCCAGTCGTCACCGAAATGAAAGAACTGATGGGCCTCTGTAAGGCTGAGGGCCATGGGTTACCTGGTGCCAGGATTTTTTGAGCGAGAGAAGGGAGGAAACCCAGGCCGGATGAGTGAAGAGGGAAAGGAGAAAACTCAGTTCCCTGTGGGCCGAGTTCGCTCTCAGAATTGTTTGGATAGGTATGCAACTGCTGCAAAGGTAGGTCCGTGCATCTGACCTAGGACTCCAAGAGCCAAGCCATTGTGCTCATGTACATATAGAATGAAAGGTTATTGTAAGTCTGGAAGATGTAGGGCTGGGGCTTTGAGTAGTGCCTGTTGGAGTGACAGGAAGGGCTGCTTGACTGTGGCCTCTACAGGCTCAGATGGGGTACCTCGGGAGAGATCATATAGTGGCTTTGCTAATAAAGAGTAGTTGGGGATCCAAGTTCTAAAGTAGCCTGCTAGTCCTAAGAAGGAGAGTATCTCTTGTTTGGTTTTTGGGATGGGAAGACTTCTAATGAAGCACTTTCGGTCTAGGGTGATGGCCTTTGAGTCATGGGCAAGGAGGACTCCTAGATAGGTGACTTGAGTGAGGGAGAGCTGGACCTTTTGGGGGGATACTCGGTAGCCTCGGTCAGCAAGGAAGTTGAGAAGAGAAGTGGTGTCAGTTTGTGAGACAGTTAGAGAGGGACTGCATAGGAGGAGGTCACTAACGTATTGTAGGAGGGTGGACTGGGGAAAGTGTAATTCTTGTAGGTCTGAGGCAAGAGTTTGACCAAAGATATGGGGGCTATCTCTGAACCCTTGGGGAAGCACTGTCCACGTGAGCTGTTGTGACTGTTTAGTGTCTGGGTCAGTCCAAGTGAAGGCGAACAGGTCTTGTGACTGAGGGGAGAGGGGAATGGTGAAAAAGCCATCTTTAAGATCTATGACTGAGAAATGTGTGGCACTAGGAGGAATAGAGGATAAGAGCTGAAGTCTTGGATGAGGCGGAACTTACCATTGGGTTTTTTTAGGGGTGTTAAATGGAGAATGGATTGGCCTGAGGAACCCTTTTCTTAAGAGGTTGGTTGTAATCCTTTCAGGCTGGAGACAGGGAGAGGATATTGGAGTTGGCTAGGGAAGTGGTGTGGGTTTTAAGGACGCTGGCTGGGAGCGAATCTATGGAACTCGCCACCAAGGCAATGAGTGAGGTGGATTACGGGAGGGTGATTGGGTTGAAGGTGATGAAGGTAAAGGTGATGGGACGTCCATCCACTGTTAAAGAGACCCTGGGCTCCTGTGTGGTGATGATTTGTGTCGGGAAGGAAGTCCCAAGGCCCCGTCAGTCTTGCCTAGAATATCGGGAGCTGGGATGGTGGCCGGCCCGGCCGCCCTTCGGGAGCCGGGGCAGTCTACGCCCCAATGGCCAGATGGGTGGCATTTAGGACATGGCCGGTTGGGGGGCCTGGGATTTGGGCACTCTCGGACCCAGTGCCCTTCCTTTCCGCATTTGAAACAGGGCCCTGGGGGCTGACGTTGGGATGGACGGGCAGATGACAACTTATGGCCGTGTGATCGAGGGGAGGCTTGAAGGGCTTGTGCCGGTAACTGGTACTTTTGCCTCTTTGCCTTCTCATCTCGATTGTGATACACCTTAAATGCCGTCGCTAAGATATCGGTTTGAGGGGTAAGGGGGCCTCTGTCCAGTTTTTTTAGTTTACCTTTGATATCAGGAAAACTCTGAGCAAAAAAATGGGACATGTGGAGTTGCCTACCGTCTGGGGTTTCGGGATCTATGTTGGTGTATTGTTGGAGTGCCTGTGTAAGGCGGTCTAGAAAAGCGGACGGGTTTTCATTTTTATCCTGTATGACTTCATGAAGTCTTTCAAAGTTAACTGCTTTTTGAGCTGCCCTCCGTAGACCGGCTATGATGCAAGTAGCGAAATGGTCTCGGGCTGATACTCCATTTTGGGTGTTATAATCCCAATTGGGCTCATCCTCAGGTACTGCCTGCGCTCCTAGCAGTAGGGCTGGGGTTGTTTGATGAACCTCATCTGCATAAGTTCGAGCTTGTTCCTAGACTCGCCTACGCTCCTCGGGGAGGAGGGTGTTAGAGAGAATCATATAGATGTCATGGAAGGTAAGGCTATAAGCTTGGATGAAGTATTGGAATTCTTTGATACATAAAGCAGAATTGGAAGTGTAGGAGCCTAGGCGTTTTTCTATTTGTGATAAGTCAGCCATAGAAAAGGGGACGTGGACTCGGACAATATCTTCGGCTCCTGCCACCTCTCTAAGGGGGGCAAGCGGGGGGTGTGACTTTGAGCGAGTGAGAGGGGCTAAAGGCCGGGGCTGACGGGATAGGCAGTTGAGGGCGTGGAGGAGGGGGGCAGCGGGAGGCTGGGCGACTTCCAGATGGGTGGCGGCCGAAGGATGCAGCGGAGGGTGGTGGTATGGCGGGGGTTCGTCGGCTGGGTTGAAGTCAGGGGCAGAGGGAGAGGTTGGCGGTTTAAGAGCGGCAAGGAGCTGCTGCGGTTTGCAAGGGAGACAAAGGTTAGGTCTATCCCGTAGGAGAAAGCAGCTGTGGATATATGGGATCTCTACCCATTTTCCTGTTCGCTCGCAATAATTGCAGAGATCCTGGAGAATGTTAGGATCGAGAGACCCATAAGTGGGCCATTTGCTTTGGTTGTCTAGGGGATATGTGGGCCAGTTTTGCTATTTGGGGTCTACCGTGGCCTTAGGGGCTTGAGGCGAGGCGCTTCATGGGGTCTCTTGCCTGCCTAGAGAGGTAGACCCCGGAGGGGAAGACTTACCGAGACGAGGCCGGTGTTGGGTGAACAGCTTGGCGAGCAGGAGAATGAGCGAAGACCAGCCAGGGTCTGGACTGAGCCCGAAAGGGATCGGGGTCCCACCAAGGGGGGTGAGGAGTCCCGATCCGAATCACGGCACCAATGAAAGGGGCTGGGTAGAGACCAAACTACACTGGTCGCGGTCAAGAGATCTTTATTGGAGGTATTGAGCGGCACCACGCAAGGAGAAGAGAGAGAGGGCTGCTGGTGTGCTGGGTTTTATATCCCTTGGGCCTACGTGGATTGGGCTAGGGGCGGGCCCAAGGGAAGGCGGGAGATGCTTCTTTCTGATTGGCCCTCCTTTGGCGGGTTCAGACAGTGCCTGGTCAAGGAGGGGAGAAGAACCCGGAACCGGCCCCATCTTAAGGTACGGCGCCATTTTAAGGTACCCCATGTTACCTAACACTTTGGAAGGCTGAGGTGGGTGAATCATTTAAGGTCAGGAGTTTGAGACCAGCCTGGCCAACATGGCAAAACCCTGTCTCTACTAAAAAATACAAAAAAAATAGCAGGGCATGGTAGTGCATGCCTATAGTCCCAGCTACTCGAGAGGCTGAGGCAAAAGAATTGCTTGAGCCTGGGAGGCTGAGGTTGCAGTGAGCAGCCAAGATTGTGCAGTGCCAGCCTGGGCAACAGAGCAAGACTAAATCTCAACAACAACAAAAAAAACTTTTAACTCCATCAATTTCCATTTTATTCTGTTGCTGCTATAAAATATTTGAAGAGATTTATTCTGTGCCAAATCTGAGTGACCATGGCCTGTGACACAGCCCTCAGGAGGTCCTGAGAACATGTGCCCAAGGTGGTTGGGGCACAGCTTGTTTTTATATATTTTAGGGAAGCATGAGACATCAATCAAATACATTTAAGAAATACATTGGGCTGGGCGCGGTGGCTCACGCTTGTAATCCCAGCACTTTGGGAGGCCGAGGCAGGTGGATCACGAGGTCAGGAGATCGAGACCACGGTGAAACCCCGTCTCTACTAAAAAATACAAAAAATTAGCCAGGCGTGGTGGCGGCTGCCTGTAGTCCCAGCTACTCGGGAGGCTGAGGCAGGAGAATGGCGTGAACCCGGGAGGCAGAGCTTGCAGTGAGCCGAGATCACGCCACTGCACTCCAGCCTGGGAGACAGAGCAGGACTCCGTCTCAAAAAAAAAAAAAAAAAAGAAATACATTGGTTTGGTTCAGAGAGGCAGGACAACTCAAAGCGGGGCCTTCCAGGCTACAGGTAAATTTAAACATTTTCTGGTTGACAATTGGTTGAGTTTATCTGAAGACCTGGGATCAATGGCAGGGAATGTTTAGGTTAAGGTAAAGGATCGTGGAGACCAAGTTTTATTGTGCAGAGGAATCGCTCAGATAGCAGACTTCAGAGAGAGAGAGCAGGTTGTAAAATGTTTCTTTTCAGACCTAAAAGGGTGCCTGACTCCTAGTTGATTATCTCTGGGATCTGGAAAAAAAAAGGAAGGAAAACAAAGTGAGAAGAGTATTCTCTTTAGAATGCGGATTTTTCCCACAAGAGACTTTGCAGGGCAATTTCAAGGTATGGCAAGGAAATACATTTTGGGGTTATTTTTTCCTTGTCTCATAATGTTATGCCAGAGTCAGATTGAAAGTAAGTCACAATATATAGGGTTAAATAAAACCCATCTGATGAGAATTTATGGTTTGTAGGGCATGATTCCCCAGACCCCTTAAGTAGGAATTTGGGCAAGATAAAAAATAAGACAAAATAAGTCCTCAGTTCATTCCATTTCTTAGTAATTATCTAAAGATTGCCACCCTTGGATAAGCCCCAGGACTCTCTCGTCTTTCCTCTTAGCCTCATCTATCAATTTTTAAAAATTTATTTACCTTACTTTTATTATATTTTTTATTTTTTTGAGACGGAGTTTCACTCTTTCGCCCAGGCTGGAGGGAAGTGGTGCGGTCTCGGCTCACTACAACGTCCGTCCCCCCGGGTTCAAGTGATTCTTCTGCCTCAGCCTCCAGAGTAGCTGGGATTATAGGCACCCACTACCATGCCCGGCTGATTTGTGTGTGCGTGTGTATTTTTAGTAGAGATGGGGTTTCTCCATGTTGGCCAGGCTGGTCTTGAATTCCTGACCTCAGGTGATCCACCTGCCTTGGCCTCCCAAAGTACTAGGATTACAGGTGTGAGCCACCATGGTACCCGGCCTATTTACCTTATTTTTAAATAACCATTTAAAAATGTCCACTTCCCTTTGATGGATTCTGACTCTTCCTTTTGCCTTTCCCCTGCTCTTAACTAGCCTCATGTTTTTATCAGCATCTGTAAGACCCATGTGAAAAAGTCAGCTGCTTCATCTGAGGTGCTGCACTTGGCATTTATAGTGGAGTCAGACTGTCCCTTCTCAGGGTAAACAGACCTTCCAGTGCCTTTTATCTGGTTCCCCAAGCTGGCTGCTCCCTCAGGAATACTCTCCTGTGTGTCTGGATTGTGTATACCCAGCTGCAATTGTTCAGTGGTGAGTGTGGGTCCTGCATCAACCCAAACATGCTCTTTCCCTCTGCAGCATTTTAAACCAGAGACACTGCTCCCAAATTAGTCGCTCTCACAATCCATTTTCATAAAGGTTCTTCAGGGAGCTGATGATCCAGATCTACAAAATGGAACAATTCCTTCGCACTCCCCTCTAGTTTCAATAGTTGCTTGGTTTTTCCCTTCCCCAACATTGACTATCTTCTTGATAACTACAGGTCTCAAAGGTAATTTCTTTCGTTCCTGGCATAATTCTCCCCTTTGTGGGTAGCTTTGAGGCTGGTGATCTGAGCTCAGACAGACTCACATCTGAGCTCGGACAGACCCGGATCTGAGCTTGGTCCAGGCCCAAGGCCCAACACAGCATTCTCTTCCTTTCATTTTGAAACAATCTTTAAATATCCTCTGTTCTAGATAAAATTGCTTTTCCTTTCAGCAAAAACCACGTTTTTATAACCTTTACCAAACACACTCTGAGTAATCCCAATTTCTGCTGAAAACCCTAGGATTAATTTAACATAACATGACTTCAAGATCTTAAATTCCTGAAGAGAATTTTGAAACTGGTTTTATTTACCAAAGATTACCAAAATCACATGTGCCAAAAGGCATTTGAGCTACCATCTATTTTTCTGATAAAATATTTGATTTAAGCATGTAAATGTTCTCTTTCACATGTTTTGGTAGTGTTAGGAATGCAAAATGCTTGTTCCCTGGTGCCGTAAAGAAATAGCACTTGAGGGCCGGGCGCGGTGGCTCATGCCTGTAATCCCAGCACTTTGGGAAGCCAAGGGGGGAGGATCATGAGGTCAGGAGATTGAGACCATCCTGGCTAACACGGTGAAACCTGTCTCTACTAAAAATACAAAAAATTAGCTGGGCGTGGTGGTGGGCGCCTGTAGTCCCAGCTACTCAGGAGGCTGAGGCAGGAGAATGGCGTGAACCCAGGAGGCAGAGTTTGCAGTGAGCCAAGATCGCACCACTGCACTCCAGCCTGGGCAACAGAGTGAGACTCCGTCTCAAAAAAAAAAAAAAAGAAATAGCACTTGAACATAAATTTAATTCTCTCAGCAAGGCAATTTTCACTTTCTGCAGAAAGGGTGCACTCACCAGCAGTCTTGCCACAGGAGTACACTGAACAAAGGAAAAGCAGATGTATTTATCCCTTATGTATTTGGGTCATCCTTACTGCTGTGTCCTGCATCCATTGGCTGGAGCCGAACCTCACAGTCTAAACTGACACTCGACTTGCTAACAACCTAAAACTTTCTTAAATAGGTAAAGGCAAAGGGAGAACAAAGGAAAGGAGGAAGTTGCTTACGAAAGATTTAAAGAAGCAATAACATTTCCAAATAAGGAAGGGGCATAGGCTGTGAGCTGGAACGTGCCTGCGAGCATGTCCAACAGCTACATAGGATAGGGCTTAACAAAGAGTTATTAGCACAAAGCAAGGAGGCTTGAAGAAAGTCAGTCTTTAAAAGAAACTATTATTTCTAACACTTATGATTTATTCTTTAACAGGAAGGGAAACTTCGAAGAGGAAACTTTTTACTTTCTACAGTAGTGAAGTATCACATACGCATGACACATATGTAGATGTAGCAGACACAGCAGCAGATCTTACACATTTAATAAGATTTTTCTTTTGCCATTTTTTAAAGATTCTCCCTTACTTTAGACTATTAATCTTTTGATTTCCTGTTTCATGCCCTAAACAAATGTTAGGGAGAAAATTCTAAATCTGCATCTCCCAAGACAGGACTCTGGGGAAACAGGTAGAAAGGAACAGAACTTCAATCTAAGCAAAAGCAAGGTCTGTTATGTAAACTTTATGCCATTGTCTTCTCCGTAGAGAAGGTTTCTGATGGTTTCAGTACGGAGACAGAGATGCCCTTACAAATGGAGATTCCCCTAAAGATGTACATTTCCTTTACAAAGCGTTTTGAAGGCTGATTCGTTCGATAGGCGGTCTTTTCAATTTAGCTTTTTTCTTAATTAGATTACTAGCTTTAAGGTAGAGCCCTTTAAGGACCAGGACCAAGAAAGCATGCAGGTTTTAGGACCTAAACCACGACTTTCTTATTCAAACGTGCAAAGACCCACGTACCCCCGTATCAATGATCGTTTCCATTGCACGACTGTCCTGAGCCGCCTCCAACACTGTGGCTTTCACCCACCATCAACCACCAGCCATCACACACATCGAGGTCAAGTCCTCTCACAGTGCCGAGCAGTCTCTAGTGCCCTACAAACAGCCAACCAGCCCAGTAACAGTACAAGAGAGCAGAGCCCTATACCTGAGGGGAACCTGTCTGCTTACAACCTAAGATACCATGAGGAAAAACAGGTTCCTCCCAAAGAGAGGAGACTGGTGCCTTTTCCCCGTTCCCCAAGGATCCTAGGCTGTCAGAAATTTCCTTGTTTAGGTCCCTCGTGTGTCATTGAGGGTTGCAAGAGGAAAGAGGGACAGACAGAAGCAAACAGAGAAACAGACAGGGTTCTCAACTGAGAAGTTTTACAGAGAGCAGAGGCCGTAAAGCAATAAGCAAGCCGGGCGCAGTGGTGCAAGCCTGTAATCCCAGCACTTTGGGAGGGTGAGGTGGGTGAATCACCCGAGGTCAGGGGTTTGAGACGAGCCTGGCCAACATGGTGAGACTCCGACTCTACTAAAAATACAAAAATTAGCTGGGTATGGTGGCGGACACCTGTAGTCCCAGCTACCCTGGAGGCTGAGGCAGGAGAATTGCTTGAACTTGGGAGATGGAGGTGCAGTGAGCCAAGATCTCACCACTGTACTCCAGCCTGGATGACGGAGCAAGGCTCCGTCTCAAAAAAAAAAAAGGCAATAAGCAATAGGCGTGCACACATATAAAACCCACATGGCAGATTGAACCAAGTTACCTTTTGACTGCCGAGCTCTTTTAAAAACCTTTTCCCAATTGTAATTCCTACCAAAGCCATTTTACTTTGCCTCTGCTGCTGGCTGGGCTCCATCACCAAACAGGCAGCCCCTAGAAGCAGCTGTCCACAGCAGTAGCTGCTCACCGCCCTTCCTTACCACTGTGTAATGGACGGCTCTCAGCTAATGATTGCTCTAAACATGCCAGCATTTTAGGGGCATCACTGCACTCACACACATGCATCTAAAAGGCGAACCATGCTGCTCCACGTGGAAGCGGCTGCTGCCTGGGATTTCTCCCACAGATGCTTCATTCGCTTTGCACATTTCTTGGTCTCTCAGCCCACGTTTTACAGTGGGCAGGTCTATGCAAACCAGCCCCAAAGTCCAAAGAAGCTGAGAGGCTGACACATTGAGTTTCTTAGAAAGAAATGTTTCATAGGGACTCACAAAGAGAAGCCATGTCCTTGTCTCAGGCGGCAGCGAGATGAGATGGTGGATCCCTACCCCTCAGCCCCAGACCCAGAGCTTATATAGCACAGGGAGGAGTGGTTCAGAGGAATGTGCAGGATGATTGAAGGATGATGTCAAGGTTGTTTGACCTAAGGCCAGGACCTACAGTAAGCAGCTGCTCTTACACAGGGAGTGGTAGATAAACTGGAAATCTTAGAGGCCTCCCCAGAGTGTTAATCATAAGCCAATGTAAACCAAAAATAAAATTCTAAGCCCCCCCAACCATCTGAATGAATGCCTCCTCTTGGCCAAGAGCATTCCAAAGTTAACCTGAAAAGCTAGTTCAGGCTGTGATGGGAATCAAGAGCCAGACATACCTTATTATCCCCTCCTCCCTTTTGGCATTACTGATAGAACTGGTGGACAAAAGGAGTCAAACTCTGTAAAATATTTGAAGAGATTTATTCTGAGCCAAATATGAGTGACCAGTGGTTCGTGACGCAGCCCTTGGGAAATCCTGAGAACATGTGCCCAAGGTAGTCAGGGTGCAGCTTCGTTTTATACATTTTAGGGAGACATGAGACATCAATCAAATATATTTAAGAAATATGTTGGGGCATATACACACCACACACATAAACGTATCATAGATGCACACATGCAGACATACACACACCATGCAAACACACATACACCACACACACATCACACCGTACACATACCACACACACATACATACTTACACATACACACCACACACCCATATACACAGACACCATACACATACCACACACACATACATACTTATACACATACACACCACACAACCATATACACAGACACCACACACACATATACACACACACACATACACACCACATATACATACACACAGTTGCACACACACATACACACAGACACACACAAGTACACACACTACACAGACGAGCACACACATCACACACACACACACACACACACACGGACATGACCCCTAGCCATGCCCAACTTTGCATTGGTCACTAATAATTTTTCTGGTTCTACCAATATTTACTGCTCTGATCAGGGAAGTGTCTGCATTTTTCTATTTCAAAGTTGTTCTGTAGGTATCATGTCGGGGGTGGTAATATTGGCCACCCTACGTCCTGTGTGTAGAGAAGGAATGAAGAGCGATTTGTGAACGTGAAGCAGCAAAGCTCACTAATGGGTGCAGTTAAGAAACAGAACAATCAAGAAGAAACGAGAAAACGCCCTCCAGGAAACAGAAACCCGGTGCAGAGACAGGTGCAGAGACACCGTCTGCAGACCCACTGGAGCCTCAGGCAACCTGCGGACGAAAAGACCCAAAGTTCTTTTCAATCTTTGCCCCTGATAGAGAAAGACGGTGTCGCATCGTTCTTTTCAGTTGCATGTGTGGGACTTCAGTGAGGTCCATGCTCGCTGGCTTGCCAGCAGCTCCGTGGAATCCTCCCCGCCCTTGGAGAGCTCTTTCATTGATTTGAAAGAGCCTCTGTGTGCACATAGTGCGACTGTTCCGAAGTCTTTATCACAGTTACTGGTGATGTTTTTCTCCAGATGTCCTCGACGTGCACCCATGAAGGGCTCCACTTGAGAGTGCCAGGGTCCTCCGTGGGATGGGGCTGGAGGGGGGGGCTTCTTGCAGTCCTGGGCTCCCAAGCAGCCATAGGAACAATAGGGTGATGAGATCCCAGAGATAGAGGCCAGTGGCAGCAGCGCTTTGAACTCCTCATACGGGCACGGGCCCCCTGGCGGGGATGGGCGTCCCGGTCACACGGAGTTGGGGGCTGCTGCTGCCTGCAGGTAGAGGAAGGGACGTGTTTGGCAGCCGTGTGACCCCTGGGCACCTCGCCTCTCCCACGGCCGGCTCTGGTTGTAAACAGACAAGTGCACAAGCGCAGCCCGGTGAAGGCACAGCGGTGCCGGGACGCATCTGGGCTGCACCACAGCCAGCCGCCCATACCCACGGAGACGCCGGCCAAGGCCCTGCGGCACATGGCAGAGGAAGGTGCGATGGGAGCCGTGCTGGGCCCGGAAGGCGCCGCCGCCCGGAGCCGTAGCCATCACTCCAGCTCTGTTCTTTTAAGTGTTCCCAGAAATTGTGACCCACAAAAATCTGACAGCACCCGACGGTAAGCCAGAGGCCCTTGATGTGCGATCCCAGCATGGTGTGGGGAAAGACTGTGGTGGGTGCTGTATCTGCCCCCAGCCCTTCCACAGGTCGGTGTGCACATCCCATGGCGCCCGCTAAGCTGCAGTCTTCTCCAAAGGGGTCACTCTCCGTGGGCAGGGAGCCACCCGCCCGCGGGTGATGTCCCCAGCCAGTGACTGACGACAGTCCCCAGCCGAGGTGGGGGACCAGCTCCTGATTCCCTCACTCCGGGGCTTGCCTGTGGGCCAGGGTGGGGGCGAGCCTCAGCTGAGACCGCGTCCCCCTTGCCTGTCCTGCCCTGCCTCGCCTGCCTCCCCCGCGCCTCTGCTGGGCACGTCCATAGGGAGCTGCTCGCTGCGGAATCCCCACGTCTAGAGAAGGCAGCCTGAGCCACGGTGGCGGTGGACGCGCACTCAGCCATTTTTCCTGAAATAGGGATGGATTTATGTTGATCTTGCCACGTCTTTCTACTGCTTCCTCTAAGGTGCAAATATGTTTAAAACAGCTGTGGCTAGTGAAGTCTTGCATGGTCTCAATCATTCCAGGTGCAGAGAAAGCCCAGATGTCAAGCCCTAGCATAGGGAGGACTTAGGAGTCGATGACCTGAGAAGCTTCCAGCAAAGCACCCAACACTGATGTTAAAACCAGCACGAACCACCCCGCCTCCCCACCTCCCCACCTCCCCGCAAGCGTTGCCGGGACTGACAGATTACAGAGCTCTGCTCCCTCTGCACTCCTGCTCTGCCACCCCCAGGGTGTCAGAATGTGCCCCCCACACAGTTTCCAAAAGATTTCACGCATCTGGCTGGGCGTGGAGGCTCACGCCTGTAATCCCAGCACTTCGGGAGGCCGGGGTGGGTGGATCACAAGGTCAGGAGATTGAGACCATCCGGGCTAACACAGTGAAACCCCGTCTCTACTAAAAATACAAAAATTAGCTGGGCGTGGTGGCGGGTGCCTGTAGTCCCAGCTACTCAGAGGGCTGAGGCAGAAGAATCGCTTGAACCCAGGATGTGGAGGTTGCAGTGAGCCAAGATCGCACCACTGCACTCCAGCCTGGCGAGAGAGCGAGACTCCATCACAAAACAACAACAACAAAAAGCCACACATCCAACCTCCAGTTCTCCCACAACAGAATCCACAGCAGGAAGGACGAAGATGCAAAAGGACGTTTTCACAAAACTTGCTTTTCTTATCAGGGAAGAAAATACTTCCCAGAAATGTTCTAGGTGCCTTCTCCACGTGTCTCCTCGGTCAGAACTGGGTGACCTGCAGAATTCTGGCTTGTTCACAGGGACAGGTGGACTGGACAGCCATGGTTGGCTTGCACCAGAAAATAGTTAATCCTGGGGCTGGGGAAATCACTGCTTAAATAAAACAGAGGTTCATTAGCAACAGCAAAGGGCTTGCAGCCAACAGCGCCTGCCACCCTCCACCCTTAGAGAATTAAACCAGTGCTGGAGTAGAGCGTCACCAGGTGGTGGAAGGACCTTTGATGGTGCTGATCTCAGGGTCTATATTTAGTATCTAAAATAATTAACTGGTTGTTCACTGCCCAACACTGTAATTCATTCATTCTTTGGACATTCGTTAAGTACTTATCACTGATATTTCAGACAGTATTATAGACATAGTGATCTTTATCCCGGCTCCTTATGTAAGCAATATTACCAATAATAGAGTTGAAGATAAAAGGAAGGAAGCAAGCTTCCAAAGAAATAAACCGATGCACAATTTAATAATGTCTCATTAACCTGGTGGTTCTTCATCAGATATTCTGTGATCTTTATTAAAATGCGGCTGACCAGGCAGTATCCCAACACTTTTCCTGCGGTGAGGAATCTCGTCAAGTTGGGGAGCAAGGCCCCCAAGTTTTGCCACAAGAGCAGGAAAAGACGAAGTTCTTCCCTTCTCCCTGTAAGCTTAGATGTGGAGTTGTGGCTCTCGGCCAGACAGCTTGCTGAAACGTCAGTAAGTACACGCGTCTGTTTGAGATGTTTGACTGTATACCCGCTCATTAATTCTCTGTGAGGTCCTGTCTGGGTATAAGGCCCCAGTGTTTTAAAGACAGCAACTTACAATAACTTAAAATGTCTGTTTTGCCTGGACCCACCATGGAAAGAATTGAATTAACCTGAAGTGTGTTGCAGTGAGTTCTGTGATGTATAAATTGCTGAGAGCAAAGCAAAGCAAGGGCGAGGGGTATCTGTGACTGCACTGCAGGAACGGGAGAGGGGCCGGGGCTGTCTTCAGAGGTGGCTGTGCTGTGACGGTGTCTGCAGGCAATAATGTTGTCGCAGATGGCTGTGGGTGATCTGACCATGCTCTCAGCTGCTGGGCCTGCCTGGGTCCCTGTCCTTTCCTCAGCCAGCTCTCTGGCTTTTCCTCAATCCCATGACTGTTGGTTATTCAAGGGAGGCTGGTTTCTGTCGTTTCAAAACAGGAATACAGGCCCACGCCCCTCACCAGGGAGGATTCCCTGACTGCTCACCTGACAGGTGCTGCTGACTGGTGCACAGGGCTGGCACCCCCAACTGTACACTGGGCAAGTACCTCTGGCTGTAGGTAGGGATGGTGGCCCTCACTAGTACCCCAGGCCAGTTCCCATGACTATACAGGAGGCTGGGACCCCTGACTGTACACTCAGATGGGACCCCTGACTCTACCCCGGGACGGAAACCCTGACCGTACGCCAGACAGGTACCCTCTGACTGTAAACTAGGATGGGATCCCTGGCTGTACTCCAGGCGGGTACCTCTGTTAACTGACAAATGATGAGGTTCATGAATTTGGGAAGGAGAGTTTTATTTCTCATAGTGTTGCAGCCTGCACGGTGGCCATTATGACAGGCTGGGAAGCGTAGCCTCCAGCCAGAAGCCACAAACAGGCACCTCAAGGGAGGAGCAAAGGGAAGAGGAATTTATGCTGGTGGCGTGGCTAAATATATATATTCAATTAGCTCTAGTAAAGCCATGAATATTTATTTATACAAGGAGAAACACATGTATGTGCAACTGAGCTTCAGGCCTCTCCATGGGGCGCATGTTAAAAAAAAAATGGCAGCATTAAGCTAGGCATGGTGGCTCACATCTGTAATTCCAGCACTTTGGGAGGTCGAGACAGGCAGATCACCTGCGGTCAGGAGTTCAAGACCAGACTGGCCAACATGGCAAAACCCTGTCTCTACTAAAAATACAAAAATTAATTGGGCATGGTGGTGGCCGTCTGTAATTCCAGCTACTTGGGAGGCTGAGGCAGGAGAATTGCTTGAACCTAGGAGGCGGAGGTTGTAGTGAGCCAAGATCACACCATTGCACTCCAGCCTGGGTGACAACAAGAAAGAAAAACAGGCGGGGCGCGGTGGCTCACACCTGTAATCCCAGCCTTTGGGAGGCCAAGGCGGGTGGATCACGAGGTCAGGAGTTCAAGACCAGCCTGGCCAACATGGCAAAACCATGTTTCTACTAATAATACAAAAATTAGCTGGATGTGGTGGCACGTGCCTGTAATCCCAGCTACTCAGGAGGCTGAGGGAGGAGAATCACTTGAACCAGGAAGTCGGAGGTTGCAGTGAGCGGAGATCACGCCACTGCACTCCAGCCTGGTGACAGAGCAAGACTCTGTCTCAAACAAAAAAAGAAAGAAAAGAAAAACAAAAAAAATGGCAGCATTAGCACCATCCAAGGGTGGAGTGTTTGGACCTCTGACATCAAAAGGTGAAGCTGAGGGCATGAACCCTCACTGGGCATCCCCTGTAGACCATCTAGATCCACTCCACGGCCTCTCGTCAGGCAGGAATGCTGGTCGGTTGCTTGTTGAAAGCACACAAGGGAGGGGCGGAGTCCAGCGGTGGGTGAGTATCAGGTGGAGTCTGTTGAAAAGGCTGGTTTCTGTTTAGCCTTGAGGAAAGAAACAAGGGAAGTTAACGTGGGAGGGGGCATAATGAGTTATATCTGACCTCCCATCCCATCAGGGCCAGGAACTTGATTTCCCTGGAGTTCCTCTGGGCCGAGAGGAGTCTGTTCAGTCAGTTGGTGGACTTAGGGGTTCGTCTTTCTCACCCATGACTGTACACCCGGCACATACCCCCGACCATATACCAGGCAGGCATCCCTAACTGTACTCCCAGCACATACCCCTGACCTAACATGTGACTGGTACCTGAGCTGGTACCCTGGCTGGCACACAATCTTTGTAGGTCCAGTCTTACTGACATGCTGAAACAATTAATCTCTGCTTTTATTTCTAGTTTCAGACCCATCGTAAGGCCATGGCCAATTTCTCTTACTCCCCAAGAGAGATTGTTGTCACATAGGGGCCTTCTTTCAATGATTATTTTTGCATCTGAAAGAGGTAACCCACCATTGCCTGCCAGAAATGAGGGAAACAGACCATGTCCTTAACTGCTTCCCACATACAAATCACCGCTTGTTTCCCAGGACATCTCAGTGCCAACGACTC
Organism: Nomascus leucogenys; assembly: GCF_006542625.1. Lineage (NCBI taxonomy): Eukaryota > Metazoa > Chordata > Mammalia > Primates > Hylobatidae > Nomascus > Nomascus leucogenys. The sequence continues at coordinate 27,639,167 of NC_044405.1, forward strand.
CCTCGCAACACATTACTCCCCCAGCATCTTCCGAAGGCTTGCATTTTCTCCATGAGCCATTACCTCTTGAAAAACTTTCACAAAGAAGACATGAGGGCTTAAGTGGCATGGAAAGTGGGTTTCACACAATGATCCTATTTGAAAAGATCTTCAGGGGCTTCCAAATCCCTTTCTCAGGGAGCAATTTATACTTCACACCACTCACGGCAACACTCTCTTTAGGTTAATTCAATTCTTTCCATGGTGGGCCCAGGCAAAACAAACATTTTAAGTTATTATAAGTTGCTGTCTTTAAAACAATGGGGCCTTATACCCAGACAGGACCTCACGGAGAATTCTTGAGCGCGTATACAGACACAAATCTCAAACTGGTGTATGTACTTACTGAGATTTCTGAAATAGGAAAAATCTACTCATACCCCTATGAGGAATAAGCCCTCCTCTTGTCCTCATTGCTGGCAGGGCACACTGTCTCATGTTCTCTTAGGACAATGCTCAGATTTGACCTGTTGTCACCATGGGGTGGCCTGCAGTGGAAATTCCTAACATGAATATGATTCATTCAACACAGAAACTCTAGAGAGCTACAATCTTTGTCCAAAACGGTCTAAAGGTGAAGGTGAATTAAGGCGTGGCTCACAGGAATTATTGTCAACTTGACATGACAAAAGTTGAAAAGGTTGAAAATGGTGCCAGCAGGCACAGGTAAGCCCTTTAAGTCAAATCATCTTTTTCCCCTCAGTACTTTTATGTTGTGTGTGATGTGAGTGGAAAACGTGATATTCATTCCTGCTTCAAAAACTTATAAGGGACTGGCTCTGGCAATAGAAAGCTGGCAGAAATCATAGATTTCAGGAATAAATGTAAACATCTGTCCAAGACATCCCATCTTCTATATGGATGAGTTAAAGCACATCCAGAAATTTATACCATTTTTTGTATTAGTATATGAAAGAAATGCAATTAAAAGCTAAAAATAAGAAAACAACTACTATTAAGACACAAAGACATTTACAAAGACAGCTGCACCTGTCACAGCATAGGGTAAGTGTGGGCATTAAGCTCATCTGTCCATTGTCAGCAATTTATTGGGAACTTATTGTAAACAAGAAATGGGTTAAATAGTAAAGGTGCCAGATAGGTTATGAAACACCTGATCTCCATCCTCAAGCAGCTTATGCTATAGTTGACTGTCAGGAATCAGGAAAAATGCACTTGTTCTTGTTACCCAAGATGAGCGATTTAGCAGCCTTCTAAATAACTTTGTAGAGGGTAGATGTTTTATTCTGCCTTATAAACTGTGAATCCAAGGCTGGGTGCAGTGGCTCACACTTGTAATCCCAGCACTTTGGGAGGCCAAGAAGGGTGGATCACCTGAGGTCAGGAGTTCAAGACCAGCCTGGCCAATATGACAAAACTCCATCTCTACTAAATATCCAAAAATTAGCTGGTTGTGATGGTGGGCACCTGTAGTCTCAGCTACTCAGGAGGCTGAGGCAGGAGAATCACTGGAACCCAGGAGGTGGAGGTTGCATTGAGCCAAGATCACACTACTGCACTCCAGCCTGGGCAACAGACTGAAACTCCATCTCAAGAAAAATAAAAAATAAAATAAACTGTGAGTCCAACACTCTTGTTTGGCCGTTCCATTCAGGCTGCACAGATGCTCTGAAAGTATAGACAGTTCCCACTTCAATCCTTCTCTACTTTCCTTTAACATCAACACCATTTAGCCAGAATGACAAGTGGTCAGAACACCAGAGAGCAGAAAGAACACCCTGGTGCTTGCCCTCATTCCTCTGGATGAGTGATGTCCACCAATGGGGGCTGCTCTTCTTCCCCAGACAGGGTCTGTGCTTCTTCCCTAAGCCCTGGTGCCCTCATGCAGTCCAGTCCCTCCCTGGAGTTCTTTGCTCCGTGTCTGTCTCCACGCCAGGACTCTATGAGGACGAGCTGTGGTTTCTCAACCTGGATCTCAAGGCCCCAGCTCAGTGCCCAATACATATCAACATTCAAAATCATACTGCTGAATGAATGAGTGAACAGATGGTGCATCAACCTATTTGCTATTATTCTTCACAAGGGCATTGCATAAAGCTCTTGGGTTCAAGATTTAGCCACTGTCATATATCCACTGCTGGTGAACTTGAAGGCATCACTTCCCTCCACTCTTGTACCGGCCTGCCAGTGACTGAACTTGGTGCAGGATGGGTCACTGCCATATCGGAGATGCCAGCTGGCCTCCCCTGTCTCCCTGGTCATCACGCAGGGCAGGAGGAATCCGTCAGCGTCTGGCGCCATGTGCCTCTCATTAGAAGGCTGAGCCCATCTACCGCCCAGACACTGCTGCCTTTATTCACGCCTTCCTTTAAAACAAATGAATTCCTATGGTGTGTCTGGCATCATGCTGGGTGCTGCGGCGATTACAGAGGGAAATCTTATATCTTATATATCTTATATACTCCCAGTCCTCAAGGAGTTTGTGGTCCAGTAGGGGAAAAACCACATCGAGATCCTGTAAACCAAAAATAAAATCCTAAGGCCCTCCCCCACCCCCACCCCCACCCAACCATCTAAACGGACTCCCTCCTCAGGCAGGGCAGTCTTAAATTTAACCTGAAAGCCTGGTTCAGACCATGAAGGAAGTAGGGGTCAGACATGCCTGATTATGTTTACCTCTCCAGCATTAACTTCAACACAGACTTGAAGAACCATTTCACAGCGTGTTCTCCCTGAAGCCTGACAGCTAAAAGCTTCACCTGCATGATCAAACTTTGGTTTTCACAGTGTCTTATTGCAGCCCAAACATTCCTTTCTATTGATCCCAGGTCCTTAGACAAACTCAACCAATTGTCATCCAGAAAATGTTTAAATTCACCGATAGCCTGGAAGCCCCCCATTTTGAGTTGCCCCACCTTTCTGGACCAAACCAATGTCTTTCTTAAATGTGCTTGATTGATGTCTCATGCCTCTCTAAAATGTATAAAGCCAAGCTGCATCCCGACTACCTTGGGAACATGTTCCCAGGACTTCCTGAGGCTGTGTCACGGGCGTGCGTTCTCAGCCTTGGCAAAATAAAGTTTCTAAATTAACTGAGACCTGCCTTAGATTTTCTGGGTCTACAACCCTGCTGTACCAGCAGAGTCAGGGGACAGCCAGAAAAAGAGGTTCAAGGGGACGAAGCACCCCCAGCAGGGCCAAGTCACTTTCTACAGCTCGACTCGCTCAGCCACCCAAGACCACTTGGCTTTTTTTTTCCTGCACAAGCTGTGCTTTGAAGTGTGTGGGGTCCTAAAAATCCTGCCCATTCTATTTTGATCAGGCTTCTGTTATCTGCATTGCCATCCTGGGACAAGCTGTCAGTCACTGTCTCCCTGAAATGCACGTGGAGATGCACAGGCTAATCTAGGGACAGCTGGATACATGACTGATGTTAATGAGGAGCTAATGAGAGCCTGTGACGTTGAGATGCTGAGGAGATGGACTGGTCATAAGCGTTCCCCAGGTTTATAACCTTCCTTTCGGCACCCCTCATACCTTCCTATGGTTGTCAGCATCCCGGATTATCCTGATCAGGCGGCAAAGAGAATGGGGGCTTTCCCCGGGGCCTTGAAGTGGCGGCTGGACCCACATTGCAGGAGGTCTCACCCTGCAGCAGCAGCCCCACCCTAGCCCCAGCCACAACACTCTTGGCCCCCAGCTGTATCCTGAATTTGCAGCAAGCGGGAAGTTCAATACAAGGGGAGAAGAGCCTGTGGGTTCTTTAGAATGCAGATTCCCAGGCCCACCCTCAGAGATTCTGATCCATTTGGTCCAGGCTGGGGCCCAGGCATCAGCACTTTTAACACTCCCCAGCAGATACTCACAGGCATCCCGAGTCCTGCGAGTCCCTGCTCTGCTGAAGCACTTTCTAAATGGGGGACTCGGAGCCCTAGACAGTTTTCTTCTCCGGGGCTCCGCTTTTACCCAGCTCTGGAGCACATTCCGCAAACATCTTTCCTCAGAACACTGACTTTTCCTGAAATGTTTGAAATAATTTAGCTTATTTCACAGGAGAAGCCACTATTTCTTTTCCAAAGCAATTTAGTAAAATGGCTGTTTTTCATATCCACCAATTTCTAAGGTGAAATTTTGTGTAAAATAGTCATACACGCTAGTCATGTAACACCAGCCAAGGTTGTTTGTGTGCCTAGTGACATTTTCAGTGTCTGTGAAGCAATGAGTATGCACACGCTCTGCCCAGGTGTGGGCTCCACCGCAGGTGGTGGAAGGAACTCTGCTCCACATTGAGGAGCCCGGTTTGGACACAAACAGGCTAAGCTCCCACATACCCCACAAACACCTGGCCCAGGGATCAGCCCTTCCAATTCTACGAGGTAAGTCACAGACCAGCACAGCCTCGGGGTCAGGTCCAAGACACGGCTGTGCCTTCCGTGGCAGGAGCTTTCGGAACACAGAGCACGTCATCCCTGGTACCGACTAAATTGTATCTTCTCTCCCCAAATTCATATGTTGACACCCTAGCCCCCAGTGTGTCTGCGTTTGTAGTAAGGAGGTCATTAAGGTTAAATGGTGCCCTGAGGACGGAGCCCTCGTGATAAGATGAGGCCCTCATGAGAAGAAATGGGAGAAGCTCTCCTCCTTTCTCTGCCTCGTGAGGACACAGTGAGAAGGCGGCCGTCTGCAAGCCAGGAGGCGGGCCCTGAGTCTTATGCTGCCAGGCTCCAGCTCTGTAAGCAAGTTCACTTCTGTTGCTTAAGCCCCCGCTGTGTGGTTTTCGTTATGGCAGCCAGAGCACACTGAGACACACCTTGGCCATGCTTTTCTCTCCCTAGCAATGCTTCTCTTTTGCTGTGTAGTGAAGGTCAGCCATTGGTCAGGTAATTAGCGCTTTCCCAGGTCTGGCTCCAGTAACTTCCTGGTGTTATCACCCCAACCCCATCTTCAAAACCCAACGTCAGGCCAAGCTGACCCACATTGTGGATCGATTCATGGATGAACCCAGATGCATGGGAAGTCCTGGGGACATTTCATGCCTTTTCCAGCAATGCAGAGGGGCCAGAGGGGTGCAGCCACACACAGGGGGCCCTCAGCTCCTGGAGTGCTAGCACTTAGCCCGCAGGCTGCTCACTCCCCAGAGCGCACTCTCTCTGCTCTCTTCTTTAGGTGAATGGTGCCTGCAGAAAGTTGTATATGTGCCATAGGTTCCTAATGAGAAGGGTCTTGGACATCACTGTCTCCTCTGTGGAGTTCAGGTTTCCATTAGAGTTGTACATTGCTCTCTAGGTCCCTGAGGTCTTCAATCGTTTTTTGTTTTATTTCATTATCCAGCATTTATTGAAAGGTTGCTGTCCGGGATGCCAGGTCCAGGCTTGGGCAAGGCAGAGTGAGTCCCTGTCTCTTGGAACCTGGGGTCTAATGGTCAATACAATAATGAAATAAATGCAGGTGGACAAGCAAAGTGGAATAACCTTTAGAAAGAAGGCTTTTCCGTCTTCCTAAGGTTTTATCCAAAGCAAGCCCCAATGCCGGTGTGATCGTAGTCATGGTGGCAGTTCTGAAGCACACGCAGATCTACCTTATCTTCCAAGGGCTGTTCCTGAAAGGCTGGCAAAGCCAACTTTCCCCATTGTACTTGAAAGCTCCTTGCAATGAGATCTGAGCTGCGGAAGTCACAGTGCAGAGGCAGGTGCTGTTGAAGGCTGTGAAACCTGAGTTATTCAAAGAAGGAGGCGCAGGGAGAAGTGTCCCAGTTCAACCTCAGTGGACAGGAACTGGGTTTGAAGAGAATGCCAGCCATGACTCCAGGTGGGCCAATCACTGAGGAGACACACACGAGCCCTGTGTGCCATTGGGCACGAAAGTTTTCCTCTTTTCCTGAAAACAATTGCTGGAGGTGAGCGCTGGTTCCTTCAGCTCTGAACTCCTCTTTTTCTGCCTTGTCTTTACTTCTTCAGTACAGCATTATTTGTCAGATGCAGGCAGGAAGAATAGACATTTAGACACATTTCACACTCAGCTGTGAGCCTGGCGCTCCTCCTAAACGTGCTATTCAAAGTGCTTGGCTGCCTGTCTCTGGCCCACACCTGCCAGCGCTGACAAGCGCCACTGACTTCACGTCAACTCAGGCTCTTCTCAGAGGGAACCTAGACCAGGCTGGGGCTGAGACAGGTGGGCGATCCTCATCCCGCTGCCTCCCACTGAGACATAACATTGTGTGGAACAAGGAAGGACTGGCTCAAAGCCACAGAGCTGGTTACAGGCAAAGCTGGAAGCAGAACCTCTAACTTCAGGCTCACGTCAAAAATGCCCATAGAGTGCATTTTTTTCTGTTAAGATTTTAGAACTTTTTTCATCTAATTTAATCATTTCTGATATATTTGGGCTTATGCCTACCATTTTACTATTTGTTTTCCACTTGTCCGCTATTCTCTGTACAGTTTTTCTCCTTTCTTGCCTTCTTTAGGATTTTCAAGTGTTTCTTATGACCATTTTGATAGACAGATAGATGATAGATAGATAGATAGATAGACAGACAGATAGATAGATAGATAGATAGATAGATAGATAGATAGATAGCATAGATGGCTAGATAGATGAATGGATGAGGTAGATGATAGATAGATAGATGATAGATAGATGATAGATAGATAGATGATAGATAGATAGATGATAGATAGATAGATAGATGATAGATAGATTAGATAGATAGATAGATAGATAGATAGATAGATAGATAGATAGATAGTAGCTGGAACTACAGGTGCGTGCCATCTATATATATTACAGTGCTGCAGCCTGCAGGCCTTCCTGAAGTCTAACCCCATTACCGGCAGCTTCGACCGCAGTTCTTCCTTCTGCTGGGGCGCTCTGCTTACCTGTTCAAGGCTGCTGCCTTCTCAAGCAGGCTCAGGTCAGAAGCCATCTCCCTGGAGGCTTTCCTGACCCTTTACCACCAGCAGTGACTCCCATCCCCTAGCAGGGAAGCCTCATACAGGTAGAAGCCTTGTGCTCCTAACATCAGAAATGGTGCCGGTCATAAAATAAGTGCTGGACAGGTGTGTGTCTGCCTGCCTGCTGACTTCTGTGACTGAATGTATTGACATTTACCTGACCCAAACCTGCATCATCATGTATTAATTCATCCACCCAGACTTGTACACCTCCATGCATCTATCCAAGCATACGCATATATACATACACATATATATAGGTCTAAGCACTCATGCACACATCTATCCATCCATCATCCTTCTATTCCTCCATCCATTGTCCATCTGCTCACCGACCCATGCATCCTTCCAAGCACACACATGTACATCCATATATACCCAGATCTAAGCATTCATGCATACATCCATCCATCATCCTTCTATTCCTCCATCCATTGTCCATCTGCTCACCGACCCATGCATCCTTCCAAGCACACACATGTACATCCATATATACCCAGATCTAAGCATTCATGCATACATCCATCCATCATCCTTCTCTCCATCTGTCCATTGTCCATCTATTCATCCACCCACCCATGCATCAATCCAAGCATAGACATATACACAGATCTAACCACATATGCACACATCCATCCATCCATCATCCTTCTCTCCATCCATTGTCCATCTATTCATCCACCCACCTATGCATCCATCCAAGCATAGACATATACACAGATCTAAGTATTCATGCACACATCCATCCATCATCCTTCTATCCATCCATTGTCCATCTTTTCATCCACCCACCCCTGCATCCATCCAAGCACACATATATGCACAGATCTTAGCATTTGTGCACACCTCCATCCACGTGTGCATCTATCCAAGCACACAAATATACATATACTGATCTAAGCATACATATATACAGACCTAAGTATTCATATACACATCCATTCATCATCCTTCTCTCCATCCATCTGTTGTTCATCTATTCATTCACCCACCCACGCATTCACCCAAGCACAGATATATACATCCATATATACACAGATCTAAGCATTCATACACACATCCATCTCTCCATCCATCCATTGTCCATCTATTTGTCCACCCACCCATGCATCCACCCAAGCTACATATATACATTCATATATGCACAGATCTAAGCATTCATGCACACATCTATGCATGCATCCATCCATCTGAGCATCCATCCACCTATCCATCACTCATGCATCCATGAGTCGTTCATCCATGAGTCCATCAATCCATTAACCTGCCCATTTAAGATAAATTAATAAGTTCTCCTATTTCTTTCAGCACCAGCATCCTCCCATCAGATGCCTGTGGCTTGTAACATTAACCTCCTCTTCAACTTCTCCCTGGCTTCTTCTCCCAGAGGCTCATGCAGAAACACACAGAGTGGCACTGAGCTGCAAATGCTGAGACTGAGAAAGGCTTGCCTCCTGTTGAGGTCTGCGCAGATCGCCTCCTCACCCGGGGCAAAACAGCTCCCTGGCCAGAGGGGCCGAGGGGAGCATCCTCACATCATCCCCCAGGGGCGGGCAGGCAGGGCAACCCTCGCTGGCCACAGCAGTGTTTCTTATTTGCCCCTCAGTTAAAGCAGAGATTAGAACACAGGGAACCTTAGTGCATATTCCCTGGTTTTCATTTTGTTTATTTAAAGACAGTTGTTTTCCTTCCTCCGTGAGGCAGCTAAGTAGATTTAACAGTGATTCATTAAAGCTCTGTCTACAGATCATCAGATCAGTCAGTGGAAAGGTTTACATCGAGTCACATCACTAGATATTTCCTCCACAGAGTGATAAATTCCCAACGGTGAGTAGCTTTTCCACTGAAGCAAATGGTTGTTTTCATGTTCTGTAACACTAATACTGTAACAATGTACTGTTGTGTAATATATTAATTACAGCCTACAAACAGCATAACTCAGCTAAAGAAGCCTTGCATAATTTTCCAAAGACGTTTTTGCCTTTTCAGTTTTGTGCCATTTCAGACACCATTGTCTTTTCTTTTCTAAATCACAAGGCCAGCGTATTAAACCAACCTGTCAAGCAGGACAAATAATGGCATTTATTGTGAGCATGGGTTGGTATCATTTTTTTACCATGCAGCCCATGCACATAATTACATCAGGCCCATGTGCCCGATCACAGCATCTCTTAAAAGGATCAATCTAAGTTGCAAAATAAGACAAAGGAATATTTCTAAAGTATTAAAGGACTATGCATTTTCTTAAGCCACAATTACGAGATTTTCATGGAGTAAGCCTCGGAGGCTGTATGTGTTTTGTAGGTGGGATTAGTTTAATCAGCCTCAGCCAGAATAAGACACTTGTGTCGAGTTCCCACTGGTGCTAAACCAGCTCGTGCATGGCATTCCACAGCACACACATGCACACAGACACATACACACGCACACACACTCACACATGCACACACGCACACACACGCAAATATACACATGCACACGTGCACACACACACACAGACACAAACACACACGCACATATGCACGCACACACCCGCAGACCCATACACACACATACACACGCACACACAGACACATACACACAGGCACACACGTGCACACATAAATGCACACACACAAACACACACATGCACACACGCACATACACACGCATGCACACACGCACACACATGCACACACGTACACACACGTGTGTGCACACACATGAGGAAAGCTGACTCCAGTGACCCACACCTCCTTCTCAGAAGTACCACAGCACTGAGCTCTGATCTCACTTGCGAATTCTGATAAGAAGCGACATCTCCTAGATGGGAAGGGGGCGTGTGACCATGCAGGGGAGAGGCATAGGGAATGCAGGAGGCAGACGGTTTCTTCACCCTTCAGCAATCGGCAAAGGACAGCTTGGGTGTCAACAGACAACTGATGCTGAGGGTCACATAGCACGAGGACGTCACATGTTCCCTGATGGATCGTGCTGGGCAACTTTTGACCAAAATACCCAGGCCAGCTCCGCTGACTCTCAAGCCGCAGGCAGAGGGGCTCCTGGCTACAGCTGCAGCTGACGGTGCAGGACCACCCCAGCCAATAGGGCAGCCTGCCCCCACATTCACCCGCCCAGCCCCACTGCAGGAGGACAAAGCGAACAGGAAGAGCCTCAGCGCTACCCCAGAGGGAACCCTGTTCCAGGAGCTGACCCGGCCCCCAGTACTTTAATAATGCACCAGTGTTACCGGCTGAACTTCCGGGGGCCCTGACCAGGCTCCCTCAGTCTGGTTTGGGGGCTTTTCAAAGAGGCAGTCACTTTGGATGAGAGGCAGGACAAGGTGCCTTTCAACATTGTGCCTGCAAGTGCCGTTTTAACCCTGGGCTTCTCGTCAAGAGGCTCACAGCTTAACTCAAAATTAACGCGTGTTCCTCTTCCAGCTCATGGAGGGTCTCTGTTCTTTTCACGCCCTCTCTGGGTTAAAGATTCTCTCTGGCTGATCTGACAGCCCCTTCCAGTGTCTTTATGTGTTTTCTCGCAGCCTTTGTGGGCTTGTGGAGCTGGGCACGCTCCTCGCCTCCCACACGTGAAAACATCCTTCCTATCATCTGAGCCTCGAAGCAGACCCGCGGCGTGCAGCCTGGGCTGAGAGGAGGAAATGAGCATCTCTCCGGGCCCCTTATGGAACATTCTGCAGAGGAGTGGCTCAATTGTCCGTGAATTTCATGGAGTGTTTAGCCCCTCCAACACTGCTGGGGCTCAGCCTCCTGGTCAGGGAGGAGGGACTGTTCTGCAGCCATGGCCTTGGAGCCGGGAACAGGGTCCCACCCAGACTCCCCAGCTGGAAGCAGTCACATCCGATGTGCCCCTCCCCCAACCCTCCCTCACCGCCACATCCAGGTGGCTAGGTCCTGTGAGCCTACCCCCCGGCTGGCTGGCTCTCCAAACTTCCATGCACGTGAAAGTTGGAACCAAACAATTCAGCACCGCATGGCAGGTAGCTTGGTCAGCTCCTTCACTGCTGGGTGGGAGGTAACAGATGAGGAAGAGGAGGCTGGGGTGGTCCATGTGGCAATGGATTAGAATTGAAGGGACCCATATGAACTCACATCTGACTTAATATACACACAGGCTGGGCATGGCGGCTCATACCTGTAATCCCAGCACTTTGGGAGGCCGAGGTGCGTGGATCATGAGGTCAGGAGTTGGAGACCAGCCTGACCAACATGGTGAAACCCCCGTCTCTACTAAAAATACAAAAATTAGCCTGGCGTGGTGGCACGCGCCTGTAATCCCAACTACTCAGGAGGCTGAGGCAGGAGAATTTCTTGAACCCGGGAGGCAGAAGTGGCAGTGAGCCGAGATTGTGCCACTGCACTCTAGCCTGGGCGACAGAGCGAGACTCCGTCTCAAAAAATAATATATATATACATACACGGAGGCCATATGTGGAATTGGTTATGGATATGTGTACATACCCTTGTCAGTGTACATGCAATGCTTTCTTGCTCTGTCAGCCGAGAGGGCCTAGAAGCAGGGACACCCAGTAGCAACAAGCACACCTAGTGCCCAGGCCTTGGTTTCTAATACCCTCTCCAGGAACAGGAACCTGGGCTCCTTGGAGAAATGGCTGATTCTACGATTGGGGCAGGAAATATACAAGATGAGCCTGGAATGCCCTGTAAGTACCAGAATAAAAAGAAGTGCTCAAAAAAACAGGAACGGAAGCAGAGGCTCACTGATGGGGTGTGTCACAGAGCCACGGGAGCCAACCGAAGGAGCTCCCAACGGCCAATGCTGGAACACTGGGAGCAACATTTGGTAAAGTTGTATGGAATTGTAGCCCAAAGTATGAGTCCATACAGAATAAACAAAAATGGTGGAAGAGACAAATACCTGGGGGAGAAGAAACAAATGTCCCATGCCAGATTCCGGTGCTGTGGACCCCCCGCCCTAAGCGTGGGCTGTGCACGGTGACTCCCTTCCAAGCACACGGCCTGGAGATAGGGAGAGAGAGGGTGACCTTACAGTGGGGAAGCCTGACTCACAGCACCTCAGCCAGGTGGCCAAGGTCAACGTCAACAGGAATGACTCCTTTGGAAGTGTGTGCCTTTGACCTGATTTGGCCACAATGGCCCTGCACCTTTGTGGTCTTCCCCCTCAAACACCCTTAACCCCAGTCTAATCATGAGAAAAACATCAGGAAGATACTAACTAAGGGACAGTCTACAAAGTACCTGACTAGGCTTCCTCAACACTGTCAAGATCATCAAAAACAAGGAAATTGTCACAGCCAAAGGGAACCTGAGGAGACAGGATGACTAAATGTCATGTGGGGTCCTGGATGGGATCCTGAGACAGAGAAAGGACATGTTTAACCAACAGGAAATCTGAATAAACATGGGCTTTAGTTAATAATAAAGCATCAGTATTGGTTCATTTATGTTAACAAGTGTACCCTCCTGAAGGAAGGTGGTAAAACTGGGGGGGGGGGGTCTATGGGAACCCCATGCACTATCCTTGCAAGTTTTCTGTAGATCTAAAATAGTTCTAAAATAAAAATTTGATTTTAAAAATATAATTAGCGAATTAAACCTGCAACTCCTGGGTATTACTGCTCAGAGGGGACCCCAGCATAGCAGTCAGGGCACCCAGTCCCCCAACTGAAATGGCTCACGGGGGACCCAGCTCAGCCCTCAGGGTTCTTTCCAGAACATCAAGTTTTCGGGAAGTTACTCTCATTCTACCAAGGTTACGAGGCTGGTAGGGTGTGAGCTCTGGGCAGCCAGCCAACCTTGATACTGGCCATACGGGAGGGGAAGGCCTTTGGGGGAGGGGAGGAGAGAGAGGGAAATTGAGTCCCTGATTCTACTTGCATCTAAAGCCAGATCAATCTCTGGACTATTTAGTTATGAGTCAAAACATTGCCTTTGCTTAAGTTTATTTGACCTGAGCTTCCTTCTTCTGTAGCTGAAAGCATTCTCACACACCTGAGGGACCAGCAAGATTTGCTAGTCCTGTGTTTTAGAAAGGAAAAGAAAAAAGCTTTGGAGAGCCATGTATGGTGTCATCCAATAACGAACTGAAATTTGTATCGGGCACCTCATCGGTGAAAAGCTCAAATCAGTTTGTTTCTGAAGCACCGGCCTTCCCTGTGTGCAGTGGCCAAAGCTCCTTGTTCTTTGTTTATTAGGATGGTTGAGGACCGGCTTGCCTTAAAATAACTAACGTTTTGCTGGTGGGTTATTAGATTTGCTCCTACCGCTGTGCTTTGAAAGGGAGTTTGTATGAAAGCAGCAATGGCCACGACCGGCCCCCGCCCCGATGTGTCTCAGAAGCACAGTCACAGAGCTACTCCCGAACAAACGTCAAATAAATGTAGACTGTGGTTGCCAGGAAGACAGCCTTGGAAGGGTGCTTGTTCTGTGCCCACAGGGCAGCCCAGTGCACGCTTTGGCTGTGGGGTGATCAGGACCCATGAAGGCTGCAAGGAATGACATGGGGGGAGGGCGCTCCGGGCCTCTGCAATTCTTCTCAGAGATTTCAGCTGCCCCCGGAGTATCCTCCTCCCAACAGCCAGATGCCTGACGTGGAATTAGCTCCAGAAATGATTGCAATTCCCCTGATAGGGAGCAGAAATTTTCTCTAGAGTGCTCGACTCACTCTAAAGGGGCCTCTTCAGCAATTCGTAAACCTACGCTGCTGAGGGGGAAAGAAATTGCAACTGCCATGGCAACAGTGATCTAGTGCTTGTTACACAGAATGCGGACCTCACAGGGCCACCGCAAAGCAGCCCAGATTCTATTCATATGTTAGAAAGCAGGAAAGGAGGCAGGGAGAAGGGAGCAAAGGCGGGATAACAGCATCATTTGTGGGGGCAAAATGCTCTCCACACTTTATACCAGATCATCCCTGCCAGGGCCCTACTGCTCCATTTTACAGAGAAGAAAACTGAGGCACAGGAAGGCTAAGGGGTGTATCCAGTGTCCCGAGCAGGTAAGAGCTGGATTCAGACCCCAGGGCTGGCTGGTGCAGCCACCCCACAGACCTCTCTGTGCACCTGCATCTAAGTGGGCTCCACTCACTCCATGCCTTTGCCACCTCCAGTGGCTTCTGTCATGCCTAGAACAGAACCCCAATCCAGAGAAAACTGACCCGCTGTGGTCCCTGGCTGCTCCTCTCCACCGTCTCCCTGCCCAGCACCCGCTGCCTCTGGCCTTCTCTTCCAGAGTCTCCTCCTCACTCACTTGACTCACCTCTCTGCTCAAATGTCATCTCCACGATGCGTGCCCTGACCGCAGTATCTAAACTAGCAGCTCCAGAAATTCTCTATCCCCTTTCTCTGCTTTGTTTTTTTCCTTTAGAGCTCTTACCTCTGCCCTGACATTAGACATCTATCAATTGATCTCCCCACCAAAATACAAGTCCCAGGTTGGTAGAGCTGGGCTTGTCTTATTTACTGATGGAGTTTTTGCACACCTCTTTTGGAGATAGCATTTGTCATGTCCTGCGGCTCTGCAGGGTTGGGTGGCTGGGGGCTAGGGTATTTTCTCTCATTTACATACCTCCCTCCTCTGTCTGCCAGTAAGCTCCTCGGAGCTAAGGCCCGGCTGCATGTAGCCCCAGCTCCTGCTCCCGACTCCCAGCTTCTGAGCCAATGCCTCACCCTGATCCAGACTCACTGAGTGCTTTTGCTATTGTCTGAATTTGGGTGGGGCCCAGGGGCTGGAAGACCCCTCACTCAGCTTGGCCTTGGTGGAGTCCTGGCCGGGCACAGATTGTCTCCTCCTCATGCTTCCTCGCCTTGGCAAATCCTTGAGATTTCCCCATCTCCCACCTTATGTGATTTTTCAGTAGACGCTTCTTTGAAACACTGCAGCCTCTCCTGGTCTAAACTGGTCCAGAACAGTGTTTTCCCTCATTTAAGAACGTCGAGGTGGTGGTGAGAATGGGCCTGCCCCCGAGGACTGGGGCATCCAGGACTGAACTCCAGAGACCCCTGTCCCACCCCACGCATACCAGAGGAGGGGAAGGCACACGACCGTGCAGGCCGCAGGTTAGACGGTGCTTAGAAAGCAAATCCAAAGGGAATGAGAGAACAGAAGAAGAGAAAGGAAATGGTCCCTCAAAGCTGGGGATCTTGACAACAGCCATTCCCAGGCAGCTGCAACCTCAGAGAGGGACCTTTCTGAGGGGAGGCGCCTGCAGCTGGGCCACTGGAGACCATGTCCAGGTGAAGGCACTGGGCATTCCTCACTCCACCGGGCTCTCAGATCCAAATTACCCAAATGAGAAAATGCCAGAAAGGGCTCCACTGCTAAGAAAAATAAAGGAACAGAATTTTCCTGCCTGTTAAGAACTTGGTTTTCTTTTTTTTCTTAGACAGAGTCTTATCCTGTTGCCCAAGCTGGAGTGCAATGGTGCGATCTCAGCTCGCTGCAGCCTCTGCCTCCCAGGTTCAAGCAATTCTCCTGCCTCAGCCTCCCAGGTAGCTATGATTATAGGTGCGCACCACCATGTCCAGCTAATTTTTGTATTTTTAGTAGAGATGGGGTTTCACCATGTTGGCCAGGCTGGTCTCGAACTCCTGACCTCAGGTGGTCCACCCACCTTGGCCTCCCAAAGTGCTGGGATTACAGGCGTGAGACAGTGTGCCCGAGGAAGAACTCAGTTTTCTGTCATCCTGCAATCTGCGAAATATTATCTTACACACGCTTGGGGAGGGGTGCTTTGGATCTGTTTGCTTGTGTTTTCAGAAAGCAATAGAAGAAGTGGGCTGGCAGGAGCCCTGTGCTCTCCCTGCGGGAAGGGGTCAGAGACCCCCTCTGACCTGAGCAAACACCTGGTGTTTCAGACAGGTAGGAGTGAGAGGGCCTCCAGCAGGCGGCTTCCTGCTCATGGGAGCAGGTGGTCCTTAAGAAATTAATCGGAGGCCGAGCGTGGTGGCTCACGCCTGTAATCCCAGCACTTTGAGAGGCTGAGGCACGCCGATCACAAGGTCAGGAGTTGAAGACCAGCCTGGCCAACATGGTGAAACCCCATCTCTACTAAAAACATAAAAATTAGCTGGTCGTGGTGGTATGTGCCTGTAATCCCAGCTACTCCAGAGGCTGAGGCAGGAAAATTGCTTGAACCAGGACCTGGGAGGTGGAGGTTGCAGTGAGCTGAGATCGTGCCGCTGCACTCCAGCCTGGGCTACAGAGCCAGACTCAGTCTCTAAAAAATAAAAGAAAAAGAAAAAAGAAAGAAATTAATCGGAAAAAGCGTGGCCACAGTTTCTTTCACTAAAATAAATACAAACTCTTGCACCTAAAACTAGCATTCATTCAGTCTATTTCTAAAGGAATGTGACAGGCACTGTACAAGTCACTCAAAATAAACAGGACGCAGCCCTCATCTTTACACAGCTTGCTACTGAGTGGGAATGACAGGACCTATGGATCTACGCTGTTAGGGAAGATGGAGCTCAGGTCTGAGGACAATTAGGATTCCAAGTCCTATTTCTGGAAATGACATCATCAGTTTGCAGTTTCTTGCACTTTTGATGGCTGACTCAATTTGGAGTCAGGCCTGAGCAGAGGGGTCATTTGGCTTCTTGGATCAGCCTTGACCCTCACTTATAATCTGCAGCTGCTCACACGGTCACCTTGGGAAGCTCCTGGAGGCCAGGGATGCTAAAAAGAGACTCAGACGCCCACCACTCTCCCAGGGCCGGCCAAGAGGTCCACACAGAAGGGACCCTGCCTTTTGGGCTGGCTTCTCACAGGGAGGTCATTTCCCACCAAGGAACTTTGTGTGGCTGGAGGAGATGAGATTCTTACAGAAACACCAGCTGGCTGGCGAGTTGAGAGTGGCTGCGGGGGGCTAAGGATCAACCTCCAGGCTACTGTGGCCAAAGCATCCGGTCCCCCAGCTCTCCCCAGCCTGGCCTGCTTGGACCCTCCTCCAGGTCTCCACGCATCGTTCCTCGGTCTTCCCACAAAAAACGCAGCCCTGTAAACCACAACGAGCTCAAGAGGTGGGATCCCATTGCACCGAGGGGCCCCAAAGCCCCACCTGGGGTGCCTGTCAGTCACACTCAGACACTGGCTCATAAGGAGCGGGCTGGCCCAGAGAACAGCCCGGGTCATTGTAAAGAAGTGTGAATTGAACACCAGTCAGCGCTCCAGAAATGGGAATGAGAAGGTGGGAGATGTGTTGCAGGTGGGCCGCGCTCCTCATGAAGAGAGTTAAGCATCTTTAGGCCTAGCTGTGCAAAGGGGATGGGGAGGGCTCCCGCCTTGGAGACTGTCCTGACACGCAGAGCAGTCTGGCCCAGGTGGCCGTGCTGATGGCAGAACCTCGTGACCAAAACAAGGGATCTTCCCAACCGCGCCATCCCCAGCTCATGCCGAGAAGGTCACGTGCTACAGCAGAACCCAGCAAGTGCCTTTGGGGCACGTGGCCTCCGTGTGTGCGTCTGGGGCCCCAGCTCCAGTGGGCATAGGCGACAAGAGAGTCACAGGCCCGTGGCTGGGGACAGAGGCCTCCTGGGGTCTGCATGAGGCAGCACCTCTCCAGTTCAGAAAAGCCATTTTAGCCCAAGGGGGCGGGGAGTGCAGAGTTGGCTTTTAATATTGCTTTTAATGTTAATGAAGTCAGAGGCAGACGAGCTTTGTACAGAAGGAGCAAGGTTGCACAAAGTCACTCTGATGGAACACTGGCCGTCCACTCAGCTCCAAGTGTGGAGACTGCCCCTGCCTGAGAGGCCCCCAGGAGCCTCCCTTGGTCCTTGCCTTCAGCAAGTTTATTATAGAGTGGGGAGGACCAGCACTGTCTCAGCGCACAGGGTGCAAGCCTTGGGGACAGCCGCACAGCAGCCTCCCAGGAGGCCCCGAGTTGAGAGATTTGCAGGCACGCTCCCATCCTCCCAGTTAATCCTCAGCTTTCGGGTTGCTCGTTGTCATCCTCATTTGATATATGAAAAATCTGCGGCTTGGCGAGGAGACACAGGTTGTCCAGGGTCACACAGCAGGCAGCACCGAGGCACGCTGGGGGTCTCAGGGACCTGGGGAGGAGCTTCTGGGTCTGCTCCAGGGATCCAGGGATTCAAGGAAGACGTGACCATGTAGATGACAGCATAACAAATCAGATGACCAAGGGGAGGAGAAACGGAGGGACATTCTTCTCCAATGAGACAATGTGTAAAGTCAGGAAAGTGACAGCAGAGTATCTGGTGCCTTCAGGAGTGGGGACAAAGGCTACGGGGACCAGACGACAGAGGCAGGCGTGCCACCCACCCAGGGGTCCTGAAAAAGCCCAGGCATGCCACCCTGGGGGGTCCACAGGAAGCCTGGGCAGGCCACCCTGGGGGGGACCATGGGAAGTCCAGGCAGACCACCCCGGAGTCCATGAGAAGCCCACATGTGCCACCCTGGGAGGCTAGTCTCTAATGAGGCCAAGCAAGGACATGACAGGGACAGATGAGCACAAGAGAAAGATCCCCGGGGAAGTGCACGAGGAAAGGACGGAGGGGGAAGGGGAAGCCGGAGAGCTGGAGGCCACCAAAATGCACCAAGAGAGAAGGCAAGGTGGCCCTGACCCATCAGCTTCCCACAGAGGCACTTGCTGTCCACTAGCGGGGAGTCAGGGCGGCCAGCAAATGCCCCCTCGTGAAGCACCACAACTCCACACCGCAACTGCAAAATGACAAGTACTTGCTCAGCCCCAGAAGGCCGTGGCACCACTTTGCATCTACATGGATCTGTTTTTTCCTGAGAAAGTGGGAGGATATTGCTTTGTCCTGGCTAATTTTCTATCACTTTCATTCCCCCTTTCTCTGAGTTTATGGCAAAAATAACCTCACCGCTCAAATTTTTTGGAAATAAATTTTTTTTAAAAAGCCTAGAATCCCACCACTCTAAACACTTCATATCCCAAATCGTTTCAACTGTCTACTGGATTTCACAAAGCCTGACGCTGGCGTGCAAGCTCGGTGGAGCAGGGCGGCTCTGTGCGCGGGTGGATGGCCAGGCCTGGCAGGTGGCACGCGCTCAACAAGTGGGCCGTGGGCGCGCATGGACAGGCGGCCAGCGTGCAAACGCCCCTGCCGTCTCTGCAGTCACCAGACGTGGCAGAAGCCTCTCCCTCAGCCTCTGTCCCCTCGTCATAGTCACCGTCCTCAATGCTCCCCTCTGTAAGCATGCCACAATTTCCTTTCCCAACCTGGGGAAATCTAGGTCACTTCTTTCTTATTTTTTTTACTTTCATTTACTATTATAAATGATGCCTCCTTTCTGGGCTGACGAGAAACCCGGAATACCTACAGGAAAAGTGGCACAGTTTTGATTACTTACATGAGGAAAGTTAAAAGACAAGCCCCAGACTTGGAGAAAATAGTTGCAAAATACATAACAGCCAATGGGTTACTATCCTTTACACAGAAGGAGCTTGTAAAAATCAATAAGAAGAAGATGTTAAAATGGAAAAAAGGGCAAAGAATACGAATTCACGGGCGAGACACAAGCAACATCTTGTCTCGCTTATAAACACAGAAATTAAAATCAAAACAAGATCCTTCCCTCCCTACACTGGAAACAATAAACAAGACTCAGTCTCTCTTACTTTGTCGAAAATGTGGTGAAAGGATCCTCTCCTGTTATGATGATGGGAGGATAATAAATTGGTATAACCAATTCGGAGGGCAATTTGGCAAAATAAAAAAATGTAAATATGCTTTTACCAGCACACAAAGGTGTAAAAAACACACTTTTGGCCGGGCGCAGTGGCTCACGCTTGTAATCCCAGCACTTTGGGAGGCCCAGGCAGGAGGATCACCTGAGGTCAAGAGTTCAAGACCAGCCTGACCAACATGGTGAAACCCCGTCCCTACTAAAAATACATAAATTAGCTGGGCATGGTGGCAGATGCCTGTAATCCCAGCTACTCGGGAGGCTGAGCCAGGAGAATCACTTGAAGCCAGGAAGTGAAGGCTGCAGTGAGCCGAGATGGCGCCATTGCACTCCAGCCTGGGCAACAGAGCGAGACTCCACCTCAAAAACAAAAAAACACTTTTACCCATAAATCTTACTTCCGAAAATCAATTCTGAAGAATAGCTACACAACCAACAAAGGATATGGATGTGGGTGTTTGTTCACACTGTTTACGACAACAACATATTGGGAAAATCCAAACACTGATCACACCAGGAGCTGGCCAGGAGTCGGAAGCACACGGGCGTCAGGGGCCTGCTGGTCCATGGTGAGAAGGGGTGGGTCTCCATTTTCTTTCTTTTTTTTTTTTTTTTTTGAGATTCACTCTTGTCGCCCAGGCTGGAGTGCAGTGGCATGATCTCGGCTCACTGCAACCTCTGCCTCCCAAGTTCAAGTGATTCTCCTACCTCAGCCTCTCAAGTAGCTGGGACTACAGGCACGTGCCACCACGCCCAGCTAATTTTTGTATTTTTAGGAGAGATGTAGTTTCACCATGTTGGCCAGGATGGTCTCAATCTCTTGACCTTGTGATCCGCCCACCTCGGCCTCCCAAAGTGCTGGGATTACAGGCGTGAGCCACCGCACCTGGCCTCCATTTTCTCTACTAGAAGGAGGACTTTGCCTTTTCTACCACATTGTTTGAAATATTTACAACTAGTAATGCTTTTGCAATTACCAAGACCATAAAAAGAAACAGGTGGAGGGTATATAAATCAAATACTACTACGACAGACACGGAAGTGAGATCTTTGTGCCAGTGTCTTCTCCTTTCGCACGAAAGGGCAGACCATCTGCCTGTCTATTTATTGATCCCATCTTGTCAGTCTCCCCCAGAGAATGCCAGCCTCTTCAGGTCAAAGGGCACCCCCTTTCTCTGATTCTTGGTGCATCCCGCCCAGTGGTTATCCTGAAGAGCTCGTCGTGGCAGGTTCATTATACACGTACAAGACAGGCTGATTCCTCTTGGTGTTCAACGGTGCACCTTTCGGAAGGTAAAGTGCCTTACCTCTGACTGTCTGATTTATTTTAACTCTCTCCCATAAGGTTTCCAGGGTCCAGAGGGCTTCAATTCCATTTCACAAGCCCTGCCCAGTCCCCGGTCTACAGCAAGCAGGTGCTGAATACATTGTGCTTGTTTGATGAATTGATTTTTCCCCAACCCCCTGCACCACCCCCAGCTCGGAAGAGGTGATGGAGGAAGCGATTGGAGTCTTTTCAGAACAGTCATGAGAAATGCTGGTTAGACCCAAGAGAGAACAGGCAGATGATGCCCACGGGCACTGGTTCAGTAGCTGCCACTGACCATGGCTCTGACCTGCCAGGCCAGGACGGCTAGAGCACATGCTGGGAGCTGCTGGCCGTGGCAGGACACGCTGCGTGGACACCTTCTTCTGCCTTTGGGAACCCCCTTTAGACTTTTCCGGGGTGCTCGGACTTTCCTTCCCAGTATTCCAATCTCATGGGAAAGTGATCACTCTTCAAGGATAGGCCAGACCCTTCTCTTCTCCTCATGTGGCTTCGCTTGTCCCTTTCTTGCTGGAGACGGTGAGCTGGCCAGGGACCTGGGAACCAGCAGCCAGCTCTGCACTCCGTAGTCTTGGCCCTTCTTCTGGACTCAGCTCCTCCAATCTTCAATGTGGCTCTGTTGCTCTAATTTGAAACTCTCCTTTGGTGCGATCTTGTTGGGAATTAGGGGGAGCTCTGCATACAGAAATAAGCCCGTGTGCACCCTGGAAGGTACCAGAAGAAAGTGCAGTCTGGGCAGAGAGTGGAAGCAGAGGCTGGACCCACTTGGCTCTTGGGAGCCCTGGGGCTTGGCACCTCCAGAATCTCCTCCATCTCCAGCCTCCTTCCCTGTGACAGACGGGCAGAATCTCATACTCTGTCTGAAGTTTCCAGACAGTTGGAAATGTCGCTCGTACATAAGTGAACTCAGTCACCATGTTCCCCAAAGACCCAAGGCCTGAGCTGAGGAGGCCTTCGACCCCACCCAGCATCCCCAGCCTCGTCCCCCCCCGAGGGTCCCCAGCCTCATCCCCACCCAGGGTCCCCAGCCTCATCCCCACCCAGCATCCCCAGCCTCGTCCCCACCCAGGGTCCCCAGCCTCATCCCCCCCCAGGGTCCCCAGCCTCGTCCCCACCCAGGGTCCCCAGCCTCGTCCCCACCCAGGGTCCCCAGCCTCATCCCCACCCAGGGTCCCCAGCCTGACCCACGGCCTGGCAGAGGCAGGAGGTTCCCTTCGTTTTTATCTTGAGTCTAAGGAACCGACATTGGCTGCATTCACGGCAGCCGGGCCAGGAGCAGGGATGCAGGTTTAGGATACCAGGAGGCCCCGGGGCTGATGTGGGGGGCACAGAGCAGGCACCACTTCTGGAACCTTCCCCATCGAGGCTGTCCAGGACCAGGGAGCATGACTGCAGGCAGAGCCAGGGGAAGGAAGGCAGAGAACAGGCATAACGCCCACCTAGGAAACAGGCACAAATGAAGACCCCCACAACCTCCAACTTGGATGCGGAGTCAACCATTCCTCACCACCTGCACAGGTGAGGTCTGTGTGTCCACCTGGCCAGCCCGGGATGCCCAATAGCTGGGGACGCGCTGTTTCTGGGGGAGTCTGTGAGGTGCCTCTGGCTGAGACCGGCGTTTGCAGTGGTGGACTGTGGAGAGCAGATGCCTCCCTGTGTGCGTGGGATCATGCAACCCCTTGAAGGGCTGAAGGGAACAAAAAGGCAGAGGGAGGAGGAACTTGCCTCTTTCCTCCCACCTGCCTGCTTGGGCTGGGACACCGGCCTTCTCCTGCCCTGGGACTGGGTCCCCACTATCAGCTCCCGGGTGTTGGGCCCTCAGGCTTGCACTGGAGCCACACCACCAGCTTTCCCAGGGCTCCGGCTTGCAGGCGGTAGCTGGCAGGACTTCTCAGCCTCCGTCCTCGTGTGAGCCAACTCCTCACTATTGGTCTGCTTCTCTGAAGGACCCCAACTCATGGGTCCACCTGACCGTGGTCCAAGTCCCATCACGCTTTGCAAAGCTGACTGCAGCTACTGCTCACCGGCCTCCGTGCCCGGCCCCTTCCATGCACCCTCCTCCAGCATCCAAGATGATCCTGTGAAAACCCACGTCAGACCATGGCCCTCTGCACCGCCTCCCGCAAGGCATGCAGTGGAGGAAGAGTGAGCTCAAGTCATTCGTGTGACCACGCGGGGTTGCCCCCGTCACCTCTCTGACCTCACAGCCCACTGCGGTCCCCCACAGCCCACTCCCTCCCTCCGCTCTGGCCACGTGGCCTCCTGCATAAGGCTGCTTCTGTGCCAGAAGGTCCTTCCCTCTGACACACACAGGCTCCTTGCTCTTAATACCTAGGTCCCTCCTCCTATGTGACCTTTTGCCTGGCCACTTTCTCTAAAATTCTAGCTCCCTCACACTGCACATTCTATATCCCCTTCCCTGCAGGATTTTTCTTTTTTAGAGATGGGGTCTCACTATGGATTTTTCTTCTTTGCCTTAATTTTCATCCAACACCCTACACATTCTATTTATTTATACCATCGTGTCCGTCTCCCCCAGAGAATGCCAGCTTCTTCAGGCCAGGGATCTCTGTTTATTCTGTTCACTACTGAATTCCCAGTGCCCAGAACAGCACCCAACACACAGTAGTGAGATTGTTGACGAATGGAAGACCACACTGCTCCATGGGGATCTGGGAGAGGAAAGGGTTCCTCTCTAGGCAGCTGCTGCGGCCTCGTGGATCCGGTATCTATACAGGAGTCCAGTCCAGCTCCTAAGAGTGCAAAGTAATTATAGATGCAATTATTCTTCTGAGCACAGAATCAGCCAAGCAGTGTGAGGGGCCAGCCTGCACTGGCGCTGGATGCACACAGAGTCTCAGAGCCACACCCTCCACCCTCCTGGGGAACTGCCCTGCAGAACCACCCCCCATGGGTGGGCACTCGTCCTTCTGGGGCTCTTGGAGGAAATGGTTACAGAAGACTAGGCCAGATGACAATAAGGGATGGAGAATAACTAAGTGCCAAGCCAGCGAGCCATCTGCTGGTAAGAACTCCATGCCAGGCAGCACAGGCGGTCCCAACAGCACGGTCTCTGGATTAGCCCAAATAGCATCGGAACATTTGACAACAAATTGAACTACTAGTAACAGTGCTCACTTCAATGAGCTGGGGACACTGTATCCCCATGGCGAGTCAGGTGGCCCACTGTAACCACCCACCTGGGTCCCCCCACCCCAAAGGCCTCCAGGCTGTCTCCTTCTCATCCCGTCACTTGAAAAGCAAAACTCATGGTGCCGAAGCTGTGACACGGACTCCACTGGAGCTGTGGGCAGGGGGTGCCAAGGTACCGAGTTCCAAGCCGTTGTTATTTGAGAGCGTGCCCCCACCGTGGGAGCAGGTGGGGGGACATAAAGTGACATGGGATGGACTGGCCAAAGGCTGAGGACGATCACTTACTTCACAGGACGATGCCACCCCCACGGACAGGCAGGGAGCTCTCACCTTCCCCAGGACCCCAGCTGCCACCAGAGCTCCAGATGGCCCTGGGGCTCTCTGTAAAGCCTGTGACCGTCCACCAGGTGGAGACCAGGCTGGCCAGGGGAGGGAGAGGAAGTGACCACTGGCCCTGGCACTGGCTGGCCGGCTCCAGCAGGCCCAAGGGGGGAGGGAGGAGCCTGGGTGCACCAGACTCTCTCAATAAGCAGCACCCAGACACTTAACAGATGGAAAGCGGTGGCTTGGAACTCACTTCCAACGAAACAATAGCACATGCTCCGGCTGGCTTTGACACTTGCTTCCAAAGGCGACATGCACCCAGGGCCAGGACCACGGCATCTGAGCCTCCTCCCCCAGACGCCAACCCCATTCCCAATGGAGGAGCCCAGGAGAACTGGGGGCGGCCAAGGCGGCCCTTCCGTGCCCCGCAGATCCAGAGGATGCCCACAGCCCCCTTCCCCTCCCGCCTTTCCCACACTCCCTGTAGCAATTCACACAAGGGGGGAGGGGACGAACATGCTGAATCCAGCAGATAGCTTGTGGCGGGGTAATCCTCGGTCCGGCCCCATACAGGACAGAAATAAAATCGCCATTTCAGCTCCGGGCGCAGCTGGAGGAGGCTGACGCCCCCTAGTTAGGGGAAGGCTGCGGGTGAACGAGAAGGAACTTTTCCCGTTTTCTATTCAAATGAAATGAGGGTGGCGGTCGCAGCAGGGAGAGAGGAGCGAGGGGAGTTTTCCCGGCGGGGCTGGGGGGTCCACAGCGACGCTGCCACGCTCAGCCCAGCGCTGGCTTAGGAGGGACGGACTGCGTGGGGAGGCGACGGCTCCGGGCCGAAGGGGTCGCTCGGGGCTCTGCACAGCTGTCCGGGGGGGCATCGGGAGATAGGCGGCCGACCGGGGGCTGGAGTCAAGGGAAGAAGAAAGAGGGGGAAGGGAGGTGCAGGGAGTGAAGAGGAGGGGAGAGAGGAGAGACTGGGGAGGGAGGGAGAAGAGGGGAGGGGGGAGGGGCGGGCGGCCGGGAGGAGGAGCGCGCGAGCCGGAGCCCGAGCCCGAGCCCGAGCCCGAGCGCGAGCCGAGCGGAGGAGACCCTGCGGCGCGCGGCGGCGGCTCCCGGGCGTCCCGGGCCCGGTGGCGGCGCGGCTCTGGTTGGCTGAGCGCCGCGGGCCGCCCCCGCCCGCCCCCTCCCCTGCTCCCCTCCCCCGCCTCCCGCGGCGGCTGGCGTCGGGAAAGTACAGTAAAAAGTCCAAGTGCAGCCGCCGGGCGCAGGATGGGATCCGGCTCCTCCAGCTACCGGCCCAAGGCCATCTACCTGGACATCGATGGACGCATTCAGAAGGTAGCCCCCTCCCCCACCCAGACACCCCCTCCTCCCCCCGGGTGACAGCGCTGGGGCCCGGCGCGGCGGGGCGGGACTGTCCGTGCGTCTGCCGGTCCGGGCTGCGGCCTCCGTGCGCTCCGCCAGCTCTGGTCGGGGACGGGGGTCCCCACGCGCCGGCTCCCCGGGGAAAGGGGCGACTCGCCCTGGAGAGTAGGGGGCGGGCTAGTGTTTCCATTTCACAGGCAGAGCTTTTCTTTTTAAAAATCTGATTAGGCTGAGTTTTTACATTCAAGGGCTGGCACATGAAGCCTTTAATTTCCGGTGGATCGGCCCGCCGGGCAGCCCCTGGGTCGTGGTCCGCGGAGGGGGCGAGCAGCCGCCGCTTCCTGTCGCGCGGGGGCAGGTGCGGGGGGCGCCGGCGGGGGCGCTGCTCCCCCGCAGGTGGGTAGCTCCGACTACAGAGGGG
The DNA here is from genome assembly GCF_006542625.1 of Nomascus leucogenys. Classification (NCBI taxonomy): domain Eukaryota; kingdom Metazoa; phylum Chordata; class Mammalia; order Primates; family Hylobatidae; genus Nomascus; species Nomascus leucogenys. The sequence goes on from NC_044405.1 coordinate 27,665,363, forward strand.
GACTCGGGCCGCTGCATCTCCGGGGCCCTGCGGAGAGCCTGGGGGGCAGCGGGTCCGGCTCTCCCCTCCTGTGCGGAGATAGGAAGTCCCTCGAATGTCCAGTGTTCCTAGCGGACTTGAGTTACACGGGAGAGGGGTTCAGAATAGACCCCCTTTGTTCGTGGCCCCCTCTGACGGGCAGAGAGGGACAATGAGCGCGCCGGCTTGGAAGGGACTCTCATGAGCTCCCCCTAAAGTCCCCAGGGAAAAGCCATTGTGAGGAAATCCCTCAAACCTCAGCTGGGCGTTTCAGGAAGCCCTTGCAGCTGCTTCTCACCTTTCTGCCCACGGAGTACTCCACTGAAGGAGGCCAGGGAGAGATGCCCCGGCCAGGCACACAGCAGGTGCCGGCCAGGCTTGAGTCTTTCCTGTTCCCAGATGTGCATTTGGCCAGTTTAATCAGTAGATTTAAGCCAACAAGCCGCCCTCACCCTGTGCCCGGCTTGATCCCCGTGAAATGGAAATTACAGCCCTCTCCCACTGTAGCCAGCTTTGAGAGACTCAGATAACCGGGAGGAGGAAGCATCTTCAAGGACAGATGGTCACCCCCTTATTTCATCAGTGCTGGGCAGCTGGGCAGCGGCAGACACACAACTAGACCCAGGTCCCTGACTCCAGGACTAGGCGTCTGCAATTGCGTGGGACTGTTAACAGCCTCCTTTCTCCCCAAAGGAAGGAGTGGCCCTCCCTTGAATATGTCACTGCTCCAGCATGCACACTCACACACACACACATGCTCCAGTGCTCACACATCCACTCACAAACACACACACATGCACACAAATGCATACACACACGTGCACATGAGCACACAGACATGCACACCACATAGGCACATGCACACACACTTTTTCTGCCCAATAGATGAGAATGTATCAAAGACCTGCCTTTAAAAACAAAAATCTTTTTAAAGTGAGTTGTCACCAGATCAACAGTAGCAGGTCTGTCCTAAGAACTTCCCAAAGCTGTCCCGGGAGCAGCTCTCTTGGAAGCAGGTGAAAAGTGGAGGAGAGCTTCAGGAAGGGTGGGAGGAGGACGCTGGGTGTGGCAGGCCAGGCTGTTATTGCTGGCAGGGTAGCTTTTCACAGTGGACACGCTGAGGTTGGGGTGATCTCCAGGAAAGCAGCCTGCAGGTGGGCCCTGGGGAAGACATGGCATGTGGCACCTGTGCGGGGGAGAGGCGGATTGACTGCCAGCTCCACCACTTCCTGTAACCACGAGCAAGACCCTTGGCTCCCCAAGCTGGCATCCCTGTCCATAAAGAAGGGATAATGAAATCTGCTTTATAGACTGGAATGAGAAGGGAATGAGTGAATGTAAACACTGCCTGGAGCACTGCAGAACACGATGAGCATTATTCTTCCCTCAGTTCCTTCCATAAACGTCCTTTCGCGGCGCAAACAGGGAGGCGCCAGACGGGTCTCCAACCCCCCCTGCCCCCCATCTCCATGAGGTCTGTTGCTTGCTCCTGAGTGCCCCCCCGCCCTCTGCCCCTTGCTGTGAACCCCATTGGCAGCTCCTAGCTGGACTGTGAGTCCTGGTTGAAGCTGAATCGTTTGCCCAAGCATGTGCCGGGCAAAGCATGATAACTTCTCGCTCACCTCCCAGGCTGCACACCCAGCAGTGCTGTCATGGATGGGTTGCACCAGGCTCAGCTGAGAGCACTTTCAGCACCGCTGCCATCAGCCGCCATTCCTTCTCTTAAAGTACCAGGCACTGGGTAAATCCTGGAATTTCCAGCGTGAATCTGTCTCCCTGCGATCCGCCCCATCTCCTCTCCATCAAAGGTCATGGAAACAAACCCATATTGCTTCCTAGGAGGGGGCCCTGGGGGCCACTGGTTGCAGGAGATAAGGGATGTGCTGCTTTCTGTCACTGTGTTCTTCTGCACCACCTGGCCATGAGTCCTGGCGATGGGCACACCGGCTCCTTCGTTATCTCTGCTCTTTGTCCCTCTGGTTACCTAACCCCCTGGCCATCTCAGTTTCCCCCTGAGAACGCAGAGATGGGGAGGAAGGAGGCAACATTAGAAACTGGGGGTTCTGCTGAGTTCTGTGCTCCGGCAAAGCTCCAGGTTGACAATCTGAAGTTGTCTGAGGGAGGCCCCAGGCGGCAAGTGCCGGTGTCTCCTGGCTTGGCCTTACCTGTGCAGGTAACCCTGCAGACATCCCTGATGATTCAGAGGAGCCGCTGCAGCCACTTGGCAGCCAGGTCAATGCTTTATTTATATGAAGAAAACTCCAGACACGCACAGGTGTCACATCACCGGAGTTACACAGTGGGAAGCAGCAACAGGAATGTGGGGGATTCTGTCTTCCCTCCTTGGGAGCTTTTCCTTCAGAGGTTGTGCAGAGGAAGCTGGGGGTATGAAGTGAGTCGGAGGGTGCCTCCTGAGCCCCACACGAAGGCAGGACTCCGTGCCCTGGAGTCCAACTGAGGCTCCGTTTTCAGTGCTCCCATCTCATCTCGAGAACCTTGGGTCAGTTACTTCACTCTGTGCGCCTGTGTTGCTGTGCTAAGAATTAAATGGGATAAGGCAGATTGCCTGGTCAATGAGCCAGCCGTGTTTATTGAGCATCTACTATGTGCTGAGTGCTGGGGTCCAGGGTAAATGGGAATGGGAAGGAAACTACAAATGATAAACAGCAGCAGATGTTGCAGGCTGGGTGGGCCAGCCCCATGTGGGGCCTGATGAACAGGTTTTTTTTCCCTGATGATCGGCTTTGTGGGCTTTGTGGGGAAGGAGCCCTTTGTGCAGAACTGGTAGCCATGAGGATGGCCTGGTGAGAAGCTGCTGAAGGGCTGGGGACAGCCTCCACCCAGCCAGTAGCATCTGCACGGGCCTGTCCCATCATCTGTTCCTTGGCTTGCCAGGGTGCACAGATCAGGACTTGGCACTTCCCCAGCACCAGGTGAAGCCCTCCTGTCACCCCCAACCCTGTGTCCAGGCCCTCAGGTGGGCTACTGAAGAAGGGGAGAGGTGGAAGCCAGGTCCCCAAGCCTAGGGTGCTGAGGTCCTTGCTTCAGAGAGACTGTGTCCTCTAGGGGCTGAAGCGCTTCGTCTTTCCCCAGAGGGTTTGTTTTTTCCTTTCCTCAGCTGCCCCTACCCTGGGGGGCCCTGGCTGCAGCCCCTGCTCCTTTCTCTTGCCTGTGGAGAAAGGGTTTGCTCAGCTGAGCTGCCCACGGAATGACAGGGATGATGCATTCAGCACCGGGGAGCTGGAGGGGGTCCCACCTGTGGCACATCCAGGCTTGGGTTTGCCAATCTTCCGAATGGGGGAAGAGAGAGGCCTTTGGGACCCCTGGGCCAGGCTGTGGGCTCCGGTGTGGTGAGGAGCCACATCTGGGCAACACTGAATGCTCCGGAGCCTCTGTGGGTGCCACTGCCCTGACCTGGCAGCCCCCTTGGGACACTCGCACTGTGGGCGGCCTCCCTGGCGCCTCTGGGCTGTGGTGTTCTGGTCTTGGCCTTGCTCTGCAGCTGGAACCCAGGTATGAACGCATCGGCGGCCGCTTGAGTTTGTGGGGCTGTTTCTACTCTAAACCAGGGCAGCGAATGCACACAGCCCAAAGGGAGGAGCAGCGCTAGAAAGCGTTCAAGCGTCCGCAGAAGTCAGCTCCCAGTTCTTAATAGTTTACCACCCACCGTGGCTACGCCACACCTACGCTTGCCTCCGCCCCACCTATGCCTGCCCCCTTCACCTGCGGGAGCCCAGGGCTCTGTGCCCTGGGCAGCTGGTGGGGTCTGCCCAGGCCTTCTCATGATGCTTCCACCCAGCCTGGTCCTGGCACCCAAGGCCAACCTCTGCGGGCCCCAGAGCTGTCCCTTCTTGGCTCAGGTCCTCCCCGCAGCGCTTGGAGTCCAGGCCTCTGCACCCTGCTGGGGTGGTCTCTGTTCCTGGCCCAAGGAAATGTCGCTCCCTGCTGCCTGTTTCTACTGACCTGTCCTGTTCAGGCCCCTCTGCCTTCATTTCTTGCTTTAACAAGCATGAGCTGCTGTCTCCCCTGGCTCCTCAGGGGAGAGGAGTGCAGTGCCCCAACCTTGTCTGTAGTGGCCAGCATGGTGGGGCCTTAAGCCCTACCCGGCTCCTGCGTGCCTTTCCCCTCTCCTGCCCCCTGATATGGTCAAATGCAAACCTCCTTTCATTTTAGAAGGCATGGCCTGCTCAGCCCACACGCGCAGTACCCTCTCCTGTGGCTGCAGGCATCTCTGCTCACTCATGCAGGGCTGCGTCCCCCAGCCACACTGACTCCTCTCCAGGTTTCTCGGCTCCAGCACCACTGTCTATGCCCTCCTTCCCAGGTGGACGGCGGCTCTCCTCGCCATCATCTCCACTTCCAGCCTATCATCTGTCTGCCTATTACATAACTTTTGATCTTTAAATTGGTATAAAAATGGTACTGTAAGTTCACTGAACCAAGAAAAGCTGCTGAAGGAAGGGGGTCACTCACACCCTTTTGGGTTTTCCAGTGTATGAATGGAGGGGGTGGTGGTGGAGGGGGGACAGGGAGCAATGAGAGTTGCCAGCCTTATTGCCGTCCTGACCCCTGGCTGGGGACGACTCCCCTGTCTCCGCCTGAATTGAAGCCGGGCTGTGAAAAGTAGCAAGAACCCTCGGTTTTTGGTTCATTTTTCAACGAGCAATCAGCCATGAAGTGCCTGACCACTTGAGAGCTACGTCAGGTGCTGTCTCGGAGAGGGCACTGGAAACCGGGCCCTTCCCAATTTTAGCCCAAGGGCCCCGAGAAGTCAGGGAGCTGCTGGCCTCCCCACTCCTTCCCATTGGTGTGGTCCGAATTCCCCTTTAGCCAGACATTTCCAATGTCCAGAGGCCCAGGAGGGGACAGCTGGAAGCCAGAAGCCCACCTGATGCCATCAGGAATTTCCGTGAATGACCTGGAAACCTCTCAGACTAAACCAATGCCGCCCAATCTGGGAATCCAGGAGGGCTGGTCCCGTGGAGTGGTGGGGACAATGTGCTGAGACAGACAGCCTCGCCTCATCGGTCTTTCCCACTTGCCAGCCGGGAGGCCTGGGCAAAGTCACTTTCTCCCCAGGGAAGTGGAGGCTCGCTGTGCAGTCCACGCTGAGCAATGAGGTGAAGTTTCCAGAGCAGGGCAGGGCACAGGGGAGGCTCACGAATGCCACCCTTGCCCTCAGGCCTGGGCACAGCACAGCCCCCATGACGCTTCTCTCATCCTGGACCCATCAGCCCAGAAGACTCTGGAAGCAGCAGTGGCAGCACCTTCCTGTCACTTGTCTTGTCACTCCCGGAGTCCACTGTGAGCTGGAACCACAGGCTCCCATGAAGAGGGAGCCAGAACCACAGGCCCCAGGAGCCCGGGTCCCACAGCCCGCACCGTCACCTTCAAGCCAGCCTCTCAGCTCAGTGTGGGTGGAGGGGCTGTCTGGCCTCAGAAATGGGCAAAAGACAGCTCTGGTTGTCAGTGAGGTAAATCTAGCACAGAGGAAGGGCACGCTGTCCCCGTCAGACGCCTCAGATGAACTGACATGCAAATGAGAGATGAAACGGGGACGCTGCCGGGCAGCTGATCTCAGTGCAGCAACCGGGGCACCTCGGGGCATAAGCCGGGCAGGAAGGAGGCAGGGACTGGGCCCCAGGAGGCCAAGACCTCCTGAGAGGCTGGGCCTGGCAGCCCAGTCCTGGGCTTGCTTCCCAGGGGGTGGTGGGCAACCCTGAACCCTCTCTCACCCAATCACCTGCTCCCCTGGGTGCAGGTGACCGCGCAAGCCACACTCCCGGGAAATTTCAGAAGGTCTTGGGCAAGAAGGGCCCAGAGAGTCCCCAGAGACCAAACAGCACAGCCCGCTAGCTGGGCCTGCCCCAGACAAAGCGTGTCTGTGCTCCTTGGCTTTCTCCCCAGACAAACCCACCCTGAGCACAGGATCCCTCCAGCTTCCAGGAGTAGGCGCAGGGCCTGCAGGGACGGCTCGCAGAGGAGGCAGTTGGCGAGTCAGTGCCTGGCTTGTAGAGGTTGAGACCAAAGCCAGTTGGGTGCCTGCATTTCCAGGGGTCCAAATATTTTTGAGAAGAAAGTGTTCTAAGAAAGTGCACAGGGTGGGGGATGAAAGACCACGCTCTGGGTACCGTGTACACCGCTCGGGTGACAGTGCGCCAGAATCTCAGAAATCACCACTACAGAACTTACCCGTGTAACCAAACACCACCCCTTCCCCAAACACTATTGAAATTTTTTTTAAAAAAAAGATTAAAATGGTTAAAAAAAAGAAAGTGCACAAGCAAGGGTCCATCTGCAGGAGTTGGAGGAGCACATGCCTGTATTCCTGGCACTGCAGGCACAGTCATGCCGTGGGCACCAGGGACGCCCAGTGCACTCAGCCACCCAGGGGTGGCTCCCAACATTTTCAAGCTCAAAAAGAAATATTTTCACTTGAGGGTGCAACTTATTTGTCTTGACCCCATCCCTGACTGCCTGTCTCCCCCCTCACCCTGACCACATCTCCCCAAGTCCCAAAGCTGGTCATGAAACGGGAGCATTGGCCCTGAACAGAAACCCCCAGTACCCCTGAAAATTCAGTCTAGAAACAACTAAAAGAAGAGCCACAACATTTTATTCCATTTGCTTTAGATTCTCTGCCCATTTTTTTTTTTTTTTGAGATGAAGTCTTGCTCTGTCGCCCAGGCTAGAGTGCAGTGGCACGATCTCAGCTCACCGCAACCTCCACCTCCCAGGTTCAAGGAATTCTCCTGCCTCAGCCTCCCCAGTAGCTGAGACTACAGGCACCTGCTACCACGCCCAGCTAATTTTGTATTTTTAGTAGAGACGGGGTTTCACCATCTTGGCCTGGTCTCGAACTCCTGACCTTGTGATCTACCCGCCTCGGCCTCCCAAAGTGCTGGGATTACAGGCATGAGCCACCGCGCCCGGCCTTTTTTTTTATTTTAAATTATGGTAAAATATATAAACAATAAACACTCCCTCCCCATCCCCATCCCCCAGCCCCTGACCCCCACTGTTCATTCCGCTTTCTATCTCCATGAACCTGACGAGTGCGGGGACCTCACAGAAGTGGAGTCAGACAGGATCGCCCTGCTGTGCCTGGCCTGGTTCACTCGGATCATGCCCTCAGGTGCATCCATGTTGTAGCACGTGTCCGAATTTCCTGCCTTTTTAAGGCTGAGCGATATTCCATTGTGTGGGTGGACCACGTTTTGTGTTTCCATTCAAAACGGATGAATTGATGAAACTGCCTGATATTTTTAAAGCCTCAGTCATTTTCATTCTTAGTTCTTCAGTTTGCAAAGGGCCGGCCTGTTGTCATGGGTTTATTGTTGCGTCTTCTGAAAAACTTTGTGAGTTCCCGAAGCCCTCTCCACGTCGAGTCATGGCTGCGCTGCTTTGCGAAGCTGTATGCATGTCTGTGGTGTCGCCTGTGTACAGCCTGTGATGTGTCGTAGCGGAAGGGTAGGGGGCTGTCCAGGGAAGACAGATGCGCCAGGTTCCGCTCCACGGAGCTCAGCTACCAGCCCTGGTGGAGAGCGCAGATGGGGCCGATTTGTCATTTGTCTGTGCTTGAGCCCAGCAGCTGTGTGGCCTCCCTGGGGCAAGTCACTCACCCTCTCTGTGCCTCAGTGTCTCTGTCTGTGAAGTGGGGGGAAGTTTTTGGAAGATTAAGTGGCTAATACGTGTCAAATGCAAGAACACACTGGCACTTGGAGAATGCTATATAAATGTTATCATTTTTATTTGTTTGTTATTTATTTATCCATGTCATGGATTTAAGGCAGTCTAATCTCAGTGCCTGGTGGAGAGAGACCCGGGCCCCACCCTCCCGGGTTGTCAAGTGGCCCCTGTGCCTCCCGCCATCGTCCCCAGCACGGGGCCGTGTCCGAGCGTGTGTGAAGGGCCAGTTCACCTCACAGCTCTGCTTCCCAGGTTAGCTCCTATCCACCCTCCCCCTACCTGTTTCCTCACCGAAGGAAGGGGCAGAAAGGTGCCTTCCATGTCCCTTCCGACTGGTGCAGAGGGATGGAGCTCTATGGTACACACACACATATACATGCACACACCCACCACACACACACACCATGCACATGCACATCACACACATGCACACACCCACCACACACCCCACACACACGCACATCACACACGTGCACACACCGTGCACATCACACACAAGAACACACACCACACACACCATGCACATGCACGTCACACACATGCACACACCCACCACATCACACATATGCACACACGCACCACACCACACCACACACATGCACACACACCACACACACGCACATCACACACCATGCACACACACATCACACACATGCACACACCACGCACATCACACACATACACACACACCACACACACACAGTATGAAGATGACAGAGAAGTCAGCAGAGCCCCTGGGGGTTTCAGGAGTTGAGTGGGGACGAGGCAGGTGGCCACACAGCTCAGAGGGAGGGCAGAAGGCACCCTTCTTTGCAGAGTCACAGTGGGGCTTGCCTCCTATACGTGCCCAAAGGGTGAAGCCCCTTATCTTATTGCCCGATTTGATGAGGTTTGAAGTGGTTGAGCTTGGAGGGTATGGGCTGAGCCCACAGCAGACAGGCCTGGCAGTGCCCCCCATCTTCCCACCCTCCCGTCACGCAGCCCAACTCTTGGGGGCGGGGTGCCACCGTGATGTGCCGTCACCTGCAGCAGCATGTCCTCATGCCAGGCTGAGACCAGCACTGTGTGACCAGCCTGCCCCATGTCCCTCAGCACTGTGTCACACTCCATGCTGAGGCCCCACTGAAGCATGCCAGGCCCCATCCTATTTCTTCCAGGTAGTCATCTGCCCAGCACCTCCCCTCCCAGGCCCTTCCCCAAAGCCCAGGCCTCTCAGCATCCAGGACTCTGGGGTCTCCCAGGTGTTGATGGCTGAGGTCATCAGCTGGATGCCAGGCCACCCAGGATGCTCCAGGTCCTTGCTGGGGTCTGGAGTTTCTGATTCAGCCTCAGTCCCTGTGGTGAGTCCACCATGTGTCCTCAGATGATGGATCAGGGAGCCCCCAGAGGACGGCCCGGGGCAGAGTTGGGTCCAGATGCCAAAGGGGCTTCTTGAGGCGTCTCCAGCTCCCACCTGCCCCTCGGAGTGCCAGGCGTGGCTTCTGGAAGAGAAAGCTGGGGGTTTAGTGACTCCAGCCCACTGCTGTGAGCCCGAGGCATCAAACTAAAAATAGTGAGGCCAAGAGGGAGTCTTTGTGTTCGGCTCGGTGGGCAATGGTGCCTCACCTCGCAGCAGGACACAGGGCTGATGACACGGGGCACGTTGGTCACAAAGTGCCAGTCTCAGCCTGGCACAGGGACGTGCCACCTGCAGGTGATGACACATCACAGTGGCAGCCACCCTTGAGGGTGCTGCTGCATTGAGGAGGAGCCCAGATCCAGGGAGACACTTGCAGCAGATGAGGCAGGAGGCCAGCGAGGGGTTCTGCCTGCCTTCCAGGCTGGCCTCTGCATGGACACAAAGCAGGAAGGGCATAAAGGTGACCCTGGCCACCAAAGCAGGCCTGGAGCAAACTGGACCAGCCCAAGGCCCCGGTGCCAGCAGTCAGAGACATTTCTTTCCTGGCAGGAAAACCGTGCTTCATTTTCTAATGAAATTCCAAGGCAATCAAAAGGCAAGGAAAGAGGAGGGAAAGGAAGGGAGGGAGGGGGTTCCTTTCCCATCCGAATGGAGGCCCCCAAGGCTTCTGTAGCTCCCCCCATCACCAGCTTCACTCACCACTCTTATCCGATGCCTCCTATTTGGGTACATATGGCCGGGTCAGCCTTGCGAGAGCCTCAGTTTCCTCTCGACTTCCGCCTGCCTGCACCGTCAGTCACCCCATCCTGCCGTTGACCTCTGTTCGTCCCCTCCTGGTCACTGCTGTGAGTTGAATTGTGTCTCCCAAAAAAGTGGATGCCCGTCCTAACCTGTGAACGCCCTGTTAGTTGGAAATAGGGTATCTCCAGACATAATCACATCAAGATGAGGTCATACTGCATTGGAATGGGCCTCAAGCCCATATGCCTGCCATCCTTCTAAGGAGAGGGAAACAGACACACATTTGTCCATGGAAATGAGAATGGAAGACATAGAGACAGAATCAGGCCGTGTAAAGACAGACTGAGAGACCAGAGTGATGCGTGTACAAGCCAGGCTCTGCGGGCAGCCCCTAGAAGCTGGAAGAGGCAAGCCTCCTCCCTGGAGTCCTGGGAAGGAGCCAGCCCCGCCCACACCTCGAGCTCAGGCTTCAGGCCTCCAGAGTCATGAGAGATAAACCTCTGTGGTCTGATGTCACCCAGTTTGTGGTCTTTGTTATAGCAGCCCCAGGACACTCAGGGGGTTGCCTTGTCCACCCCCATTCTGGCCCTCTGAGGGACTGCTTGGCTCTTAGAAGAAGACCCTTCAACCTACCCTCTGGTCCTCCTCCCCCACCCAGAGACCCCTGGCTACACCCTGCTCAAGGGAGCTCACCAAAGCCCACAGGGACCCTGTGATCCTGTCACCTGGGCTCCCACAGGCCAGCAGTGTCGCGACCTGGACATCTGGCTCCAGCCTCGGTGGCCACCCCCGACCTTGCTCTGCTCCGACAGCTCCCGGGCTTCCCTGCCCTGGCCGGCCCTTGCTGAATATCCCCTCTCCTAGGAAGCCGGATGTGCCGCGTGCAGGTGCCTCTCTGCACTGTAATAACTCCTCACCAGGCACCCTTGGAGCCCAGAATCAAGTCACTCACCTTCCAACCCTGCCCCTGCCCAGAGACTGGCCCGGGAACCAGTAACAGTTGTTGAATAATGAACAATGGATGCATGCAGCTCACCCGTGAGAGGGCGTTGCACGGCTGGGCCAGGGATGAAGCTTCTCCCGTGTGGCTCCACCGTCTATCCCTCAAGCTCCTGATTCTGCCCTGGGCACCTCTGCTCAGTGAAGCCCCGTTGAAGTCAGTTGGGGAGGCAGTGTGGAGCGTGAGAAGGGAGTCCTAAGCACAGGAAACGCTGCCTTCCTGGGGCCCTAAAGAACAGGCTCACCTTCCCCAAGGGCCTTCAGGCCCTGACATCTAAAAAGATGTTCTTCATCAAAGAATGAAAACACTTGGCCTGCTTCTCAGATGGTCTCAGACTGTCTCCACTCACAGGAGTTGCAGGTTTTTGGGTTTTATGCAAGTTCGGATCACAACAGGCATCTCGCAAGAACCAGGCATTACCTTTATTCCAAAAGCCTTGATGGGCCTTCTTGAAAGGACTGGCAGGCACCACTTCCCTAGAAACCTGTGGCAAGTTCCCTCCTCCCGACCCCCTGCTGTTTGGTCCAGGACCCCTGCAGTCCTGACTGGGACCCCCTTGGCCCTTCTCAAGGGAACCAGCACAGCACATGTGTTTCTGCTTGATGAACCGCCCTCTCCCCCACTGCAGTTCTAGTGGAATCTCCCCTCCCTTATCCCATTCCCACTTGGAAGTGATGATGATGGAATGGACGATGCCGGCTTACCAAGACATCCAAGCTCTCTGGGTCGAAGTTGGGGAGAGGGGTGCACAAAAAGGATTCCACTCCCGTCTGCCTTTCCCCGCCTCCCCGCTGGGGTCTCCCTTTCCCATGGTTTCCTCTAAATCTTTTCACCCATGCCCAGCCACACCATTCTCACATACTGCCTTGAAACTGGGCTGGAAGGGGCTGCGTGCTGAGAGAAGGTCCTCTCCCCCAGTGATCCTCCAGAGGGGCTGCCGCCTGGGTCCCCCGAGCACCTCCTACCCCACCCTCCCCATTCGCGCCATCCCCAGGGTCCAGGGAGCCCAGATTCCAGGGAAGGGTCGCATGAGCTCTCACTCAGAGTCCTGATACAGCAGAGACAGAGAGAGGCCCTGGGAGAAGTGAGCATGAATTATTAAGACAAGACAAGGGTGAGGCCCCAGAGAGGGGGTGGCGGAAGGGTCATGTTCATGCAGCGAGAGTTGCCTCGTGCTTAAACCGGGTATCCAGGAGTCAAGCAGGTTGCAACTGGCGAGAGGCCTTCAGAAATGCCCCGCGAGAGTCCTGTGCACAGAGCTCCATCTCAGCACACTTCTTGTTCTTTTGATTCATCGATTTTTGCATTTTCAGTCCCCTGTGATCCATTATTTATAACAGTGGAGATTGGCCTCAGACACTAGCAGTGAGGAAAACAAAAGCGAAGCTACCCAGAAAAATGACAAGAGTGATGAGCAGAGCAGCCATGACGAATGAGCTCTGTGCGGAGGCCCGGGATCCGCGCAGATGCCGGCGCGGGGGAAATGAGCCCTGAAATCCCGCCGTCAGGCCAGGCAGCTCTGAGCGTGACCTGGAGGGCTGCTCAGACGGTCTGGATAGCCGTGTCCTGCGCATGAACACCCTCCGTCGGGAAAGGAATTCCCCACGGATTATCAGAGCTGCTCCCTCCACCCTCCCACCTCCCACGCGGGTCACATCAACTGCCTCTGCAGCCTCTGGCCAGCTGCTGAGCCCTCCGTGTCTCCCCTCCTTAATGCCTCGTTCAACATCCCCTCCTGAAGTTTCCCCCAATTGCATACACGCGCTGAGGCTCTCCCGGTATCAAGGACTCCCACTGCTTGCGAAAAAGATTCCACCCCTCTTAGAACAGAGGCCAGGGCCGCTGTAGCAAATGGCCATAAATGCCACAGCTTAAAACAACAGAAACGGATTATCTCACAGCTCTGGAGGATGGAGTCCAAAATCTGAATCGCTGGGCTGAAATCCAGGTGTGGGCAGGGCCGCGCTCCCTCTAGAGGCTCCCCCGGAGATTCCCTTCCTTGCCTCTTCCAGCTGCTGGTGGCTGCCAGCAGTTTGGGAATTGTGGCCGCATCACACCACCTTTCTGTTTGTTGTTGACATCCCTGCCTCCCCTGCCTGCGGGGTCTTAGATGTCTCTCTCCTTCCCACTGAGTTTCACTCCACATTTGCATTGGATTAACTCATGCCACGTTAGGCAAATGTGCCCCTCAAATCCTTCCACTTAACAGACATTTGTTGAAGGTTCCTGTGTGCAGGGCCCAAGAGAAGGGACATTAAGAGATGAATCTTGGGAGGCCATGGCATGCTTCAGAGCCTTGGCGTCAAAATGACAACCCACACCCCACTTGGCGGCTCATCTGGGGCCCTGGAATCAGCAGACTGAGGTTGGAACCCAGCAATGGCACATGCTGGCTGTACGTTCTCGGGCCTCAGTTTCAACATCAGTGACATGGGGATAGGATCTGCCCAGCAGACATAAGTGCTCACCACATCCCAGATAGCCGAGTATCTCACAGAGGCTCCTGGTATGGTCTCCATGCTGCTGCTCAGCGCGGAATGAAGAGGTTCGGGAACTTGCCCATAGCCACGGATAATGAGGGACAGAGCTGGAATTGAGCCCGGGAGCCTGCACACACAGCCCAGTGTGACCGCGCCTTCCAGGGAGAGGTCGGCCCTGGCACCAGGTGGGCATGTCAGCATCACCTTCAAGGTGTGCTTTAAGGATCCAAGATAATGTGGGTGCTTCAACAGATGCATGGCAATAAAAGGACCATGTTTCACATTCATGCGCACACACGCATACACTTACACACACATTCACACACAGTCACACACGCTTACACACACATTCACACACACTCACATACACTTACACACATTCTCACACACATGCTTACACATTCACACATGCAGTTACACATTCACACATACACTTACACACATTCTCTCACACACATACACACATTCACACACATACACACATTCACACACTCATACACTTACACACACATCACTTACACATTCACACACACATTCACACACACATTCACACACGTACACTTACACACACGGTCACACACATACACTTACACACATTCACACAGACTTGCACACTTACACACATTCACACACACTTACACATGCACTCACACCTTCGCACACAGGCAATCATTCACACTCACATACACTTACACACAATCACACAGTCACACACCACATACACACACACATGCACTCACACATTCACACACTATCACATTCACACACATATACACATTCACACACATACACTTACACACATTCATACACTCGTACACTTACATTCACCCACATTCACACAATACACTTACACATTCACATGCACACACATTCACACACATACACTTACACATTCACATACACATACACTTACATTCACACATACACACATACACATTCACACACATTCACACACATATTCACACACATACACTTACATTCACACACTCACACGTACACTTACAGTCACACACACTTCACATTCACACAGACTTGCACATAGACTTACACACACATTCACACACACACATGCACTCACACCTTCACACACTCACACATACACAGGCAATCACATTCACACATACACTTACACACTCACATTCACACACATACAGTCCCACACCACATACATACACTTACACATGCACTCACACACATTCACACACTATCACATACACACATTATCATTCACACACTCATACACATTCACACCACACACACATACACTCATGCACATTTACACACATGCTCACACACTCACACATACACTTACACTCAGTCACACACATACACTCACATTCACACAGACATTCACATGCACATACACTCTGACACACATACACATACATTCACTCACACATACACTCACACACATTCACACACACACGGATGCATTAGTTTTCAAGTCAGGATCCTAGCACAGCCCACACCCTGCATTTGCTTGGTGTCTCCTGAGGTCTCTTTGTAGTTTTACTTCCCATCCCTTTTCTTGCCATGTATTTCCTGAACACATGTTATCTTTGATCCTTAAACCATGACTTAGAGATACAGATGTATGACAAGCTGAGAGATGATGTGAGACTGTTGTTAATTTTTTCTCCGTGTACTAATTACATCGTGGTTATCTTAACCACAAAGGAAGCGTTCTACACCAGAGAACCACGCGGAAACAGTGCAGATGGGCTAGCACGATACCTGAGAGGAGCTTTAGGATAACTCCAGTGCTGGGGAGGTTGGGGCCCAGTTCAAGCAGGAGGGGAGGCGTGGGGACAGGTATTGAAGCTGTGGGTGTGCAGCTGAGGCTTCATGACGCTTTCCTCCTGCTCTTGTGTACGTCTGAGCATTTCCATAACAGAGAGGTGTTTTGGTTTTTTTTTTTTAAGTAATGTCTTAAATGCCTCTGGCACATGGGAATCCATGGTAATTTCTGTCGTTGTTGTATATTCTTTTTCAAATGCAATGACCTGAAAAGTATCTCCTAAACTGGAAAAGGAAATGAGGCTGAATACAGATTTTATTTTAGCAAATAGAGAAGCAGTGATTGTCTGGCGGTTAACTGTAATCCATTCTGAGTGTGACTTTACTGTTAAGTATTCTAAAAACAAGAGACCAAACAAAATATGTCCAAATGTATATATATATAATTCGTAACTAGAGGTAAATTGCAGTTGAATTGCAGATATACACAGATAGATGGATGGATAGATGATTGATTGATTGACAGATGATTCATAGATAACTTGCAATGTTTCTTCAGTGAACGCGTATTTATTTCTTGGGTAGTAAGAAAAGACAATAGAATGTGGAATTTGGGGCTTGGCCTCTTTTAGCTCATTTTTAAAATATTAAGCACTCGTAATTATCGAGCGCGGAAAAAGGCAATAGAAAATTCACCTTTTAACTCCCTCAAAGATAGAAATGTGCGAATCCGTTAGTGGGTTGGGTTTGGCTGGTCCTGCAGGCCAGTTTGGTCTGTTCTCTCCCCCAGAGAGATCCCCACGCCCGGCTGAGATGTGCTTGTTTGTCTTGAGGGCAGACAAAGCCTAGTAAAATCTTATGGAAGCTGATATAAAAGCTTAATAGCTTATAAAAGCTCTAAAAATGATTCACAGTCTAGGATAGAGAAAATAAAAGGAATTTGAATTGGTTTATTTTCCTTTGGGGGAGCCTAAATCAATATTTATTCTGAGTATGCAATCAGAAATATCAGTAATCTGAGAACAAGGCAAACAGAGCTGCACGTCCCGTTATGGCCATGAGCCCACCTCGCCTTCATTCAGAGCACGGCTGAAGGTCTGACTTAGGTGCAGCACGCACCCCTGGAGCTGAGGGCCTGGAGCAGGGCCAGGCCGGGCTCTTCTCTCTCTGTCTGTCCTTGTCTGTGGGAATGAAGATGACGCAGCACTCAGGAGGTCCTTTTGAGGACCCAGTCACTGGGCTTTTAGGGCGTTTGGCTCTGGTTCTAGCCCGAGTGTGGTCTCAGTCCCCGTTGGTGGTGGTGGTTGTGGCAAGGGCATCATTAGTCACATAACATAAAACCACGGAACGCAGAATTTGCTCACCCTGGTTCACACAGGAGCAAGCTTGGGCACCAGCACCCCCTGAACGCATGCCAAAGGGCAGGTCCAGCTCAGTGCTGGGGTGTGGAGGAACCCACCTGGGGCCTGCCTGCAAAGACAGATGCCCTGCCGTGTTTAGAAAAAGAGAAAACTGGCCTAAACCACACTGCGGTCAAATGGATCGTTTAACCTGTCGAGTTTGGTTTTTTGTTCATCCGACATGGTTGATCTTATTAACGCATATGTATTTGTACTGACGTGGCCTCCAGATACAGTTGGATGTGGCTGCTAATCACTGCAGGGCTCAGTAGGTCAGTGAGAGCAATCAGAGCCTGCTGGGCGGTGGCATCCCCGAGTTAAGACAGGCTTTTGTCCCGTACTCTATTGAAACACCCAGAAATGCTGACATGTTGAAGTTAAGGCCACGTGCCTTGGTGCTACTTGCTTGCGAAACAGCCTTTGATGGGGAAAGGAGGAGGAGGATCCATGAGTTTCAAGGGTCCCCTCCTGTAATCACGGCTGCCACTCAACGGAGTAAGTAATGTGTAGCGGGCCCTCTATCTGCATGACGAATCCTCCTAACATTCCCGTGGGCGAGGTAGGATTTGTCTCGCTTTGCAGCCAAAGAATCAGAGCCTCAGAAAAGTTAAGAAATCTTCCCTGGGTCAAGCTGGTAGGAGGAGGGACTGGAACTGAACTCACATCTCCACCTCCTCTCTTCCTACTCCTCTGCCTTTCTTGCACCTAGAGCAGTGTACAACATCAACAACTGACCAGGGCGATCCTGGAGATAAGAGACAGCCGAATGGCACCGATCCAGCCAAGCCCAGGCCTGCCCAGGTGGAACAGAGCCAGCTAGGAGCATTCGGTAGCAGAGGCCAGTCCGCTGATTGACTGTTCTCACCTCCAGGCCCACAGCCTCCTCCACCCTGATGGTCTACGAGTCTAGTGCGGCCCTTTGCACAATTTTAGCAACTGAACCCTTTTCCTCACAAAATTGTGATACCATCCTAACATAGGAAGCATATATAAACAGTTGGGCAAATCATAATAGTTTCCATTATTTCATAAATTTGCATTTATGGCACCAAGGAGAGAATTAATGGGAACAAAAGGGTTCTTGTGTGAGTTCCGCATTTGGATTTGGGGGTTCGAGGTGGCAGCTATAGGCTCACATTAGTGTCTGCATCACTTTGCTTCAGTTTGTCACGATGGCCCCCAAATCCAGAACCGCCCTCCTTGCTGTGTGAGGAGGGTCCTGCCTGCACCGCTTTGCAGACATGGGCCAGCCCGGATGCCTGGGCAATGCTGCCCTCTGACTCACTGGCCTGCAGGACATCTGCAAAACATTCAGGTCTCACGGCAGTGGCCATGAACGGCCTCATGGATACTGAGTGGACCTGACCCCAAAGAGAATGCGTCGCCCTTGAACGTGTCGATATTTACGTTATTACAAAATGAGTGTGTTGCTTTGCAGTTAGTGTCTGAAAGAGAGCAGATGTGCATATAGAAACGAAGAAATGAAATCTGGATCCATGCTGACAGATTCCCCCTCCCCAAACCTTGCTCAAGGTAACACAGGCGACCAGGAGCAAGTCCCAGCCGGCCCCCTGCTAGCGTGGTCTGAGTGGCCCAAGCAGGACCCCTGCCCAGGCTCACTGGACTCTCCTGGAACGCCCAGACACCATGCCCTCCCTCATCACTGAAAACTCCGCTTCCACAGTGTAGGGGACGCGTGGATCTGAGGGCCAGTAGGAAGTGCTGGAGCTTTAGACATTTTTTTTTTTTTTTTGAGACAGGGTCTCCATTTGTGGCCCAGGCTGGGGTACAGTGGCGTGAGAAATTCTTTAACATTCTGCCGAGTCCTGGCCCTTGGGGAGTGAGGCCTGGCTATGAGGCTTCTAGTCAGAACTCCATGTGACTCTCAGGATGGAAGAACAGGGTGGGGGCTGCTCCTCCCCTCCCTCCCTGCAGCCCCTGGCCTTTGTAAAACGGCTCCGCCTACGCGCCTGTAGCCAGTGCAGAACCATGGAGGCCTCTCCCCTTCCCTTCCCAGGAGGGGCCCCGCCTTCTCCTCCACGCCTGATTCTGTTCGTCCTCCCCCAGGTCCTCTCTGCTGCCTCCCACTGCCCCATTTCCTCCAGGAACCTCCCTCTCCTGCACCAGCCTCTCTCCTACCCCCAGACACACACTCTTTACATTCCGATTTCTGTCCTTTGGTTAACTGGCGTTTAATTTTCTCAGCTGCTTGGCTTAATGCCAAAGAGTGTTCTTCCAAATAAAAATGGTAAAGACCTTTTTTCTCCCATGAGAATTTTATGTAAACGCAGTGCAGCATGCTCGTAGGCTGGTTCTGCTATCAATTTCTAAGCTCGGCTTCCACAGCTAGAGAACTTTTTTATTGGTTATAAAAACTGTACATATTCAGTGCAGAAATTTTGAAAAATGCAGAACAGTATCAGGGAGAAAATGATTCATCCCCCACTACCCAGAGAAAACTGCTGTTAACGCCGAAGTGCCACACTTGCCGGTGTTCTCATGCAGGTGTGCATTTAGGAGTGTGTGCGTGTAAGTGTGTGTGTGGCTTTTTTACATAATTTTGTATCCTGATCATTTTCACTGAGCATTACATCAGCAGCAGTTGCCAATATAGCATTAAATTGTCTTCAAAAACATGATTTTAATGCCTCTATAAAGTTCCATCATGGAGGCTCACTAAAATGTAATCACTCCATTGTTTATGAGATACTCAGCTTAATTCCATTGCTCTGCAGTGAATAATCCAGAGGAACACGCTCAGCGCGCATCTTTGCTTGCAGCAGGGCAGCGCAGGGCATTGGTTGGGGTATAAATCTGAGAGTGCAGTGGAGATTAGATTAGATCGTTTGTGGAAAGCACCAGAATGGCGCCTGGCACTTAATAAATGCTCTTATTATTATGTTTGTCTTCATTATGTCCCTAAGAGCCATTCCTGGAAACAAGACTCTGAGTCAAAAGGCACAAATACCGTCAACCTACTTTCCGACGGCACTGTGTGGATACACAGGCCCGAACGGCGCCAGCCTCACTGCCTCTGCGTTAGTGCCGCCACTTCATCTCAGATACTCTCTTGAAGATAAGAGGAGAGTCCCATACAGCCGTAAGAAAGACAACGGAGAGATCTGTGAACCCTCCACCCAGTCTCCCCTACTGGGAATGTCGTGCAAAATTATGGCCCAGTCTTACAACCAGGGTGTGAGACAAGCCCCCATCTGATCCAGATTCTCCAGTTGTACTTGCTGATGTAGTTTAGATATTTGTCCCCGCCAAATCTCATGTTGAATTCGTATCCTCAGTGTTGGAGTGGGGCCCGGTGGGAGGTGACTGGATGGTGGGGTGGGTTTCTCACAAATGGTTTAGTGCCATCCCCTTGGTGCTATCCTTGAGATAGTGAATTCTTGCAAGATCTGGTTGTTTATGTGTGAAGGTAGAAGGCATCTCCTCTCTCTCTGTCATGGGTATGCACGCCTCCCTTCATCATGTGATATGCCTGCTCCTGTTTCACCTTCCACCCTGAGCGAAAGCTCTCTGAGGCCTCCCCAGAAGCCCAGTGATGTTGGTGCCATGCTTATACAGCCTGCAGAACTGTGAGCCAATTAGAAATTGGCTTTATAAATGACCGGGTCTCAGATATTTCTTTATAGCAATGCAAGAACAGCCTAATGCACTTGTACTCACTTGAGCATGTGTGTTTAGTTCTGCACAATGTTCTTGCCTGTGTAGACTCTTACATCCACAACCACAGTCACGGTCTAGAACATTCCATCGCCGCAAGGCTCCCTTTTATAACCACATCCCCTACCTGCACCCATTTCCAACACCCCATCCCTAACTCGATTTCCAGCACCCTGTCCTGGTGAACATGAATCTGTTCTCTATCTCTTCAATTCTGTCATTTCAAGAATATTATATAAATGGGATTACACAGTATGTAACCTCTTGAGATTGGCTTTTTTCAACTGGCATCATTCCCTTGAGATCCATCCAAGTGGTTGTGTGCACCTTTTCCTTGCTGAGCCGTGTTCCATGTTGTAGGCGGACCCCAGTTTAGCACTCGCCCATTGGAGGGCATCTGGCTCATCTCTAGTGTGGGGCAGTGCGTCACCTTCTCATGATTATCAATGTGATTGTCACTAGTATTTCCCTTCCACGTCTTGGAGGCCAATGCGGCTGCTCTTAGAAATCAGTCCTCCTTATTTTGGTTGGGTAGGAGATTTCTGATGTCAGTTTGACATTTATAATTAATAAACATCATCATCAAGTTACAAGAGTAAATAAAAGTATGAGGCAGGTTGAAATGTAAGATGCTCGAGAGGCTGAGATCAGTAGCCGTGTGAATACAGCAGGGTGGGCACCAGCAGTGAGCTCCACGGGGCCTGGCGTCTGGCCTCATTAACCAGCTGCCCTTGGGGAGAAGCAGAGCCCACTCTTCCCTCCTGGGGAAGGGTAGTGTGATGGAAAGATGGGCTGCCCTTCTCTCCTGCAGGAGCTCAGTGTCGTGCTGTGTACATGCCTGGGCTCTCTTCTTCAGCCCTAGCCACTTAAAACCACTTGGGGGGAAAGATTGTAGAATAATTATAATGAGGAAAATTTCGCTCCAGATTCGTCACTCCAAGTTCAAAGAAGCTCTGTAAAAATTGTTGCTAAGGCAGTTGAATAAAGCATGTCAGCCGACGTAAGCGATAACAGCAAGACGATGAACATAATTGCATGTTTTACAACAACCAACCTCAAAGCATGACTTCCCTGACATAGATATGTTTTTTAATGATTTTGAAAGGTAACACAGACATTTTCAGGGATTTGGAGAGGAAACTAATGCCATTACCAGCTTTATGGGGTCATCTCTCTGGTGAAAAAGACTGCAGCCAGCCTTGCAGAGAGGGCACTTTCTTAGGGAGGCACCTCCAACTGTCCTCACGACCCAGCCCCTAAGTGTTTCACATCAACACTGTTCTTTTGTGACGGTGCTGCTGTTTTTCATTCCCCAGACTATCAAGCTCAACTCAAACCTCAGTTGCCATCCAGTTATCTTTTTTTTTTTTCTTGAGATGGAGTCTTGCTCTGTTGCCCAGGCTGGAATGCAGTGGCGCAATCTTGGCTCACTGCAATCTCCACATCCCGGGTTCAAGTGATTCTCCTGCCTCGGCCTCCTGAGGAGCTGGGACTACAGGCACATGCCCCCACGCCCAGCTAACTTTTGTATTTTTAGTAGAGATGGGATTTCACCACGCTGGCCAGGCTGGTCTCGAACTCCTAACCTTGGGTGATCCACCCACCTCAGTCTCCCAGAGCTAGGATCACAGGCGTGAGCCACTGAGCCCAGCCTAGTTAATCTTGTTTGTTCAGGAATTGGAGCATTTCTAGGTAGCACCACAAATGTCTGTGCAAGAAACCCACAATTTCCAGTGGTCATTGACTTTGTGCCAATCCAAACTAGAGTCTGACAAACCCAGCAAGAAATGTTCGCGGCAGCTGCAAGGAAGCTCCTCAAATAGAAATAGAGAAATGAACCAGGGTCTGCTCTTCCCTTCCGGGTGTGGAATCAACGGAAGCCGACTCAACACAGAGCCCTGGGGGCGTGAGGGGTTTGGTGGGATCTCTGCCGGCTGCAGATCTCTGCTCTGTTATTACCAGCCGTTCTGCCCAGCTCCTGATTGCTCTGAAGAGGGAATAATTTTCTCAGCAGCCATTGCCAGCCACATTTGGACTGCATAGATGCTGAAATGGCAAGGGTAAATGGGGCAGAGACAGTGAAAAGTCATTTTCTATCTGGAGCCCAAATAAAATCTTCCTCCCACACTCCTGCCTGGCTCCTCCGCAGCCTCAATGCCCTTCTGAGAGCTGCCTGCCCCAGTAGGAGGCCAGGCTGGGACCAAGGACACCCAGTTCTGGGTAACCGTCTTCCCATGGCTCCTCGGACAGCCACCTTAAAGAAGGGAAAGGCAAGAAGCAGAAGGAAAGCAGAGGCTGGACATTGGAATCAGCCTTTCTTTAAACTAAAAAAAAGTTTTCATATCTGTGAATGCGTGTGTGAATTTGAAGTCGTATGTGGAAGGGGCCACATAACCGTCAATGCATGCTCCAAAAATCAGAACCGATGGACGGCAAACAGCATTGGATGTGCAGCCAGCATTTCTTCCAGCGGCCACCTCCCGGGGGAAATAGGTGCGGCAGCCAGGACCATCTGTGGGACAGGGACAGGCAAGCATGACAGCAGGTACCATGGATCAGGGTGCACAGACAGGGCTGGGGGAGGCAGCGTGGCGCGGCAGCCACTTCCCCTCAGCGGGTCTGGGCTGAAGCCCAGTGGACTCGCGCTGATCAGAAAGATCCTCCACTAGAAGGATCTCACCGGACGAGTCACCTCCAAACTGGAACATGCAGGTGCCTTGGGCTTCACACTGCACCTTTCAGATAAAAGCACACAGGTGAGCTGGGAGAGCTGGAGTCCCATGGACCCCAGAGATCCAGGTCACGAGGAGGGGATCGTGCTGCACCGGGACACTTTAACCAAGGTGAGCCCTGGTTCCTCCCCACAGGCTGCGGGTGAGGAAGTGTCGATGCCAGGCTGGCTCAGTAGGTGGAAGAACCTTCCGGAATGCCTGCCCGCAGGCTGCTGCTGGCATCGAGTCTGTGTCCTATTTTCCATTCAGTGCATGCATCCTCCAAGTACGATTTCCACTCGGAACCCTGAGCTGCCTCATTCCTCGCTCCATCTCCCCTCCCTCCCACACAGCTCACACTGAAATCGAGCCTCGCGTTCAGCGGCTGGAGTCCTGGTGGATTGCTGCTCCGGAGCTCTCAGAAATCCCTTTACTTGAGCCCTGGTTTTACAGGAAGACCATGAAGCACCCCCCAGGAGCTGGAGCTCCACCTTCTGGACCCAGTGTCTCTTCCCAGCCTCACGACGAGGAGACCTGGTCATAGAGCTGCTGCCCTGGCCTGAGCTCTGATCCCTCCTCCGGCCTGGCCTCACCCTGCAAGCAGCACCATGTGGGGCTCAGAACGGGGATCTTAAGGGACCCTCCCCACAATCTCCCGATAAGCCTTTCCACGGAGGGCCCAAGAGGAGACAGGAGAACACTCTATTTGATAAAATAGAGTCAAATCCAGGAAAATGCCTCTGGACCCGGAAAGGAAATGACTCACCCCCGGCCCATGAGAGACCCTTCTGTCCTGTCCCTTAACCCAGAGGCCCTGGGTGTGGGTTTCGCAGCCCCCTCGAGGCCAGACCCTCAAACCCCAGCCTTGTTTCTTCTAAGTGTGCCGGTCAAGATGCTTCTCACTGCAAGAAACAGACTCTTTCTCAAGCCAGTTCAAGAAGATCTGCGTTGCTGCAGAGGCCGATGGGTGTGGGGACCAGGCTCAGTGAGAGACTGTTGTAAGGAGGCTGAGGGGTCTTCAGAAAAATCCCCAGGACCTGGGGTGCCAGGAGCCTGGGCAGGCCCAGGCTCTCACAGCCTGCAGCCCCTCCCCTCCCTCTCACAGCCTCCGCTGCCCCCGTGCTCAGGGCCCCTGCCTGTGCCTTCTACTGAGGCTTCTCCTTTTTACCTCTCAGGGTCCCGGTGTGGCCAGCCCGGCACTAAATCCGTGCGGCCCTGGCTCACTGACAGTTGCCACCAGCTCCACATCTCTCAGTACAAGTTCCCCCAAAAGAGTGTGATTGGGAGCTGGCCAGCGGGGCTTAAGGCAGCCCCCTGCTCCAGTCCCGTTGGCCATGGAGACAGGGCAGGGTTAGCAGGAGGCAAGGCATGCGCAGGACAGCTGGCCAGCAGAGGTCCCATGTGCTCTCATCGGTGCAGGGTGGACACTGTGACCCTGGGTCCCCACTTGGAAGGGGTGATCTAGAGGGACTTTTGTCAGAAAGACCCCCCCCCAGCCAATCTGACTGATGGGGCCATCATCTTGACAATAGGCTTGGTGGCAAAGCAAGAGGGTACAACCAACCAGAGCCCCGGGTCCCCTGTGCCCTCCTGCACTGCCTGACAGGGTTGGGCCATGGCCCGTACCAACCGTGAGCTGAGCCAGGAATCCAGTCAAACTGTGTGCCTGAGTGACACGTAGCTCTCTTCCTTCTCTGGATTAACTGCTGATCAACCCCAATAAGCAGTAGGCCTGTCTTGCTGTGAACGCACCGCTTGCGGATCCCTCCCCAGGCCTCCATTCCCGTCTTTCTGAAGGTCAAGGCAGCGCCCTCCCCAAGAAACAGTGGGAACAGAAGAGCTAGGTGTTCGTTCTTCCCAGCTCTGGAAACGCTGCAGATTGTGCACTCGAATTCCTGCTGAAATAACAGTGGGTGCCAGAAAAAATGTGGCGAAAAGTTTTTCTAGGTGCATTTGTTCACTCAGAGACCGCCTAGAGACTTGTGTGAAAATCATAGGATTTGCAACCAGTGGGGACGTTGAGATTTGCGGCAACTGAAATGATATAAAATTGAACTTTGTGTCAAACCAGTAGTATTTTGTGTAATTCTTTTCAAACCTGTCATTTCACTTACTGCTTCTCACAGCCCCAAGAGGCAGGTGGAGTTGATGCCATCAACCCTATTTACAGAATGGTAAACTGAGGCTCCCACAAGTTATGCACTTGCCCACAGGGTTGAAAGAGAAGCCATGGACAAAAGGAGTCACTGGTTAACCAAAGGGCTTCCTGTTCTCAAATACACCGCTCCTTCCATTACATGGTGTCAAGAAGGAGGTTCATTTGGATATAGACATTAAATAATCTGAGAGTCAGTGTATGCTGTGGTCAAGCATGTGCGGTCCGCAGCCGGTGGCCCAAGATGCAGTCCTGATGTACACTTCTGGCTGGGTGCGTGGGAGCCAGACACATCTCTGTGTGCCTTGGTTTCCGTGTGTAAACATCTTCGACTAGCGTTTGCCTGTGGTTGGCACCTGGTAAGTGTCAGCCTTCTCTAATGCAGGCAGCATGAGGGCTCCCAGACAGTGACGTTCCCACTGACATTCCCAGGTCTCAGCTCATTATGAAGAGGCGTCAATTTCCAGTGGGGGAGCCGCCCTCTGTCTCATCATTTTTCTCTCATCTTGCTTTAATATCACAGCACTGCCAGTCAAACCACACAAAAGGGTTTGCGATGACTTGCCGTGCATTCTCGTGAGCTCCAGCCCTGACTTGCCTGCAAGACGGAAGCCAACATAAAACTTTCGTTTTTCCCTTAATCTTGCTGCTTCTGCATCTCACTTTCAACTTTTTTTGCGCTATTTGTTTCTGGATAAAGGATTTGCAAAATTATTCAGCATGTGGTCAGGAAGCCCTATGGCCTCCTGACGAGGCAGCCTGGGGGTCCTCCCGTGGTCTAAAGCTGCAGCCGGGCTGGCCTCCCACAGTCAGGAGCAGCATCAGGCTGGGTGCTTCTGACACCAGCAAAGACTGCGGCTGTCCGAGCCCCCATCCCTAGGGCTCACGCCTCATGCCCAGACTCACACCCACTTTGGCGCCGCTGGAGACTAATGAACAGCAAAAGCTGAAGTCATGACTCTCATCCAGATCTAAAATGACTGTGTGTCAAACATTTTTACTGAACTGATGAATTGAATGGGAACTGGTAAGAAGGTACGACCAGTTCAAAAGAGAAATCCAAGAACCCTAAATGTATAAGGAGTGAAGCAATGTTGAAATGGACTTACAAACAGATGCAGCTGTATTCTCCAGTGGAGACAGCCAGTGCCAACTTTTGTGCTTATTCCAAATTTCCTGACAGCCTCCCCACCTTTTTTCGAACATAATCTCAAAGAGAGATTATTCTGGATGGCAGAATAAGGCTGGTCCCCCTATGTGTGGCATCCTTGCTTGCATAGAGGTGGCAAGAGTGCCACCATACCATACAGGCCTTTTTCAGTTTGTTTTGCTGGAAGACCTCATAGTTATCCTTTAAAAGCCTCTGTTATTTGCTATCCTAAGGTTAGGAAGCCAAGCATAAAAAACTCTCCTCCAGATTTCGCCGGCAGTACTTATAAATTTGATGAACCCCTCTCTTCTCAAGGCCCCCACGATATTCCAAAACCCTGGCCTGCCAGAGTAGAGCCTTTTTTCCCATCTTGGAGGCTGTGACCCTGAGAGCCCCTACCCTCCCCCAGGGGACTTTGTGGGCATGGACATTGCACAGTCACCCTCGGCCCCTCAAGAGCGGTCACAGCCCAGCAAATGAGCGTTGTTCTCACGCACATCTCTCAGGCCCAGGCTCGGTTGCATAAACCTTCCCCAATTATATCCTGGCAAGGAGGAGGACAGATCCTTCCGGAACCTTTGCAGATATTGCTGCACAAAGTAAAGCCTTCATAAAAGTTTGAATTTGGGGAGGAAGGAGAGCAGATGGTGAAAATCAGATATCACTTAAAAATTACTCATTTCAGTTTACAAAAAATCTAGGTCGTTAAAGGTGGCTGATAGCTTAAGAAGACAGGGAAAGAACTTCATAACAGAGCCGGAAAGTCCAACAGTACAACGACACGCATGATGCCAAAAAGCAAAGCGTTCCTCACTCATTCCACTCGGTGCTCTGTAACTGATTTTCCACTGGCTCCTGGGTTGCAGCCTCATGAAGCCAGCTGTTCCTCAACTGAAAAGAGCCCTGGAAGCCCTGGGCAGCCCACTGGCAGGGTCTGAATATCATCTGAGCGAGGCCATCAGAAGCTGTCCCCAGGAGTCTGCGCTTGGGGGTCAGTCATCGGAGGTGCTTACTGCGGTCCTTTTCCATGGGGCTCAAAGCTTCTGCATTGAATCACAAGCTCTGGCCTCCAGCCTGGTGCAGAACCTTCCAGGTGGCATCAGAGTAAAAGCTTCTGTAGATGACAGCCACCCCTTTTTTGGCCCATTTTATAGCAGAGGAAATTTAGGTTCAAAGAAGTTGAGTTGAGAGTCCCAGGAGTGAGAAGCAGTCAAGGATCCCCCTGGGCTGCCTGGGCCACCAAGCCTTACGTGCTGGCCCCACACTCCTGAGATGGAGAAGCCCCAGGCCCATGAGTCTGGTGCTCTTGGCAAAGCTACTTCCCTTCTGAGTAAAGTCAGACGAGCCTCCCCAGTCCCAAGAGACTGCGATTCCGTAATCACCCTCCCCTCGCCTTTTGAGGTCTTGCTCAAAACGTGCACCCTTTTGAAGGTGCACCCCCTTCAAGCCAGCCCAAGAAGGCATGATTTGAGTCGGTCTTGCCAGATGTGTCTGGAGAGAATTTAACTCCAAGATCATCCCCCGTGCACTCCGAGGGGCTGGGACAGGATGTGGTGCCCTTCGTGCCTACGAGGAGAAGCACCCAGTGGGGTGGGGTGGGGCGAGGACTTTATAAAGGTGTCATTTGCTGCGGCCACCCAGGTTGGAGCACAGGGACCACAGGGCCCCCCGCCTCCTGCAGGACCACCCCGCTCATCTGAGGGAGACACCCTAGAAACACTCTTTGAGCAGTGGCTTCTAATCCAAGAAACCCAGTAGAAGTGAAACGCAGATTCCCAGGGCCCAACCTGGACCCACTGCGTGGGAATCCCTGAGCCGGGGCCAGAAGCACGCTTTGAAGACACCAGCCTCCTTAGCAGGCCCCTTGCAAACCACATCCTGCTTCTCCAGAAGCTCCCAATCCAGAATGTTCACAGAAAGAGCCCTCCTTGTCTTCCTCTTCTTCCACCCCTGCCCTCTGCAGACTGGGGTCTGTAGACCCCCCAAGTAAGTCCGCCACACCGGAAGGAAGTGAGTTACGCAGGGGTCCACATGGGAACCACTTTTTATCCTTTCTTGGTGGGAAAATGGCCACGACCCCAGCCCGGGCTCTGCCACGCCACAACTCCACGGGCACAGCCTGGGAGGCCGCAGCATGAACTGTGACTCGGGCTGAGGATGGTGCCATGGTAGAAGTGAGGGCCTGGCACCCGGCCAAGTGCAGGACTCCTCGGCAGTGGAGTTGGGAAAAGCAGCCTCTGCATGCAAGGCCGGGAACCAGGACCCAGGAGGAGAAGCACATCCCAGAGGAGGGAGCTCTGGGATGAGCCAGCAGAGTTCTGCAAAGGAGGATGTGGGGGAAATGGGGTGAGGCCAAAGTGGGGGCTGCTGAAGGGGCTACTGCACCCGTGCAAGCATGGCCAGGACCGAGCTGCATAGGCAGCCAGGGACACAGCCGGTGCCACAGACGTCAGGAACCACGCAATGACACGGGCCACCTTTGACCGACCGTTACCCGTGGGGCAAATACCAGTGGGGATAACGGGCAAGGCGAGGTGCTGTTTACTGTCTTATTGTTGCCAGTTCAGCAGCCCACAGGAAATGGTGTTAGTCAGAGAAAAAAAAAATCCGTTTTCTATATTTCACTGTTTCCAAGTAAAGAAAAAAAGAAAACTAATCTTAGCTTAAAAAAAAAAAAATGGTGCGCTGGGCACCGAAAAATAACCATCTTCCTAGGCCTGCGTTTCCCCCACGCCAGGCACTTGTGCTGGAAAGAAAAGCTGCGTTGGCAGCCAGGAGCCGGGGCAACTGTCCAGGGAGGCATCCACTTCGATGAAGGCGGGGCCTCAGCGTGGCCTGTTCCGCGCTCTGTCCAGCCCTGGAGAAGCCCCACCCTCACCGAGCTCGAAATGTCCCCTCCCTGAGAGCCGAGACTCGTGGCCGGGACCCCTTGGACAAAAGATGCGGATGCTAACCCGGCGTTTCCACCACAGCCCGGGCGGCACTCGGGAGCGAGCGCGGCCATCCCGTGTGTAGGTGGTGTTTCTCTGCAGGCGCCAGTTTCACCGCGGGCGCCCAGGATCCTCAACGGTTCTGTTGTGATGTGATTCCCCTCTTCGACTTCATCATTCAGCCTCAGTCCCTCAGCCCCCAAATATTGAAAGGAAGTCTTTTTTTTTTTTTTTTTTTTTTTGAGACAGAGTTTCACTCTTGTTGCCCAGGCTGGAGTGCAATGGTGCAATCTCGGCTCACTGCAACCTCCGTCTCCCTGGCGCAAGCCATTCTCCTGTCTCAGCCTCCCAAGTAGCTGGGATTACAGGCACCTGCCACCACGCTCGGGTAATTTTTTGTATTTTTAGTGGAGACGGGGTTTCACCATGTTGGCCAGGATGGTCTGGAACTCCTGACCTCAGGTGATGCACCCGCCTCTGCCTCCCAAAATGCTGGGATTACAGGCGTGATCCACCACGCCTGGCTTTTTTTATTATTATTATTTTGAATTCAATGAACTTGAATTTTATTTTATTTACAGAATAGCCCCCATGGGATACTTGAAGACCCGGTGCCAAGCGACAGGGTTGACCCCAGGTGGTCAGTCCTGCCTGGCCCCTTCCAAGGGATGCGCCTTCACCATAACCATGTCACCGACAGGCGTGTGGGCAAGGGGGGATCGCTGTATTTTTCACAACTCTTTCCACTGAACACGACAATGACATTTTTCACCACCCGTATGCATCAACCAAATGAAAAGATGAGCCTGTGACATTCCAATGCCTAGAGTTACAGCTTTTCTTTTCAAAACGGACCTTCAGGTTGGAGCCGGAGCGGAAGCACGTGGCGTCTGACGTCTCCAGGGAGACCCGCCACTCTCGCTGCCGCCTCACCGCGCTTCTGTTTTGCAGGTAATCTTCAGCAAGTACTGCAACTCCAGCGATATCATGGACCTGTTCTGCATCGCCACCGGTCTGCCTCGGTGAGTGCGCGCTGCGGGCTCTGCCCGGTGACACCACGCGGCCTCCTGGCCTTTTCGGGATGGCTGGGAGGGGCGGGAAGAGGCATTGAAGGGCGCGAGGCACTGGCCTTCTACATGAGGCTCTTTGAAATCAATCAATGCGCAGAATCCGCCCTCCTAAGAGTGTGGGTTTTTCTGCCGGGCGCGGTGGCTCACACCTGTAATCCCAGCACTTTGAGAGGCCGAGGTGGGCAGATCATCTGAGATCAGGAGTTCGAGACCAGCCTGGCCAACATGGTGAAATCTCCTATTAAAAATACAAAAATTAGCCGGGCATGGTGGCGAGCACCTGTAATCCCAGCTACTTGGGAGGCTGAGGCAGGAGAATGGCTTGAACCCTGGAGGCAGAGGTTGTCGTGAGCTGAGATCATGCCATTGCACTCCAGCCTGGGTGACAGAGCAAGACTCTGCCTCAAAATAAATAAATAAATAAGAGTGTGGGTGTTTTCCTCTCACTTCTTCATTCGCTTTTGGAGAAAGTGGGGTGGTTGTGTGTGAGTTTGGTCCCCAGCCCCACATCACCCCATAGGTGCCTTTTCTACCCAGGGGGCTTGACCCAGATCAACACTGGGCGAAAGGCTGACTTCAGAAATGGGTTGAAAAGAGCAGTGATCTGCCTTATCGAGTCCTCAGAGTCCCCCAGGAGTTAATGTCCTAAAGCAACAGTGTGTTCGAGCCAGTGAATTTTCTAATTATCAGCAAACTTTCCGATTGTAAAGGGTGAGCAGGAGTAGCTTTGGCTCAAGGATTAACTTTAAAGTTAGGACCGAGGTGGAGAAGGGCAATTGAAGTTTTTCACAGACAGGTGAGAAAAGGGAGGTGAAATTACACGTCTGAAAGTGCAGCAGATGGCAGTTTTAGCAGCAAAAATAGCCCATGGTCTGGGGCATCTTTTGGGCACCATATATGAAGCACTGTGCCCATACATAAATAAATAAATATACACATTATTCCATATAGCAGCCCCGGGATTTGAGTATCGCCTCTATTTCACAGATTTTAACAATTTACAGCTGAAGATCGGAGATTAACTTGGTCGAGGTAACACAGCTTGCAAGAGGTCCCAAAAGATGTGAGCTTGGAGGAAGACTCATCCTAACCATTTAAAACTATTTGGTAGGAGAATTGTGCAGTTCAGATGGACTCCCATAGGTACTGGAAGCGGAAAGACAAACTATGAGTTCGTCATCTGCTGATATAAATGTTAGTTCCTATTTTACCACAGTTTAAAAAAAAAAAAAAATCTCCCAACTCAATAAAGTAGACTTGCTCCAATTCCCATTTTAAAGTATTTCAGCATCTACACGCACTTAGGATTATACGCAGCTGTTTAATTTCATTTACAAATGGAGTCTCAATGCCCCGGGGATGGCCTCCCACCCTTCCCATCCCACCGCACCTTGGTCAGGCTGGTCCTGGGACTGTCCTGGTTGTGTCAGGGCTCTGGCCCCATGTGTACATTCAAGTGTACATCCCAGAGCACGCTATGGGCGAAAACACGGGCTTGGGTGTGTTTTCCAGGAACACAACCATCTCCCTGCTGACCACTGACGACGCCATGGTCTCCATCGACCCCACCATGCCCGCGAATTCAGAACGGTAAGAGGCTCCGGCCGCGCTCCTCGGGGTGTGTCTGGCACTTCTCTCCATGACATGGGAGGCTTTCTATGATTTTGTAAATGTGCTACTGCAGAAAGGTGTGAATTGACAGCAGAGATGGAGGGCGAGGGTAGGAGCGAGTGTGAAGGAAGCTTGACTCGTCGTGTTCCCCTGCAGAGGAGCTGGGCACGTTCCAAGATAACAATTGCAGCCATGGCTCTGCACCTGCTTCTCAACAGGAGGCGGCATTGTACAGAGGGGAAACTGAGGCCCAGGAGGGTGAGCCAAGAGCTGCAGAGCCAGGTCCCGGGATCCCCATGTTAACCCCAGGAAGGACCGCGGGAGATTCCCTACAGAGCCCCGGGGACATTTTGTGTTTACCCACTTAGGGCCGGTCTCTGTGTTCATAAAGTGATGCCTGTGGGAGATTCTATGCACAGAAGGGCCGGGGACAAGGGAGGCCCAGGAAGTCAAGAGGAGAGGCCGGTGAAAGCCTCCGTGAATGTCTGTGAACTAGGTCAAGCCAGCGGTGTGTGGCCCAGGAAGGACGCGGAGCAGGGACCCTCAGGTCAGTGACCTGCCCCTGTGCCTGGTGACCTGGGGAGACCCCAGCAGCCTCCACTGCTCTTTGTGGTTGGGCAAAGTGGAACTTAGATTTCCTCATGAGGCGAGGGAGCAGGTGGGCTGGGGGCGGGGGCGTGCAACCTCAGGACCCCTCTCTGGTGTCCTCTTTTCCTCCCAGAGTGGGGCTCACTGAGCCTCCAAGGGACTCAGTAGATGCGATGGTACACTTGTCAATCTGGTCATCAGGGTGTCCTGCCCAACTGACCCATGGCCAGCTCTGAGCCCACAGGAGAAAGTGCATGTCAGGCAGACCCTTGTGTCAGCGAGGTCCCAGTGGACGTGGCCAGCACCGGCCCCCTCAGTGAGACCCCGGTGGATGTGGCCAGCACCGTCCCCCTCAGTGAGGCCCCAGTGGACGTGGCCAGAGCTGTCTTGGTCAGCCGTCCTCCCTGTCACCTTGAGGCCTCAGCCGAGCTCCTCTCATGTGGCTGTGCCCGTCAGTCTCCCCTCCTGCCCTAGCCAGGACGCCCATCTCCTGCCCCACACAGTCTGGCTCTGACTCTTGGCTTCCAGACTCCCTGGAAGGTGCAGTGCTAATTGGCCCCCCAGAGACTGCAGTGAGCATCTTGTCAGCCTCAGCACCAGCTCCAGCCTGGGGGGTCTCGCTCAGAAGTGAAGTCACTGAGTGACCCGTCCTCCTGACACCCACAAGACTAAAATGATCTCTCAGAGGGGACCTCACAGAGGCCAGCACCTTGTCCATGCCAGCTGGGTCTCTGAGAGAAACTGCTTTGTTTTCCTGAACTCATTTGAAACAGTGTGCAGAGACATTTAAACTGGGCGGGAAATAGGAGAAGCCCACCTTGGCCCTTCTAATTCTCTGGCCCCAGGTGCCTTATTAACAAGAGAAAGTATCAGACACACCAGACAAAAGCCCTCCTGAGCCCAAAGAGCCCAAATATCTGGAAGCTCTCTGCTGAGATGCCAACATGCATGCCTTTCTGATAAAGAGACAGAGACAGATGAGGTGCCATGATATGGACATGGCAGTGAACATGGACAGGGGTGCAGTGGAGATGGAGAAGATGGAGACACAGGCAGATGAGGATACAGGTGAAGAAGATGGAGGTAGACGCGGATGCGGATACAGGCGGAGAAGATGGAGATAGACACGGATGAGGATACAGGTGGAGAAGATGGAGGTAGACGCGGATGCGGATACAGGTGGAGAAGATGGAGGTAGAGGCGGATGAGGATACAGGTGGAGAAGATGGAGGTAGACGCGGATGAGGATACAGGTGGAGAAGATGGAGGTAGACGCGGATGAGGATTTAGACAGATGCATAGGGTGTGGATCTAACCGCGTACGAGTGCTGCGGAAACGGATCTAGACACCGATGTGGATGTGATCTAGATAATGTGGCTCTGGGTGTAGAAAGAGCTATGGATACTCCAGCTATGATTGTGGGTGTGGATATAGTCATAGACATGGTGAAAAGGAGAGAATAGACTCTCCTCTCTCATGACAAACTGATCGTGGCTGTGGCACGTGCTGAGATGTGGCTGTATTTGTCCCCCAGGCTGGTGCCTGCACCTCCTGCACCCCCCGTCTCCTTTGTGCCTTCTTCCATTCCCTCTGTCACCGTTAGGTCCAGGCCTCACTGAGCTCTGACCTCCCTGCCTCCAGCCTGCCTCTCCCACACGGCTGCCAGGTTCAACCTGGTAAGACACCTCCTTCTCCATGGTGGCCTCCCAGTCTGGGCCCTGCCAACCTATGCCTCACCAGCTTCTCCAACTTATCCCCTGTACCCATGCCTGCACCATGCCCAGCCCACAGGATCCTGCCTTCCCAGCTCTGCAGAACCAGCTTCTGCTCATCCGCTAGGTGCCAGCCCAGCCACCTGCCTTAAGCACCATCCACAGTCACCCAGCCCATCACCATCACTAGCAAAGTCACCCATACCCTCACCATCACCATCCAGAGTCACCCAGCCCCTTCACTATCACCATCCAAAGTCACCAGCCCCATCACCATCACCATCCAAAGTCACCCACCCTGACACCATCACCATCCAAAGTCACCCAGACCTATCACCATCACCATCTAGAGTCACCAGCCCCTTCACCATCACCATCCAGGGCCACCAGCCCCTTCACCATCACCATCCAAAGTCACCAGCCCCTTCACCGTCACCATCCAGATTCACCCAGACCCATCACTGTCACCATCCACATTCACCCAGTCCCATCGCCATCACCATCTGGATTCACCCAGACCCATCACCGTCTCCATCTAAAGTCACCCAGACCCATCACCATCACTATCCAAAGTCACCCATCCTGTCAGTATCACCATCCAAAGTCACCAAGCCCCTTCACCATCACCATCCAAAGTCACCCAGACCTATCACCATCACTATCCTAAGTTACCCAGCCTGTCACCATCACCATCAAAGTCACCAGCCCCATCACCATCCAAAGTCACCCACCCGTCACCATCCTATCCAAAGTCATCCAGTACCACCACCATCCAAAGTCACCCAGACACATCACCATCACCATCGAAAGCCACCTAGCCCATCACCATCACTATCCAAAGTCATCTAGCACCATCACCATCCAAAGTCACCGACACATCAGCATCACCATCCAAAGTTACCAGCCCCTTCACTGTCATCATCCAGAGTCACCCAGACCATCACCATCACTATCCAAAGTCACCAGCCTCTTCACCATCACTATCCAAAGTCATCCAGCCCATCACCATCACTATCCAAAGTCACCAGCCTCTTCACCATCACTATCACCAGGCCCTTCACCATCATCCAAAGTCACCCAGACCCATGACCATCACCATCCAAAGTCTTCCAGACCCGTCATCATCACCATTTGAGGTCACCCAGACCAATCACCATCACCATCCAAAGCCACCCAGCCCGTCACCATCACTATCCAAAGTCACCCAGCCCGTCACCATCACTATCCAAAGTCACCTAGATAATCACCATCACCATCCAAAGTCACCCAGCCCCTTCACCATCTCCATCCAAAGTAACCAGCCCCTTCACCGTCTCCATCCAAA
Organism: Nomascus leucogenys; assembly: GCF_006542625.1. Lineage (NCBI taxonomy): Eukaryota > Metazoa > Chordata > Mammalia > Primates > Hylobatidae > Nomascus > Nomascus leucogenys. The sequence continues at coordinate 27,700,754 of NC_044405.1, forward strand.
GTCATCCAGACCCTTCACCATCTCCATCCAAAGTCACCCAACCTTTCACCATCAGCACATCACTGGCTTCCTCTCCTCGGTGTGTGCCTCAGTCTGAAGTGATCTCACTTACTTGTTTGAGGTTCTCACTGCTGCTGGCCCCACTGGACGGTCTTGTCTCGTAGGAAGGAAATTTCACCTTGCTCTCTGCTGGATTTCCAGCCCCTAAACGAGGCGGGGCATGCTGGGTGCAGGATGGACTGAGTGGGGGATGGAGTGAACCAGTCCAGCTCGTGTGTGCCTCCCGCTCTGCACTGCCCAGAGCAGTTTTGTTTCTGGGGATGCAGGGCAACGTCTGGAGACATTTCTGGGTGTCACCAGGGGTAAGGGGCTGCTACTTGTATCCGATGGGTGGAGACCTGGGATGCCACTTGGCATCCTACGGCACACAGGACAGGCCCACAACAATGACACACGTGGCCGGAGACATCAGCGGTGCTGAGGCGGAGCACCTGGAGTCTGAGGTGGAGCACCTGGTGTCTGAGGTCTCTCCTGTGCTCTGTCGCTGTCCTCTCACCCTCCCCCAATCTTCCAACCTAGTAGTTCTCAGACAACTGCGCCGGAATCCCCAGGGGGCTTGGTGGAGCACAGAGCTCTCCTCGGTCTCTGGTTCATGATGGAGGTGGGCCCCGAGAATCTTTCTGCAGCAGAGAGCAAGGCTTTCTGCAGATTCCCAGTGAGGACGAGGCTGGCCCGGGACACGCCACTGATGCTCTTCTGACCCAGGGGCTTTTCTCTCCCGCTTCCCTCCCTCTTCCCTCTCCGGCAGGTGACATTACTGGCCTTTTCTTTTTTGGCCCTGCCTCCTCCTTGGCTTCTCCCCTCTTCCTGTCCTCCACTCGGTGCCTGGTGACAAGCGGCCATCCTCAGAGATGTGCTTCGGGGCCCGCACTCCTTGCTCCTCGAACTCTTCCTGCACCGGAGCCGCCCCGCGAGGCCTCGGGGATGCTCATGGTTTCTCTCCCGCCCCCCAGCCGTGTGCTGCAGCCATTCCCTCACCACATGTCCAGGAGGGAGCCGGCATCCTTTGCTGACTTTCATGCTGTGACTATGGTGCTGCCTGGAAAAGGGGCCATGGGAAGGCTGGGCAGGTGGCTGCTCAGAGCCCCACCTTACACGGTGACCCATGGAGCCTGGAAATTCCACTGCCCTGGTTTCCACACAGGTGCCTGAGCTCCTGCAGAGAATGCCTGAGAGCGAGACACATGCCCGTCAATTTGTGCATTCAGGCGTCCTAAGCACACATGCCTGCTCTTATTTGAACCACTCCCCGTAAGCTAGTTCAACTAAAGAGTGGCTTTCCACCCTGGCTGCAGATTGCAATCACCCAGGAATCTTTTTTTGTTGTTTGTTTGTTTTGGGACAGAGTCTCGCTCTGTCGCCCAGGCTGGAGTGCAGTGGCGCAGTCTCGGCTCACTGCAAGCTCTGCCTCCCAGGTTCACGCCATTCTCCTGCCTCAGCCTCCTGAGTAGCTGGGACTACAGGCGCCCGCCACCACGCCCGGCTAATTTTTTGTGTTTTTAGTAGAGAGGGGGTTTCACCGTATTCGCCAGTATGGTCACGATCTCTTGACCTCGTGATCCGCCCGCCTCGGCCTCCCATAGTGCTGGGATTACAGGCATGAGCCACCGTGTCCAACTTTTTTGTTTGTTTGTTTGTTTTTGAGACAGAGTTTCACTCTTGTTGCCCAGCTGCAGTGCAATGGTGTGATCTCAGCTCACCGCAACCTCTGCCTCCCAGGTTCCAGGGATTCTCCTGCCTCAGCCTCCCGAGTAGCTGGGATCACAGGCATGCACCACCACACCCAGCTAATTTTGTATTTTCAGTAGAGACGGGGTTTCTCCATGTTGGTCAGGCTGGTCTCGGACTCCTGACCTCAGGTGATCCGCCCACCTCAGCCTCCCAAAGTGCTGAGATTACAGGCGTGAGCCACCATGCCCAGCCCACCCAGGAATCTTTAAAAAGGTACCAGTTGATGCCCAGACCCCTCAATTAAGTCCAGACTTTCAAGAGATTTTTTTTTAAAGCTCTGCGAGTGATTCCAGCACACAGTCTGGGGACTAACCACTGATGTAAGGTCTGGAAAATCTAAGAAACCACCCCACTCTCTGGTGACCAGAAGCTTATGTCTACCAGACCCAAGGCCTTCCCTTGCTGAAACATGCTGGGTAAACTCTTTGTTTCTTCCTAGCAGACAGCAGCCCTCTCCCTCTAGCTCAGAAGCTGCGTCAGCAGTTGGTTGGTTCGTTGGTTGGTTGGTTGGTTGGTTGGTTGGTTGGGTTGTGTCTCTCTTTAACTTCCTCCGCTTCTGAAGGCACCTGCAGTGACTTGGTGTGGACTTGGTCACCTCACTGTCCCCCCAGCCTCAGGCCCAGGAATCATGTCTTTGGAGGAGGCTCTCCTGCTGGCAGCTGGTTGCATCTGGCTTGCTTGGATTCTTCCCAGATTCACAGCCACAGGGTGGGCATTTCATGAAATCTCCAAATTCCAAGGGCTCTTGACAGACCACCTCCATCCTGATCAGAAGGGGTGATGCCGGTTGCACAGTCTCTTAGAGCTTAAAACTCTAGCTTCTTCTCTGCTCCTCATTCCAAACTAAACAAATTGTTGCATTGGATTATTCTTTCAAAATACTTCTTGCCTTAACGCCATCCTTTAGATTTTGGTGGCCAGCTCCTGGTGTGTACCGCATCTCACGGGTGGACTCCCTGGTTTCTGCCTCTGTTACCCCTCACAGTTATCTCTCCCTTGAGTCCTGCTACCTTCCAGAAAAATAGGCTCCAAACACACTTTCATCCCATCACTCCCAGCATGGAGTTCTCCAGTGGCCTGTTGGCTGCAGGACACTCTCCAGCCCCCTGCATTGGGATGTCTGGCCCCAATCCATCATAATCTGCTGAGCTGCATGAATGCCCACCCCAGCCCAGCGGGCACTCCCCTTCTGCAAACCTCCAAGCACATTCCCCCTCTGCACACTGTCAGTCTTCCTGTCCCCGCCCCGAATCCAAAGGCCCCTCCTATGGCCAGGGATCCACTGGCAGCTGCCTAACCCTTCCTATGCTCCTGGACGTTTGGTGCAATCTGGAGCACGCTCAAGCCGGCATTTGAAATAACCTAGAACACGTTTACATCATGGAAAATATGGAAAATAGGCCAATTGGCTTCTACGCCCTTTTAGAGCTGGCAAGAAAAATAATTGATGACTAAACAACCTAACGACCAACAAATATAAAAAGTCATAGCCCAACCCTGATCATATAAGGCTCCAGCATTCCTCCTTGGAGGGACTCTGAGCCATCTGGTGTCATTTTCCTTTCCAATCCGGGAACATTCTGGAGATCCTGACATCCAGCTAACATGGGCGTTGCTTCCTGACAACCCTACGCCTTCCATTCCCCAGTCACTACTGCTTCAAGATGCAGTGGAAGGAGAAAAATCAGACGCCTCAGTAGCGTGAGTGAAAGTGGGGTGTGTGGTGAGACACATACAGAGGGGAGAGGGCCAGAGGACGGCACCGTGCGACACACACCATTGCTCCTTTTGTTCCCGGTTTCAGCCAAGTTGTGCCGCGGGTGACTCTCCACCGGATGAGCTCTGTGCATGCAAGGCCAGTATTCTCGGCCATTCTGGCTTAGAGAAAAGCTTTCTATATTCCAGAATGGCTCCAGGCCTCTCCTCCTCCTATTAAATGTGTTTTAAAAGAGATCTTAGAGCCCAGGCAGTTAGATCTTAGAAAAAGACAAATACAGTAGAAGCTGGAGGCAAGCTTATCCTTTCCAAAGAGGGAGTGCTTCCTGTGTTAATTTGTTGTTGAAGAGCTTGACGAAGATTCAGCTCCATTGAGACTGAGCCAAGAGTTGACTCATTCATGGGAGCAACATAACGGGTTGTGAGAAGCCAAAGGATTAAGCATCTGGGAGCCAAGACTGATCTTGAGTGGCCCAGAAATGCAACCCAAGGATCTTGGGCCCAAGGGCCGGGAAGGTTTCTGAAGCCTCCTGGAGCATTCACAGAGGCTCCCTGTCCATCCACTTTTCCCTCTGCTGCTGATGTGATGGCTTCTGCCCTCAGCTTACCAGACTCCTCGGAGAGGAGTCTGAATAGGTTGAATGGGCTTGAAGGGGGCTGGACTCCATTTGGGTGGATGAGCAGGCCCAGTGCCCCTGTATGAGGGCAGGGTGTCTTGGTAAGCCTGTTTTTGTGTCAGGTCCCCAGGGCACCTTCCTCTGAGTCTCTCGCATGGGAGAAGTTGCTGGACACGCCTCTCGGGCTCTGTCCCCGCTGGCACTGTGTGGGATCCATGCTGTTTTCCCTCCAGCCCTTGCCCCACCTCCTGGAGCCCTTCTCTGCTCCTGGTCACTACCCGCCCCCCACCTCCAGCACTAATTTTCTAGGGACAAGGGGCAGGGGAAGGAGGAGAAGAAAGAGTCCTTGCTGCCCCTCAGAGGAGACGCAGGAGAAGAAAATCGGGGAGGAGTGGGGAGCCAGGGTGGCAGGAGTGATGGCAAAGCCCCTTCCTGCTGCCCACGCAGGTCCTGGCTTTCTCTCCACCCACTGCACCATCTCTAGGGCTGCTCTCATGGCGGGAGCCGGAGAGACACTGAGAAGAGGAAGGAAGGAGGATCCAAGAGGAGCCCAGCACACCCGGCTTCTCTGCTGCCCACCCTCCACTCTGTCCTCCCAGCCCGGGCTTTTCCTAGGCAGCCCCGGCATGGGTCCTTACTGGCCATACTGAGGCCATCAGCAAAGCACCTGGCCTCTTTACGCCTTGGGCTCTGGGTCTGTAAGGTAGTGATGCTGAGGTTCCTGGAACAGCTGGGCACCGTGGACTTGCCCAGCTGAGCACAGGCATCAGGGGCTAGAGGGGCCCCAGTCCCGATGACAACCGAGTGCCCTCTCGACGTGGAGAGCTTGGAGGACTCTGCTCTGCACTTCGGGCCACGCTTCAAGCCCAATGCCTCTTATGACTGAGTCTCTGGGGAGAAATGAGCCCTCCAGTGCCAAATGACCCACCACTAACAGGCCTTTCGAGGCAGGGCCTCTCCTGAACCCACGCAGGCACGTGGTGGAGATGAGAGGGTGTGGGCTCACTTCTTGACGTTCTGTGTGAGTGGGGTCATTCATAGGGTGAGGCGAGAATCAAGGGGACGGAGGGCCCTCTAGTCCCCAGCACTTGGGCTCAGCTGGCAAGTCCACAGTGCCCAGCTCTCCCGGGAACCTCAGCCTCACCGCCCTACAGACAAAGAGCCCAAAGTGCAGGGAGGTCGGTGCCACACAGGTTTTATTTTTTCACATTATTGGTGTTTAAAATTGTAAAGATTTTCCACATTACCTGTAACCATCAAACCACATGTATTGCCCCCAGTTAATCACCATGAACAGCTTGGTGTGTATACCCCTCCATATTCACTGTGTTTCTTCTTCCAGAAATGAGCTCATTCTCTGTATATCACTCTGTAACTTGTTGTTTTTACATAGTAAGGAGTCATGGGCGTCCCGCCAGGTGAATACTTGCATGCTTGTCTTCATCTTCTTAACAACTACCTGACACCGCAGTGTCTCAGTCTGTCTGAACTTAAACAGCTAGACATTGAGTTCTCAGAGTCTGGAGGCTGACGTCCAAGATGAGGGTATGGGCAGGTTCTGTTCCTGGGGAGGCCTCTCTTCCCGGCTTGCAGACAGCTGCCTTCTGGCTGTGCCCTCATGAGGCAGAGCAAGAGACAGCTCTGGTGTCTTTGCCCCTTGGAAGGACGCCAACCCCATCTGGTAGGCCCCACCCTCAGGAACTCCTCCAAACCCAGTCACCTCCCAAGGCCCCACCTCCTAATCTTACCCACTGGGGATGAGGGCTTCATTATATGAATTCGGGGTGGGAGTGCCTCAGCATTCAGACCCTAGCACCATGGGACCACTAATGTGGCATCCTGCCTGTGGAGAGATGCGCAGACTGAACCATCCAGACAGCACAGTGGAGCACGCTCTTTCAACCCACCTGCACCTGACCACAGTGGGCACTCAGGAAGAAATGGGTAGAGCGACTGAATGAATGAATGAGCAAGTCAAAGACATGAACACATGACATCTGACTGTCTCCCTGTGTGCTCATGTTTCATTCTGACACATCCCTCCCTAAATTCATCTGCTGACACAAAGGATCTTAACCGGTGTTGCTACACTGCTTTCCCCAAGATGTGGCAACCAACACCCCACCAGCAACACCTGTGACGTCTGCCACCGTGTGTCCTAGTAGCACCTCTCTTACCAGGTTTCCAAATGTTGCTAAACTGCTGGGTCAAGGAATAGCATCTCCCTGGGGTTAGCCTCCCTTGTGTGGATTTTTTCTTACTCTTCTTGGCCACTGCCTGTTCCTGGTCTATGCCCGTTCCATTGGCTGCACTGTCTTCCTGCCTCTTGGCCAGAGGCCGTCGTGTGTCAGTGACAGAAACACTTTGGCTGTCATATGCACAGCCAGTATTCTCTCCCCGTCACGCTGGGCCTCATGGTGATGGGGGGCGACATCACGGAGATCCCAGTGCATTTTCGACTTCGTCACTGTCACCATCCTCTCTTGTTCGTTTGGGGGATACAGTCACCATCAGCTCAACAGAGCAAAAGAGAGGGAGGCCACCTGCGTCTGCCAGGTACCGAAATGGGTCCAGGCAGCTGCCAGAGTCTGACGTTTCCAACTTGGGATCGACTGGGATCGGCAGTCGTACCCATGACAACATTTATTTAATTGACCAAACACGAACATTATAGAGGAAGTTGATCGTTTAAATGATATACTTGAAATCCATCTGAGTAAGGAAGCTGAGAACAGTCAAAGAAGCTAATTTAAAAAATAAAAAAATAAATAAAAAAACCACCTAATCCGCTGAATTCTAATCACACCGAGTGCTTATCTCTCCTGCCAGACATACAGCGAGCGCCTTGCCGAGTCTCATGGTGGCACTGTCTTCTCTTTTGCAGCACTCCCTACAAAGTGAGACCTGTGGCCATCAAGCAACTCTCTGGTAAGGCCCTGCTGTCATTTTTTAAACTAAAAGAAAGAAAAAGAAATCTTGATAATCCCTGGGATAAATCCCTGTGATAAAATATATACTAGTTAAGCATTTGAATCTAAGCATTTGAAATGTATATTAGTTAAGCATTTGATTCTAAGCATTTGAAATATATATGAGTTAAACCTTTGAAGCATTTAACTATATGTTAGTTAAGCATTTGAATCTGCGTTTGAAGCCGATACCATTGCAGAATCTGAAACCTTGTACTACTGTAAGGGCTCTGCGTTTCTAACCCCAGGGAGAATAGCATCTGCCTGGGGTTAGCCTCCCTTGTGTGGATTTTTTCTTACTCCTTTTGGCCACTGCCTGTTCCTGGTCTATGCCTGTTCAATTGGCTGCACTGTCTTTTCCTGCCCCTTGGCCAGAGGCTGTCCCAAGGACTTTGCAGATGCAGGGCGGCATCCACTCTCATCTTCCTGGCCCAGCACCTGTCCTCCCCCCTCTACTGTGAGTTGCCAAGGCAGGCATTTGTGGCCCCTGGGATGCCTTGGGGTGCCTCATACAGTCACTTGGGCCACTGTGTTAGAATCCTTTTTCTTTTTTTTTTAAGATAGAGTCTGGCCCTGTCGCCCAGGGCTGGAGTGCAGTGGCACGATCTTGGCTCACTGCAACCTCTGCCTCCCAAGTTCCAGTGATTCTCCTGCCTCACCCTCCCAGGTAGCTGGGATTACAGGCATGCACCACCAAGCCTGGGTAATTTTTTTGTATTTTTAGTAGAGATGGGGTTTTGCCATGTTAGCCAGGCTGGTCTCGAACTCCTGACCTCAGGTGATCCACCTGTCTCAGCCTCCCAAAGTGCTAGGATTATAGGCGTGAGCCACTGCACCCAGCCTAGAATCCCTTTTCCATTTGATTTTTATCTCTTTTATTGATGTGTGATTTATACATCATAAAATGCCATTTAAGTGCCTATTTTGATGAGCTTTGAAAAATGTGTACACCCTTGTAAACATCACCAAAATCAAGACATTTGCACCACCTAGAAAAGCTCTCTCTTGCTCCCTCCAGTGTCTCTCAGTCCACAACCGACCTGCTTTCTGACATCATCCATGAGATTTGTCTTTCCGAGAATTTCATATATAAGAAATTACATGGTACATGTACTCTTTTTTGACTCAACATAATGTTTTTGAGACCCATCCGTGTGCCGTGTGTAGAGACAGTTCATTGCTTTGTATTGTTAAGTGGTATCCCATGGTGTAGGCTGTACCGCAGGGCATCTTCCATTCACTGTGGATGGACATTTGGGTTGTTTCCAGTCTGGGGGCTTTTAAGAATAAGGCTGCTGTGAGCATTAAAGTGCAAGTATTGGTGGAAACGTATATTTTTATATATTTTATTTCGCTTGGCTAAATACCTAAGATACCTATAACCTTGCCAACTTTTTTATACAGTTAAACATATACTTAACCATCTTCCCTAAGAGGGGATAGAAGAGTCTGTAGAGTGTTCCCCAGTCTGGGTTTGTCTGACGTTTCTCTCACGACCAGCCTGGGTGTGGTGGGTTTTGGAAGGAATATGTGGGGCGCATGACAGCCAGGTAGGACCACGGACTTCTCCACTGCAGAGTTACTGTTGGTCTCCTTCCCTGCTCTTCTTTAAAAGCAAGTCACTAAGTCCAGCCCACCCAAACAGAGGAGACAAAAACCGAGGTTCGTTTTCTCTGCACAGATATTCATTTGCTCCAGCACCGTTTGTTGAAAAGATGATCTTTTCTCCCACTGAATTACCATGACACCTTTGTGGAAAATCAATGGGCCATATATGTGTGAGTCTTTTTCTGGACTCTAGATCCTGTCGTGTGAATTTACATGTCTTAAAACAGAAGCACACCGTCTTGACTACTCTAGATAAATAGTAGGTCTTGAAATCAGGTACTCTAAGTTATCTCTGGTTTCTTTTTTCTTTTTCAAAAATGCTATTGCTTTTATTTTCAAATAAATTTTAGAATCAGTCTATGCATTGCTACCAAAAAAACAGTCTGCTAGGATTTTGACTGAAGTTGCATTAAATATACAGAACAATGTGGGAAGAATTAATATCTTAAGAATGTTGAGTCTTCTGATTCATAAATATGGTCTATCTCTCCATTTATTTGGGTTTCCTTTAATGTTTCTCAATAATGTGTTACCATTGTTAATATGAAGTACCTAAATAAGTATTGATAAATACATCACTATTTCATGTATTTAATGGTACTATAAATTGATTTTTTTTTCATTTCAGTTTCCAGTAGTTTTTAGTTTATAGGAATTGGCTTTTGTATGGGACCTTGCTAAACTCATTTATTAGGTCTAGTACCTTTTTGTAGATTTCCTGTGATTCTATAGATGATTTTCTTATAGTGCTGGTCTTCTGACAACAAATTCCTTCTGCTTTTGTCTGAAAAAGTTTTTCTTTGCCATTTTGCTTTTTTTTTTTTTTTTCAAAGAGAGAGAGAGAGATAAAGTCTCTCTCTGTTGCCCAGGCTGGAGCGCAGTGATCCAGTCATAACTCACGACAGCCTTGACCTCCCAGGCTGAAGCAATCCTCCCTCCTCAGCCGCCCAAGTAGCTGGGACTATAGGCACACACCACCATGCCCGGCCAAGTTTTTAAGTTTTATAGGGACAAGGTCTCACGATGTTGCCCAGGCTGGTCTCAAACTCCTAAACTCAAATAATCCTCCCTCCCTGAGATTACAGATGTGAGCCACCATGCCCGATTGACAGGGTTTTTATTTCATCTTCATTTTGAAAGGGTATTTTCTTGCCATAGAGAATTTTAGTTTCACAGTTTTCCAGCACTGTGAATATGTCTTCTCATTGTATTTTAGCTGGTAGAGCTTCTAATGAGAAGGCTGTGATGTCTTATCTTTGTTCCTCTGTGTGCAATGTGCCTTTTTCCCTCTGGCAACTTAAGATGTTTTCTTTATCACTGGTTTGCAGGAATTGGATTATGATGGCCTTGGTGTGGTTTGCTTTCGGTTTAACCTGCTTGGTGTTCATTCATCTTCTTGGAACTTTGGGATCATATTTTTCATGAAATTTGGAATTTTTTCTGCTCTCCTCTCTCTCCTTTCCCCTGGGACCCTAATTACCTGAATGATAGACAGCCTGAGAGTGTCCCTGACCCACTCACACTGTTTCTTTCCAGACCTTTTTTTCTGTTTGCTTTACTCTTCTTAGACTTTTCTGTGACGTCTTCCATTGCACTGGTCTTCCCTCCTGCAGTATCTAGTCTGCCGTTAATCTCATTCAGTGAAATTCATTTCAGATGTTGCATTCTTCATCCCTAGGAATTCTGTTTTCTTCCTTTTTCGTATCTCCCATTTTTAGATCTCCCTCATTATATGCCTCATTATGTTTATGTTTCCTGTAAATGCTTATACCTCATTATAATTCCGCTTCATGCCATTGTCTGCTAGTTTCCTTCTCTCTGCCATATCCGAGTCTGTCTCTGTTGATTGATTTATCTCCCAGGTATGGGTCATATTTTTCTGATTCTCATGAATCTAGTAGATCTTGATGGAATGCTAATCACAGGAATGCATACTGGTTCATCATCTGGTTTTGTTTCTCCCAGTTAGAGTGTTGGGCTTTGCCTTGGCAAGCAGTTAAGTTACTTGCACATCAGTTTGAGGCCTTTGAGCCCCACCTTTAAGTTTTGTGAGAATGGTTCTAGAGGGCCCTTACCCAAGGGATCGCTCAGTCCTATAAGACATGAACCCTTTGGGGTCTCCCCCAAACTCCTGGCTGATCACCAAATTCCACTCTGGCTGTTTAGAGTGCAAATGTTTGGAGATGAGAATGAAAGTGCCAGGGCGTTGAAGGTCGTTGCAAGGATGCTGGCTTTTATGCTGAGTGGAGTTGGCAGCTGTTAGAAGGCTTTCAGGAGAGGAGTGACATCATCACAGTTGTGTTTTAAACCTTGCTCAGGGCGCTGGGTCGAGATCATGAAAGGGAAGTGGCAGCAAAGGTGGAGGCAGAAAAATCTGAGAGGAGGCTGTTTTTTTGGGAGGAGACGGAGGCCCAGGCCAGGGTGGGGGCCATGGAGGTGATGAGGAGTGCAGGTTCCAGCAGGTTCTAAAGGAAGAGACAAGCTTTTTCCTAAGTGGAAGCGGGATATAGAGACCCGTCCGGGGCTTCTTTGACCTGAGGACTGAGCGCCACGGCCCAGGGAGGGGGTTTGCTGCGGGTGGGCTTGGCCTGCTCATCAGACATCAGGTGCATGAGGAGCAGGCAGAGTCAGGGCAGGCGGCCTCTCGGCTCTCAGCTCCCAGTGGATGGTGTTGAAGTCTGGGACTTGGTGAGGCCAGCAGGGAGTGAGTGAGCGCCAGCAGGAGGGGCCAGGCCTGAGCTGGACGGAGACCGAACCCATCCGTGGGAGAAGGACGCTGGTGACTGGACACCATTGGAAGCAGAGGGGAAGCCATGAAGCCCTGGAGGCAGGAAGAGGCAGAGGCGGGCCAGGCATGGGTGGGGTGGAAGCAGGAAGAGGCAAAGGCGGGCCGGGCGTGGGTGGGATGCTGCAGGGCTCTCGCAGGCCAGTGAAGACGGGCGAGATGGCTATGCTCAGAGTTAGAAGAGCATCGCTGGGAGCAGAGGAAAGAGGGATTTCTGTGTCACTTGGGGGCCCATCCAGGACCAGTGGGAGATGGAGTTGGGCTCATTAAAGGAAAGAGGTGAACAGAAGGAAGTTGGAACCAGCTGTCCTAAGGCCGGAGCTGCTCCTCCCTGGAGACTCTGACAAAGGCTGCTGGCCTTGGGCTGTGCGGGCGCCCAGTGGCTGAGAGATCGGTGCCCTCTGCAGCCCTCCTGGAACTTGGATCCTAGGAGCCACAAAGGGGCTTGAAAAATAATCCGTCCTGAGAAACACAAAGGCTCACATTAAACTTCGCGTCGTAAAGTTTTGAGTAAAAGAACAATAAGGGGCATGTCCTCTAAAGGTGCCAGGATGAGAAAAAGCAGAAAACAGTGCTGCACCTCAGGCTTTGCACCGTCTCTACAGAGGGTTGGGGTTGGTTCGGGAGCATTCGGCCCAGGCTGTGACCTCCTCGAGAAGGTCGTCGGGGCTCAGGCTCCCGCCAGCCCTCACGGCAGCACGAGGCCGGCACGAGACAGATGCTTCAGGTGTTTGTTGAGAGCTGCACACACTTCTGCTGGGCTGGGCAAGACTTCCCTCTTCAGAGAGGATGAGCGGCCACGTGGAAGGCCAGGCTGGGTGTCCCTCCAGGCCAGCCGAGGAGCACTGCGCTTATTCTGCAGTGAGGAGTCACTGGCTCTCCAGGGGCGCTGCATTTTCCCAGCAGCGTCAACCTCTCCCACATCTCCGTAGTCACATCCCGGCCGGGCTAACACCACCTTTCCCCACCTCTGGGTGCATGGAGATCCCGCTCTCCAAATAGGCCAGTGTTCCAGGCTTTTCTTTAGGAGACAAAGTTGGTGTCAGGTAGACCCCCCCACCCCTCCAAACACACACACACACACACACACACACACACACACACAGCTTTCCTGAGAAATTGCGTTTAGAGAACATTTTTTCCATTTGGGGTTTGTCCTTAGGAATTCTTCACTCTCTCTATGGCAACAACCTTCCCTCTCCCATCCATCAGCCTCGGGTCCCAGAGCCACTGAGCCGTGGCCCAAGGTCAGGAGTTAGCTCTAGCAATGCAGCCCTGAGTTCTGGCCTGTAAGCAGCCCCAGGTGCCCTTGAATCAACAGACCACATTTCCAGTGGCGATAAAAGACCCTTAGAAAAGGAAATGGGAGCTGTTTCTAGACTAGCACAAGGCTCAGGGGATGGGGGGTTGGGGGCAGGGAGGCCCACACCACACAGCCCCACACCCAGCCTTTCCCGAGGCCCTGGGTTCCTCACTGATTCTCAGCAGGTTTCAGTAAATGCCTCTAACGGGCCCGGTGGAACTGTGCAATGCAGAAACGCCCCAGGGTTTTGCTGTTTTGCTACTTAAATATTCAGGAAGTAGTAAAGAGAAGAGTGTTATCAAAAACATGACTTTTCATAGAAAAGGAAGAATAGGCCAGCCCTGGCCTGGGTCCACAACCCCAGTGTGAGCTGCAGAGACTTCTCTGGAGCGGTGAGCAGCTCCTGCCAGGAAAGAGCGTGGCACAGCCTCGTTCTCCAGCGTAGACCAGAAGGAATGGCCCGTCCGTGCGAAGGTCTGTGTTCACCAAGCATCTTCTGTAGAAAAATGCTCCCTTTGCCTGATCATGGGAGGCAATCACATGGATAGAGCATTTCTCCCTTTTGTGACTAAAATAAGGGTAATAGCAACTACAAAAACCACGACACAGGCTTCTCGGCATCTTTTTATAACGATAGTGCTGATTTTTTGGAAAATCCTTGAGCCTCAATCACTTTTATTTGATGTAAGCCACTCAAAGCCAGAGTGGTGTTTTCCAGATTATAAAACACAGATCTCAGCTGATGGCGGCTGATGGGTGTCCCCCGAGTGCCCTCGGCTGCCAGGAGCTGGCAGGGGTGATGCCTGTGATGAGGACTGAGCGCCGTGATCACAGCATGTGGGAAAAGGACAGGGTCTCACCTGGCCTGGCCCTCCCTCAGCGTGGCAGGTCGCGTGGGTCCGTGTGATCTCATGACCATATCAAGGGGATTGTGTCTTTTTGACCAGAGCATTAGGGAAAGCGTGCTGCAGTCATACGCCAGGACAGCCCCCCATGGCCTGAGTCCTATAGGAGAGCCAGGGGCTGTCACGATTTTCTTAGGCGCAGCAGCAGTTGAACCGTGCTGTCACACTTAACCCAAGTGATGACAGTGTCTTCAACTAGGACAGTGCTGCAGGGGTCTGGTTCTGCTTGTTCTCCTCCACATTCCTGCCTGCCCTAGGACCCAGGACCTTTCTCTAGTCATACACACACTGGCCAGCCTCTGCATCTGGCCCCGCGGAGACTCACATCACATTCTGCTTCCCTGGCCAGAGACCGAGGGTGACTCGGAGGCTTCCAGCTCCCAGCAGCTTTATTGGCGTTGCTGTTTCCATAGAAGGACAATAAAATGGGGCCATAAGGAGAAGCATCCGCAGAGTGCGTGCTTGAGCTTCTGCAAGCCAGAGGAGGCCGGTGGCCGGCAGGGTGGGCAGGCTGGCTGGCTGTGCCCCACGACACGCACGTGAAGAGGTTTTGGGGGCAGCTATGGAATCCCGGAGCTGCCCCCACATGACAGTTCCCCCAGGAGGTGACCAAATGCATTTAAAATCCAGCCGCAGTCCAGATAAAGATGCACCGTAACTGTAAAACACACACCAAATTCTGAAGGCTTAGTATGAAAAAGAATATAAAAATCTCAGTCATTTTTATATTGATTTCATGTTTCCTGGTTGAGATGTCATTGATGTAATATAAAGCCCACCATTTTAAAGTGTACAACCTCAGCTAGGCATGGTGGCTCACGCCTGTAATCCCAGCACTCTGGGAGGCTGAGGCGGGCGGATCACCTGAGGTCAGGAGTTTGAGACTAGACTGGCCAACGTGGTGAAACTCTGTCTCTACTAAAAATACAAAAATTAGCTAGGTGTGGTGGTGCACATCTGTAATCCTAGCTACTTGGGAGGCTGAGGCAGGAGAATCGCTTGAACCTGGGGGGTAGAGGTTGCAGCAAGCTGAGATCACACCACTGCATTCTAGCCTGGGTGACACAGTGAGACTCCATCTCAAAAAAAAAAAAGTAAAGTGTACAACCTCAGTCTTTTTTAGTGTCTTCATTTTGTTGTGCAACCATCACCACTATTTAATTCCAGAACATTTCCATCAACCCAAAAATAATCCCTGTACCTGTTAGCGGTCCCTCTCCATCTCCTTCATCCCCCAGCCCCTGGCAGGTCCTGTTCTCTGTCCTGTGCATTCTGGACCTTTCACATAACAGAATCCGTGGCCTTTCCAGCCTGGCTTCTTTCACTTTGCACACTATGTTCCAGGCTCCCCGTGTTGTGGCACATGACGGCTCTTTGTTCTTTTATGGCTGGATGACATTCCGTTGCGTGGCTGCGTCATGTGGCTGCATCGTGTGGCTGTGTCACGTGGCTGCGTCACGTTTGGTTCATCCCTTCATCAGCTGATGGACATTTGGGCTGTTTCCACAAAGGCTATTGTGAAAGATGCTGCTGCGAACATTTGTGTGCAAATTTTTGTATGAAAGATACATGGTGAAATGAGGTATTTTGAGGGTTATTGGATCAAATGAAATGTTAAAAAAAAATTTAAAGTCTAGCCGTCTTGAAGGGGAGGGCCTGAGAGAAGTGCTGAAAGTTCACAGCAGAGGATACAGGACGCTGCGGGTGTGCCAGGCTGGCCTGTCCAGGAGGTCCCTGCAGCCTGGATGGCAGGTCCCTTACCCACTAGTGGGTGCCTCCTCCAATCCCTGAGTCCCCCTGCCTGAGGACTTCCTCTGTGCGCAGCACACCAGGAAGTGCTGGGGAGGGCCTGCCCCAAGGTCAGTCCTCCCCAGTGAGAGGGAGCTGAAGGACAGGTGCCCAGCTTCTTTGCTTCACAGGGGGACCGTTCTCTGACGTCATCAATGCAGTTACTCAGAGGGAGGAGTCACCTGTGCATCAACTCACCCTCTGGGAGCTCTCTTCCCTTCCACGCCTCAATCCCCCACTCCCTCCCAGGGCTTCCTGGGCTGGCCTCCAAATGCGCCGCTAGCCCCCAGCTCCTTGTCTCCAGTGGGCTTTTGAAGATCTCAAACTAAGAACCTTAGACTCCAAGACAGGTCAAGCCCCCTGGCATACTCATTTGTCATTTGGATGAAATAGCCTTAGGAGAGCTACTTAACCCCACTGAACTTCCATTTCCCTTGCAAAATAGGAATTCTAATGCATACCTTGCATGGTTCTTGGGAGGATAAATGAAGTAATTTATGCAAAATGCTGAGCACAGTACCTGCCACTTGGTAAGTGCCCAGTAAATTGTTGTTATCATTGAAAATGACCTAGAGGGCATTTTTGAATGGCTGAAGTTATGTCTCTCTGGAATTGCTGAATTTTAATAGAACAGGAATGCTTCCTAAGGTCTGAAACAAAATGCGAGGACTGTTTGTGTCTGCCCTGGAAGCCAAGTTAATGCCGGAAGTCTGCACACACACATGTTGCTCATGAGAAATAATAATGCACCTTAATAATATTGTCTATTTCAGTGCAGTTTCACTCTAGAAGGCTTTATAAGCAAAGCCGCAGTCATTCTTACTTGCATTCTTTTTGAAACAAAAAGACTGCAGTGTATAAATGAAAAAACCATTTCTGGAATTGTGTGTTCAGACGGATTCCACTTGGAGTAGCCTTGCCAACAAAGACAGCAGCAGCCCTTAGCATGCTACTGTCAGAGATATTGATTGCAAACAGTAATACAGAAGCCTTCGGAATGGAAACGTCCTGACGGCAGATTTGAGTAAAATGGAGATGATGACAGCCGAACATTGCTGCACGGACCTCAAGGCTGCAAACGTCAGGACTGCCCTCCCTGCTCCTAGGCGTTTGTGAGAACCAGGCCAACCCATACCTACCCACTGCTGTGTCCTGCCTGACTGCACTGAAATGTACAGATCCTGTGGGTGCAGTTTGATGAGTTTTGTTTTGTTTTTTGTTGTTTTTGTTTTTGAGACGGAGTTTTGCTCTCGTTGCCAAGGCTGGAGTGCAGTGGCGCAATCTCAGCTCACTACAACCTCTGCCTCCTGAGTTCAAGCAATTATCCTGCCTCAGCCTCCTGAGTAGCTGAGATTACAGACGCATGCCACCATACCCAGCTAATTTTTTGTATTTTTAGTAGAGACAAGGTTTCACCATGTTGGCCAGGCTGATCTCGAACTCCTGACCTCAGGTGATCCACCTGCCTCGGCCTCCCAAAGTGCTGGGATTACAGGCATGAGCCACTATGCCCAGCCACAGTATGATGAGTTTTGATAGAAGTGCATGTGTTAGATCTTTCAGGAATCACCACCCAAACCAGAAATACCATTTGACTCAGCAATGACATTTATATATATACCCAAAGGAATATAAATCATTCTATTATAAAGATACATCTATGTGTATGTTCATTGTAGCACTATTCACAATAGCAAAGACATAGTATCAATCCAAATGCCCATCAATGATAGATTGGATAAAGAAAATGTGGTACATACACACCATGGAATACTATGCAGCCATAAAAAGGAACAAGATCATGTCCTTTGCAGAGACATGGATAGAGCTGGAAGCCATTATCCTCAGCAAACTAATGCAGGAACAGAAAACCAAACACCACATGTTCTCATTCATAAGTGGGAGCTGAACAATGAGAACACACGGACACAGGGAGGGGAATAACACACACTGGGGCCTGTCAGGAGGGTTGGGGGAGGGAGAGCATCAGGATAAATAGCCAATGCATGCTGGGCTTAATACCTAGGTGATGGGTTGACAGGTGCAGCAAACCACCATGACACATGTTTACCTGTGTAACATCCCTGCATGTCCTGCACATGTATCCCAGAACTTAAAATTAAATTTTTTAAAAGTGCACATGCATATAACCACCACCACAATCAAGACAGAGGACATTTCCATCACCCTAGAAAAATGTCCCTGTACCCCCTTCAAGGCAGTCCCCACTGTGGAATGCTCTGCCTATTTTTGAGTTTCACGGGGTTGGAATCATACAGCACGGGCTCTTTGATGTCTGGACTCTTTCACTCAACATCATTTTTGTTTGTTTGTTTGTGTGTGTGTTTGTTTTTTGAGACAGGGTCTCACGCTTGTTGCCCAGGTGGGGTGTGAGGCACAATCATGGCTCACTGCAGCCTCAACCTCCTGGGCTCAGGTGATCCTCCCACCTCAGCCTCTGAGTAGAGACATGTTGCCCAGGCTGGTGTCGAACTCCTGGGCTCAAGCAATCCGCATCATGGTGTTTGTAAGATCCGTTCATGCAGTTATTTCCTTTTGCACTGCTGAGCACTGCACGCCTTGCTCATTCATTCTCCTGTGGAGGGACATTTGGATCATTTCCAGTTTAGGGTTCGGCTACTAGAATTATTGTACAAGTCTTATCGTGGGCATCCTTGTCCATGATCTTGTGTCCACCTAGGAGTGAAATGGCTGGCTCATATGCTGTGTTTGTTTAACTTAAGACTTAATTGTTAAGTGTAAGAAACTGCCAAGCTGGGCCGGACACAGTGGCTCACGCCTGTAATCCCAGCACTTTGGGAGGCCGAGGTGGGCAGATCATCTGAGATCAGGAGTTCAAGACCAGCCTGACCAACATGGCAAAACCCCATCTCTACAAAAAGTACAAAAAGTTAGCAGGGCATGGTGGAGTGTGCCTGTAGTCCCAGCTACTCAGGAGGCTGAGGCAGGAGAATCTCTTGAATCTGGGAGGAAGACGTTGCAGTGAGCAGAGGTTGCGCCACTGCACTCCAGTCTGGGCGACAGAGCAAGACTCCATCTCAAAAAAAAAAAAAAAAGAAAGAAACTGCCAAGCTGTTTTACCAAGAGGTTGTACCATTCCACATTCCCCCCAGCAGCATCTGAGTGATCCAGCTGTTCCACATCCCTGCAACACTAAGCATTCTCTGCTTACATTTTAGACATTCAAGTAGGTGTAACAGCAATCCTATCTTCTTATAGTTTTAATTTGCATTTCCAAGTACTTTAATGATGTTGAACATGTTGCAATGTCTTATTGGCTATTTGAATGTCATATTTTGTGAAGTGTCTCTTCAAAAGTATTTTGCTCAGGCCAGGTCCGGTGGCTCATGCCTGTAATCCTAGCTCTTTGGAAGGCCAAGGTGGGTGGATTACCTGGGGTCAAGAGTTCGAGACCAGCCTGACCAACATGGTGAAACCTCCTCTCTACTAAAAATACAAAAATTAGCAGGGCATGGTGGTGGGTGCCTGTAATCCCAGCTACTCGAGAGGCTGAGGCAGGAGAATCGCTTGAACCCAGGGGGTGGATGTTGCAGTAAGCCGAGATCGTGCCATTGCACTCCAGTCTGGCTGACAGAGCAAAAGCTCCATCTCAAAAAAATATATGAAGAAAGGATTTTGCTCATTTTTTAAGCTGGCTTATATTATTTTTATCCCTGGTTTGTAGGAAACTCTACATAAGATAGGATATAATTCGTCAGATATATATGGCAAACATTTTTCCCAGTTTATGATTTGCCTTTTTCGTTTTCTTTTTTTTTTAATTTTATTATTATTATACTTTAAGTTTTAGGGTACATGTGCACAATGTGCAGGTTTGTTACATATGTATACATGTCCCATGTTGGTGTGCTGCACCCATTAACTTGCCATTTAGCATTAGGTATATATCCTAATGCTATCCGCCTTTTTCTTTTTCTTAATGAGGTCATTTGATGAGCAGAGGTTTTTAATTTGATGAATTCCATCCAATGTAACAAGTTTGTCTGTTGTGGTTAGTACTTCTTGTGTCTTCTCTAATAAGTTTTTGTTTTTTTTGGTTTTTTTTGAGACAAGGTTTCTTGTTGCCCAGGCTGGAGTGCAGCTGTGCGATAAGCTCACTGCAACCTCCACCTCCCAGGTTCAAGTGATTCTCCTGCCTCAGGCTCCCAAGTAACTAGGATTACAGGTGTCTGCCACCACGCCTGGCTAATTTTTTTTGTATTTTTAGTAGAGATGGGGTTTTTACCATGTTGGCCAGGCTGGTGTTGAAATCCTGACCTCAGGTGGTCCACCCACCTCGACCTCCCAAAGTGCTGGGATTACAGACGTGAGCCACCACATCCGGCCCTAATAATTTTTTTTTTTTATCCCAAGGTCATGGAGATACATTTTTAGAAGATTTAGAGTTATAGCTGTTATGTGTTTTTTTAATTTAAAGAAAAATTTTAACAACCCAGTCATTGTTGAGATGTTATGTTTTAATCTGTCATTCATTTCAAATTAATGTTGTGTGTGTTGTGAAGTAGAGACTGCTGTTCATTTTCTTCCCCACGCTGACACCCAGCTGTTACTGCACCACTTGTTAAAAAGACTTTCCTTTTCCCCCTGAATCCATGGCTCCTTTGTTGAAAGTTAATGGTCTCTCTATGTTTGGGCCTCTTGCTGAACTCTGTTCTGCTTCATTGATCTATTGGTCTATCCTCACACCAACACCACACTGGCTACGTTACTGTGCTCTGGAGTCAGGTACTCAAAGTTCTTCATTTGTTCTTCCTCTTCAGTTGTTTTGACTGTATAGGTTCTTTTCTTTTCCCTACAAATTTTAGAATCAACTTGTCAATTAAAAAAAAAGCCATCTATGACTTTGATTACTGTTTTATTTAATATATAATTTGGGGAGGGTAGTATCTTAACCGTACTGAGTCTTCCAACCTATGAACATGATATATCCCTCCACTTACTTAGGTCTCATTTAACTTCTCAAAAGGTTATGACTTGCAGGATAAAGGTCCTTCATGTCTTTGGTTAACTTTACTCCAAAGTGTTTGCTGTTTTCTGGTTTTGTTGTGAATAGGATTTTATTAATTTTCCAATTGTTTGCTGCTAGTTTATAAAAATACAATAGATTTTTGGATGTTGGCATTGGATCCTGTGAATTTGCTTAATTCGTTGGTTAGTTCTAGTTATTGTTTTATAGGTTCCCATGATTGTCCACAGAGACAATTATACCATCTGAGAATAATGACAGCTTTAATTATTGCATTCCAATTTTTGGCTTTTATTTCTTTTACTTGTCTTGTTGTACTAGTTGAAACTGCAATACAGTTAAACAAAAGTGAGAGCAGACATCCTCGCCTTGTTCCCAATCTTAGGGGAGATGCCTTCAGTCTCTCGCCATTACATACAATGTTAGCCACAGATTTTTTTGTAGGTGCCTTTCATCAGGTTGGAAGTCCCCATCTACTGTTAGTTTTCTGAGAGTTTTTTGTCTAACGTTCTTTGACAAAATTCTTTGTTAACTTTTATCAAATGTTCTCTCTGCATCTACTGAGGTGGGTTGAGGAAGTGTCCTCTTGTTCCTTGTTTTCTAATGGTTTTGTCCCATAAAGAGGTATTGGATTTTGTTCCAATACCTTTCTGCATCTATGGGATGATCATATATATGGTTTTTCTCCTTTATTCTGTTAAGATAATGAATAATACTGATTGATTTTCAAACGTTAAAACCACTTTGCTTTCCTAAGGTAAATGCACTTGTATTTCCAGGAAATATTCCTAGGAAATTTCCTGGGATAAACTCACTTGTATTTCCAGGAAATATTTCCAGGAAAATACTTGAGAATAAATGTAACAAAGTATATGTAGGCCCTCTCCCTGATGTGTTTGCTTTTTATGTATTGATTTGGTTTTGTTTTTGTTTTGAGATGGAGTGTCGCTCTGTCGCCCAGGCTGGAGTACAGTGGCGCCATCTTGGCTCACTGCAACCTCTGCCTCCAGGCTTCAAGTGATTCTCCTGCCTCAGCCTCCCGAGTAGCTGGGATTACAGGCGTGCACCACCACACCAGCTAATTTTTGTATTTTTAGTAGAGACAGGGTTTCACCATGTTGGTCAGGGTGGTCTCGAACTCCTGATCTCAGGTGATCCGCCCACCTCAGCCTCCCAAAGTGCTAGGATTACAGGTGTGAGCCACAGTACCCGGCCACTTTTTATGTATTGCTAGATTTGATTTCCTAACAATTCGTTAAGAATGTGACTGTCTATGCTTAAGTGGGATATTGATTTGTAATTTTTTTTCTTGCAGTGTCTTTGTCATGTTTTGATATTGGGCCTATAGTGGCCTCATAAAACACGTTGGGAAGTTTACTTTCTTCTGTATTTTCTGAAAGATTTTATGTAATTTTGTATTATTTTGTCCTATGTCCCTTTACACTTAATGTATTTGGGGGTTTTTTTGTCTTTTTAATAGTTAATAACAATGTATTTTATTCTTAAAAATCACTGAGAGTACATTTTGCATTCTCACCACAAAAAAATAACTATGTGGCATAATGTGTATGTTAATTCACTTGATTTAGCCATTCTACAATGTATATATTTCAAAACATCATCTCGACCATGGGAAATGTATATAATTTTTGTCAATTTGTTAAAACTTTTTTTTAATTCCAATTTTTTTTTTTTTTTTTTGAGATGGAGTCTCGCTTTGTGGCCCAGGCTGGAGTGCAGTGGCACGATCTTGGCTCACTGCAAGCTCCGCCTCCCAGGTTCATGCCATTCTCCTGCCTCAGCCTCCCAAGTAGCTGGGACTACAGGTGCCTGCCACCACGCCCAGCTAACTTTTGTATTTTTAGTAGAGACAGGGTTTCACTGTGTTAGCCAGGATGGTCTCGATCTCCTGACCTCATGATCCACCCGCCTTGGCCTCCCAAAGTGCTGGGATTACAGACATGAGCCACCATGCCCTGCCCCAACTTTTATTTGAGATACAGATCTAAACGTATCACAGGCAGGTTTGTTACGTGGTGTATTGCACCCAGATGGTGAGCAGAGCACCCAAGTCTTTGCTGATATGGTTGGGGTTAGCTCTACCACGTTGTTGTTTGGTGTTTCTTGATCTTGGGTTTTGTTTTTCTGTTCCTCGTTTTCTGCCTTCTCCTGTGTTCATTGAATAAATTTTTGTTTTCCATTTTATTCCTTCTACTGACTCTTTAGCTGTCTCTTTTGCATTATTTTTCCTCAGCTGTTATAAGTGTTACAATATGCATCTTTACCTTTTTTTTTTTTTTTTTTTTACAGTTGATAGACTTTGTTTTTTAGATTGACAGCAAAATTGAGTGAAAAGTACGGAGCTCCCACATGTTCCCCCCAACACACAGACATTCAGCCTCTGCCACCGTCAACGTCCTGCATTAGATTGTATATTGGTTACGGCCAGGTGCAGTGGCTCACGCCTATAATCACAGCACTTTGAGAGGCCAAGGCGGGCAGATCACTGGAGGTCAGGAGTTCAAGACCAGTCTGGCCAACATGGTGAAACCCTGTCTCTACTAAAAATACAAAAATTAGCTAGGCGTCATGACGCACATCTGTAATGCCAGCTACTTGGCAGGGGAATCGCTTGAATCTGGAAGGCGGAGGTTGCAGTGAGCTAAGATTGCATCATTGCACTCCAGCCTGGGCGACAGACAGAGACTGTGTCTCCAGAAAAAAAAAAAAAAAAAAGATTGTACATTGGTTACAATCAGTGAACCAACACTGACATATCCCTATCAACCAAAGTCTATATTCCACCTCAGAGTTCACTCTCAGGGCTGTACATTCCCTGGGTTTGGACAAATCTATGATGACCTGTGTCTCCCATCCCCGTTTCAGACAGAATAGATTCACTGCCTTCAAAACCCCCTGTGTTCCACCTATTCATCCCTCCCACCCCAAGCTCCAGATCTTTTTACTGTCTCCATAGTTTGGCCTTTTCCAGAATGTCACATAGTTGGAATCATACAGAATAAAGCCTTTTCAGGTTTTCTTTCACTTACTAATACGTCTTTAAGATTCTTTTATGCCTTTTCCCAGCATCTTAGCATTGAAGCATATTCTGTGGTCTGTATGTATCACAGTTTATTTACCCACTCACCTATTGAAGAGTATCTTGGTTGCTTCCAGGTTTGGGCAGTTATGAATAAAGCTGCCATAAATATTCGTGCACAAGTTTTTGTGTGCACATAAGATTTTAACACATTTGGATAAATACCAAGAAGCACAATTGCTGGATCTTTTGGTAACAGCAGGTTTAGTTTTGTAAGAAGCTGCCAAACAGTCTTCCAAAGTGACTGGGCCATTTTGCACTCCCAGCAGCAATGAACGAGTGTTCCTGCCACTCCACATCCTCCCCAGCTTTTGTGTTTCAGTGTCTTGGATTTTCACCATTCCGATAGGTGTATTGCAGTATCTTCTTCCTGCTTTAATTTGCAATTCCCTAGTGACATATCATGATAAGCATCTTCTCATATGCCTGTTTGCCATCTGCATGTCTTCTTTGAGGTGTCTGCTCAGATCTTTTGGCCATTTTTAATCATCCTGAACTTTTCACAATCTATTTAGAATTAATACTATACCGCCTCACATAAAAAATAAGGACATTGCAGCTATATAAGTCTACTTACTCCCCTCTCCCACCACCTTTGAGCTATTGTGTCATATGTTTTATATCTGCATACATTTTAAGCCCCATAATACAATATTATAATTTCCTTTTTTTGTTTGTTTGCTTGAGACGGAGTCTCACTCTCTTGCGCAGGCTGGAGTGCAGTAGTGAGATCTCAATTCACTGCAACCTCCACCTCCTGGGTTCAAGCGATTCTCCTGCCTCAGCCTCCCGAGTAGGTGGGATTACAGAAGCATGCCGCCATGCCCAGCTAATTTTTTGTATTTTTCGTAGAGACAGGGTTTCATCATCTTGGCCAGACTGGTCTCGAACTCCTGACCTCAAGTGATCCACCCGCCTCAGCCTCCCAAAGTGCTGGGATTACAGGCGTGGTTACAGGCCACTGTGCCTGGCCTATAATTTCTTCTTTAAACGGCTAGTTGTTTTCTGAAGAAATTATGAAAATGAACTTCAAGATAGTTTTTTAATAGTTGCCTATATATTTGCCATTTCTGATGTTTTTATTTCTTCTCAACTTCCAACTTGTATTCTATCCCTTCACTCTAAAGCATTTCTTTTTTCTTTTAACGTTTCTTGCAGTGCATATCTGCTAGTAACTAATTCTCTCAGCTTTTGCTCATTGGAACATGCTTTTTTTTTTGAAATGATGTCTTGCTCTGTCGCCCAGGCTGGAGTGCACAATCAGCTTACTGCAACCTCCGCCTCCCGGGTTCAAGCAATTCTCCTGCCTCAGCCTCCCAAATACCTGGGATTACAGGCGCCCACCGCCATGCCCACCCAGGCACTCCACCCAGGAGGTGGAGGTTGCAGTGAACTGAGATCTCACTACTGCGCTCCAGCCTGGGCAAGAGAGTGAGACTCCGTCTCAAAAAAAAAAAAAAAATTTGTATTTTTAGTAGAGACAAGGTTTCACCATGTTAGCCAGGCTGGTCTCGAACTCCTGACCTCAGGTGATCCACCCATCTCGGCCTCCCAAAGTGCTGGGATTACAGGCATGAACCACTGTGCCCGGGCAAGGTACATGCCTTTCTTTATTTTGCCTTCACTGTGAAGGATGAGTTTTCGTGGTGTGGAATTCTGCATTCACAGTTGGTTTTCTTTAAGAAGCTTAAAGATATTGACTCACTTTCTTTCTGGCCTCCATTGTTTCTGATGAGAAGTCAGCTTAATTTGATCATTATTCCTCTGTATGAAGTGTGTCTTTTTTCTCTGGCTGTTTTCTTTGGGGTTTGTTTGTTTTGTTTTGTTTTTGAGATGGAGTTTTTGCTCTGTCGCCCAGGCTAGAGTGCAGTGGTGCGATGTCGGCTCACTGCAACCTCCGCCTCCTGATTCTCCCGCCTCAGCCTCCAAGTAGCTGGGATTGCAGGTGCCCGCCGCCACGCCCAACTAATTTTTAGTAGAGACAAGATTTCACCATGTTGGCCAGGCTGGTCCCGAACTCTTGACCTCAGGTGATCCACCCACCTCGGGCTCCCAAAGTGCTAGGATTATGGGCATGAGCCACCGTGCCCAGGCCTCTGGCTGTTTTCAAGCTGTTGATTTCTTTCCTTTATCTTTAGGTTTCAGCAGTTGGACTATGATGTGCTTCAGTGTCATTTTCTTCTTATTTATTCTTCTTCATGTTCATTGAGCTTCCATGGACTATGAATTTACATTTTCAGCAAATTTGCAAAATTGTCAGCCATTATGTGTTATGTGCGCCATTCTTTCTCACTAATGACCCGTATGTTAGAAAGTTTGCTGTTATCTTTCAAGTGACTGCGGCTTTGCGGTTTTTTATAATCTTTTTTTTCTTTGCCCTTCAAATTGGGTAATTTCTGTTGATCTGTCCTTGATTTCCCTGACTCTTCCACTGACTCCAAATTTCTGTAAGTTGATCCATGAAGTTTTTTTTATTTAGGATATTATATTTTAAAATTCTAAAATTTCCACTTAACTCTTATTCATAGATTTCTCTCTCGAGACTCCTATCTGTTTACTACTTACTAACACCTTTTTGGTTTAGGTATTTGGACGTACTTGCAATTGCTGCATTAAAGTCTTTGTTTGCTCATTTTGGCATCTGAGCTGGCATGTGTCCAGGGCGTCTGATGGATGATTTTCTCTTGGCCATGGGTCACATTTTCCTATTTCTTTGCATGTCTAGTTTTTATTGTAGACTAAGATTATAAATAACACCTAGTAGAGACACTGGATTTTCTTATCATCCTCTGAAGAGTGTTAATTTTGCTCCAGGAGTCAGTTACGTTACTGACTGATCATCTGAACCTCGTGCAGCCTGGTTTTATGCTTTGTTAGGGTAGATCTCTAGACTGACCCTTCTGTGGTTTTAGTAGGAAGCCTGAGGTATTTATCAAGCCCCTCTAACTGGACTACATTTAAACTCCAAACTTTGTCTCCTCCACAGCAGGAGCTGAAACCTCTGCCACACTAGGCCCACAAACATGCGTCATTCAGGGATCCACCAAGGAACAGGGTAGTTTATACAGAATTTGGGTCCCACCGCCATGGCTTCCTCCTTTGGGAACTCTCCTTTCCATTTCCATCCTCTCTGACAACCTAAAACTCTGTCATCTGACACTTCAACCTGGAACTTTCTGCTTAAGTTTTAGCCATCTACATTATAAGGTCACTTTATAGCAAGAAATAGAATATTATTCCATTCTAGGCCAAGCACAGTGGCTCACACCTGAAATCTCAGCACTTTGGGAGGCTGAGGTGGGTGGATCAACTGAGGTCAGGAGTTTGAGACCAGCCTGGCCAATATGGTGAAATCCTGTCTCTTCTAAAAAAAATTTTTAAAAATTAGCCGGGTGTAGTGGCGCATACCTGTAATCCCAACTACTCAGGAGGCTGAGGCAGGAGAATCCCTTGAACCTGGGAGCCAGAGGTTGCAGTGAGCCGAGATGGCACCACTGCCCTCCAGCCTGGGTGACAGAGTGAGAGTCCGTCTCAAAAAT
This sequence comes from Nomascus leucogenys, assembly GCF_006542625.1. NCBI lineage: Eukaryota > Metazoa > Chordata > Mammalia > Primates > Hylobatidae > Nomascus > Nomascus leucogenys. The sequence continues at coordinate 27,727,883 of NC_044405.1, forward strand.
AAAAATAAAAAAAATTCCTTCGTTCTTTTATAGCAGCATAGTACTTCGTTTTGTAGATGTACTATTGTGTATCCTACTGATAGATATTCGTATTGCTTCCAGTCTTGTTTTTACAGTGATCAGTTGGTTCTTCTTAATTTCTCTTGCTACAGATGTTGCTGCTATGTACAACCTGTTAAAGTCCACAGATGTAGTAAAACCTTTGGTTTGCAAAAATGACTCCATCTTTACAAACATTCTGTCATTTGTACCATAATCAATTTATTGGATCACAGAATTTCCTGACAGAATCCCTCCTGGAACTAGTCTGTGGGGGCATTTGGCACAGAGTCAAAGCCCCAGACACGATGAGCCAGAGTTGATTTCCTTTGGCTTCACATAATTAAACTTTCCCAGAGGATTATCAGGTTACAGTGACACACACACAGGCTGTCAGATAATGGACAAAGTCCCAGCAACGTGTATAACCAGCTGGTGGCTCCCAAATTCAAATTCCCCCAGCGGCATCCATTTGGTTATTCATACCCACACCCCCTTAGAAGTTCACCCCTCCACCAGGCGCAGTGGGTCACGCCTGTAATCCCAGCACTTTGGGAGGCCAAGGCGGGCGGATCACCTGAGGTTGGGAGTTCGAGACCAGCCTGACCAACACGGAGAAACCCTGTCTCTACTAAAAATAAAAAAATTAGCCGGGCATGGTCACGCATGCCTGTAATCCCAGCTACTCGGGAGGCTGAGGCAGGAGAATCGCTTGAATCCAGGAGGCGGAGGTTGAGGTGAGCCGAGATCACGCCATCGCACTCCAGCCTGGGCGACAAGAGCAAAACTTCATCTCAAAAAATAAATAAATAAATAAATAAATAAATAAGTTCACCCCACTATGGGCAAGAAGCCACACAGAAAGAAAAAAAAAAGGTATCTCTGGGGTTTTCTGTAGGGAAAGTAAGTGCAGCTCTGTCCCGTCTTTGCAGCTCTGAATAGGAACGTGGTGGAATAGGGCAGGTCAGGCTTGACGATGTCATGACTTGGCCTCTCTCCGTGTCACGCAGCCCCTGCAGGTTATAAGAAGGATTGAGCTGGCCGGGCACAGTGGCTCATGCCTGTAATCCCCGCACTTTGGGAGGCCGAGGCAGGCGGATCACCTGAGGTCGGGAGTTCGAGACCAGCCTGGCCAACATGGAGAAACCCCATGTCTACTAAAAATACAAAATTAGCCCAGCGTGGTGGTGCATGCCTGTTATCCTAGCTGTTCAGGAGGCTGAGGTGGGACAATTGCTTGAACCCGGGAGGCGGAAGTTGCAGTGAGCTGAGATTTCACCATTGCATTCCAGCCTGGGCAACAAAAGCAAAACTCCATCTCAAAAAAAAAAAAAAAAGAAGGATTGAGCTAACATGTGTGAACCACCTAGAACAGCACCCAGAGCACAGTAACAGCTCCTTACAGATGTTACGGTACCTTGATCTATAAAACAGTAAAGGGAAATGCATGCTAGCTGCCCCAGATGCTGCCAGCTTCACAGGCATTTTTCTGCCTGCAAACTAATCCTAGGAAGAGAAGAGGGCATGGGGAGAAATTGCACCCAGTCAAATGTAAACGATGCAAAACATGAAATTCCCCTCTCTGAAAACGAAAGGGAAAGAACTCAATTCAATGCCTGCCCCTGAGGTGAACCTGAAATGACAAGGCAGACACTCTCCAAAACTTCACGTTTGGCCACCAGGATCTTCAGTCGATTTTGTTTTCTTCGTCCTATCTGAGTGGCTGAAACGCCTGTGATCTGGGATAGTCCTTTGGCTGCTGATAGACTTATGCAATCCCTTGGCAGGCAGGACAGGCCAGAGGAAGGGTTCCTGTGCCTTTAAGGTCACTGTTAATCATATAACTTTATTGTGTTTCTGGGCTATAAAGGAAATGTCGTCCTTGATCTGAACGTCTGTTTTATGATGTCCATAAACGGTGAATTGCCAGTGACTGTACCCTGAGTGAGAACATCCTCAGCCAGTTGAGTAGTTCAAGGGCAGTTGCAGGGGTCAGGAGAGAGCAAAAGTGGGACAGAAGAGGAGTTTGCTTCCCAGGAAGAGGGACAGTGCCACCCCACCCCTCACTGACAGGGAAGCCTGCCAGCCCTTTCTCCAAAGAGCCTTGGCTCTCAGGGATCGGAGGTTGGACAAGAGCAGAAATAAAGGCACCCTGCCCCCACCCCCCACAATCTTCAGGACGTCTAGAGTGCTTATCACTTTGGGGGCAAGTAATATGAATTATTTTCCCTAATACAAAAATAAAAAGTAAGACATCCGTTTTACCCTTTTCTGAAAGGAGAGCAGAGGTATTTTTCTTTTTTTTTTTTCCTTTTTTTTTTTTTGAGACGGAATCTTGCTCTGTCACCAGGCTGGAGTGCAGTGGCACAATCTCAGCTCACTTCAACCTCCGACTCCCTGGTTCAAGCAATTCTCCTGCCTCAGCCTCCCGAGTAGCTGGGATTACAGGCACCCACCACCATGCCCAGCTAATTTTTTTGTATTTTTAGTAGAGACAGAGTTTCACCATGTTGGCCAGGATGGTCTTGAACTCCTGACCTCATGATCCGCCCGCCTCAGCCTCCAGAAGTGCTGGGATTACAGGCATGAGCCACCGCGCCCATCCAGCAGAGGTATTTTTTCTAATGCTTGGGAAGTGTCTATTAAGTATATATTCACTGGAGGGTGCTCAGCACCTCGCCCTGTTGCTGCAGGTCGGGACTAACAAGGTGAAACATGGCTCATTGCTTGCAAATCTAAGCCCAGTGATGCCGTGCAATGGCTACAATCAAGGACAATAGAATGGATCGTGCATGAGCTCCCAGGCCACATGCGCACGCCCTTGTGATATATTATTCCCTCTACTCTTGCAGGTCGGTGCTTGGGATGCTAGTGCCCAAGCTGGTGTTCCTAGGTCGCCTCCTTCAATGCATGGGTCTGGGGGCCAGCGTGTTCTATTGCTAGGGCCGTGTGTGCATTCGTTTGCCTAGGGGAGAAAAGTACACATTCCCATCAGCTCAGGTGCGTGGAGGACGGAAGAACTGCTGTTGCTGCTTGTATTCTCTTCAGCACAAGATAAAAAGGAGATAAGCAAATCAGCTGGCTGGCCAATCAAATTAGCTTATTGGGTTACACTAATTTTTAGAATCAGAATCATAGGTCAGGCTGTGCTAGCAATCAGTGAAATCAAATTTCATGTCATTCTGCGCTGGGTAGACTCAGGATTTGCCTGAAACAAGTAAACAATTCCTGGAAGAAGTGGGCGAGGGAGAGGCTTGAACTGTCCACTCAGACCAAGGAGAAGTCAGGCAATGGCTTCTGGGCATCGCTTGGGGCGGGGGCAGCCCCTGCCCTGGACACCCGTGAACATGGAGGCAGCCGTGTGAACACCATGAGGCAGGGTGTCCGTCCTGCCACCCACACAGCTGCGTCCTGCCCAGGAATGAGGCTGGCAGCCCATAGGCCCCTCCTCGGTCCCTCTAGAGGTTTGCTTCATTCCAGTACCCTTGGTTCTGTCAAGTGGGCAGGGCCTGGGCCCCTCTGTTGCAAACCCATGGCCCAACGCTGACCTGATCTGGCGGCATGTAAAAACAGGACATGGAGACTCTGCCGGACTCCAGGATTGCCCTGGAACAAACCTAAAGTCTCCTATGACATGCAAACAATTCTGCCAGCCCCACCCAGCATTCCCTGCATGTGCTTATCAAGTGAGGAGGCCAGCAGGACGCAGCACCCAGGTGAGCACACTTCATTGAGTCCAGGCGTGTGCAGGCCAGAAGCAGCCGGGAGTTGAGGCTGAAGAGGAGCCTACCTAAACCTGTCATTACGACTGATTGATCCTTGGTGTAGTCAAATCTTCTGCCTTTATTAAAGTCATTAGTATCTAGAGGTAAATCCCCATCAGCATGGAGCAGCACCACGAAATCCACTCTAGCATGCAGACTCGGGGGCACTTTTAGCTATTCTATTGGTTGTTCTCAGGGGACAGCTTCCTTTGGAGAACATATGAGTTGTCTGTGAATATCAGCTTGCTCTCCCTCGGTTTCCATCACGTGGATCAGCGAGAGTTAATGCTGACTTCCCCTCCCTCAGGGGCTTATTTGCAATCTCCCCATTTGCTCAAAAACTTCCAGGTCCAGAGGGACCCTAAAGACCCTGTCGTGTCCCCCTGTGAATTACCAGCATCCCAGGCCATTGCTGGCTTTTCTTAAAACTATTATTAAGACACTATCAACGTGAAATGACTTGAATATGCTTTAATTTTTAAAATTCATTTTACATCCTTCAGCATTTAGGAAAAAGAGGGAGGTGTCATACATAATATCAAATTTGGCTGACACGAGGTGATTTTGCCACGAAGGTTGGGAAGGATGAACATTTGCAATTGAAAACTGTTTGTTGCCCCCAGAATCCAGCGGTTTCAGACTCTGAGGATTCCGGAGGTGCTAGAGGGTGTGAGGGCCACATTCAGGTGGTGCAGGCGGGATTCACCCCTTCACAGCCTGGAGGTGGTGCCCGGAGCACACCCTGTCACCCCAAGGATGATGACACCCCAGGGAAGGTGGTGGAAGCAGGAAAGGGAGGTCAGAGGAAACCTGGGGCCCTCAGTGGGCCTCCGTGATGCAGAAACACTAATAATGCCAACAGCAATAGCAGAGGCAGGCCGGGCTTACGTGGCCGGGGCTGGGCTGGTGCAGTCCTGAGCACTTGACATGCGTGAAATCACAGTTGTTTTAAGTTCTGAACTCCCCTGGGAGGAAACTGTGGCCACAGCAGGAATTCCAATGATTCTAGGGTCAGGAGAGGAGGCACCCGCTTCCTGATCAGGGCTCTGTTTGTGGATGCGTGGGTGTGGTTGGCCTTTGTACACACTGGCGGTTTTGCTTCTTTCCCCCAGCAAAAGAATGCATATTTTGCATTATCTAAAGAGGTAGTTCCGTGAGCCCACTGTGCTGAGTCACATGTATTCCATCAGTGTAAGTACCACCACCTGGGCAGTGCCCCCAGGGTGTTCTCACTGGGAGCGCAGCTTTGTGTCTGTACCCTTCCTGAGAATAGCTGACATGCTGGCCTGGGTGGGGCACTGGCCGAGGTGTGGCTATGACAGACCAGGATACCAGCATCTGCCCCAGCACTGAACTGGGCAGAGAGAAGATGTGGACAGAGTGGCATGAAACATGACAGCTGTTTGTGCTGGAAATTAGATGTAGCCACACAAATCCCGTCGTGCTCAAAGGGTTCCATCTCCAAAGTCCAAAGGAAAACTCTTCCTTAACTTTTATTCCATTCCGTCTATACATTTCTTATTTTGAAGCAAGGATAGATTCACACACTGTTGTAAGGATGCATACAGAGAAAGCCCATTCATGGCCTGGTTTCTCCCAGTGGTGACATCTTGCAAAACTCTAGCACAATGTCACAGCCTGGCATTGACCGTGACACAGTCCAGATCCAGAACATGGCGTCCCCACAAGGATCCTGCCTGCTGCTCTTTAATAGCCATGCCGCTCCCCTTCCATTCCTCACTGGATCCCTGTCCCCTGGCAATCACGAGGTCTCTCTTTTTTTATTTTTTTGAGACAGAGTTTCGCTCTTGTTGCCCAGGCTGGAGTGCAATGGCGTGATCTCGGCTCACCCCGCGACCTCCGCCTCCAGGGTTCAAGCGATTCTCCTGCCTCAGTCTCCCAAGTAGGTGTGATTACAGGCATGCACCATCATGCCTCACTAATTTTGTATTTTTAGTAGAGACGGGGTTTCTCCATGTTGGTCAGGCTGGTCTCGAACTCCTGACCTCAGGTGATTCCCCCGCTTCAGCCTCCCATAGTGCTGGGATTACAGGCATGAGCCACCGCGCCCAGCCTCTGGTCTCTATTTGTATGATGTTGTCATTTCTGTAATGTTCTACACATGTGATCATGCAGTAGAACATGACTTTAGGATTGGCACCTTCCACCCAGCACAACCCCCTGGCATCCATCTGGGTTGTCGCCTGTATCCGTGGTTCATTCCCTTCTTTCTGAGTCATACTCCATGGTATGGATGGACCACGGTTTGTTCAACCATTCTCCCTTGAAAGGCATCTGCATTGTTTGCATTTGCGGCTACTACAAATACATCCGCCAGGAACACGTGGACAGGCCTTTGTGTGAACATCAGTTCTCCGTGTACATCATCTCTCTGCCCTGTTGCTTGCATCTTTAGTTGGTTTTTTCTGTTTTTTGAAGAACCTACCAGACTGTTTTCAGAATGACTGTACCATTTTTCATTCCCATCTGCCACGAGTGAGTGAGCCGTGTTTCCACATCCTTTCCAGCACTGGGGGTTGGCACTATTTTGTATCCTAGCCATTTTGATAGGTGTGCAGTGGTGTCTCACTGTGGTTGTAACTGGCATTTCCTAATGGCCGGGTGGTGCTCAGCGTCTTTTCATGGGCTTCTTTCCATCTGTGACTTTCTCCAGTACCCATCTGCTCATCTCTTGCCTGCTTTCAAGTTGGCTGGTTTTGTTTTCTACCATTGAGTTTTGACCATTCTTTATATATGCTATATGCAAGTCTTTGTCAGATACGTGTCTTGCAAACATTTTCTCCCAGACTGTAGCTTGTCTTGTCATCCTCTTACCAGGATCCTTCACTGAGCAAAAATTTTAATTTTGATGAATTCCAGTCTATCAATTTTTCTTTTTCTGGTTTGTGTTTTTGCTGTCAAGTCGAAGAACTCCCCACCTTACCAAAGACCCTGAAGGTTTCTCCTGTTTTCTCTCTATGTTTTATAGTTTTCTGTTTTACATCTGTGGTCCGCTTTGCATTGATTTTTATATAAACTGAATTCTAGATCAAGGCTCTTTTTCTTTTTTGTTGGCCTGCAGATATCTAATTTTTCCAACACTATTTCCAACACTATTACTGAATGCCACCACGCCTGGCTATTTGGTTTTTGTTTGTTTGTTTGTTTGTTTGTTTGTTTGTTTGTTTTTGTAGAGATGGAGATCTCTCTTTGTTCCCCAGGCTGGTCTCAAACTCCTGGGCTCAAGCAATCCTCCAACCTCGACCCTCCCAAAATGCTGGGATTACGGGCATGTGCCACTATGTGTGGCTGGTATTTTATTTATAATTTCAGTGTCTACATAGTCATTGCTAGGCTTTCTTTTCTCTGTTGAATTGCTTTTACATCTGGGTCAAAAATCAGTTGAGCGTATCTGTATAGACATGGTCATAGGGCCCTCTGTTTCTTTCATTGCGCTACCTGTCTGTCTTTCTGCCAGTACCTCACAGTCTTGATTACTGAAATTATGTCATAAGTCTCAAAATAAGATAGGCTGATTCCTCTCATTTTATCTGTTGTTTTTCAAAATTGTTTTTATTCTTGTGAGTCCTTCCCCTTTCTATCTAAATGTTAGAATAATCTCTATTTCTACAAAAAAAAAAAAAAAGTCTTGCTGGCCTTTCAATGGGAATTTTGTAAAACCCGTTTACCTATGTGGGGAGAATTTACTATATTGAGTCTTCCAACCCATTAACATGGTCAGTCTTGCCATTTGTGTATATCTTCTTTGATTTCTTTCATGAATGTTTTGTAGTTTTCAACATACAACTTCTGCATATGTTTTGTCAGTTTTACACCTAGCGGCATTTTTGAGTGACTGTAAATGGTACCGGTGTTTGTTTTTGAGACAGGGTCTTTGTCCCTGAGGCTGGAGTACAGTGGCCTGATCATGGCTCACTGCAGCCTCAACCTCCCAAGCTCAAGCAATCCTCCCACCTCAGCCTCCTGAGTAGCTGGAACCACAGGCACATCCCACCATGCCTGGCAATTTTTTTTTTTTTTTTTTTTTTTTTTTGTAGCGATGGAGATCTCTGTTCCCCAGGCTGGTCTCAAACTCCTGGGCTCAAGCAATCCTCCAACCTTGACGTCCCAAAGTGCTGGGATTACAGGCATGCGCCACTATGTGTGGCTGGTATTTTATTTATAATTTCAGTGTCTACATGGTCATTGCTAGTATATACAATTGTAGTAAATACAATTGAATTTTGTGTGTTTTCCACCCTGCAAACTTGCTAAACTCTCTTCTTAGTTCTAGGAGGGTTGTGTTTTCTTTTTGTTGTTGTTGTTTGTAGATTCCTTGGGATTTTCTATGTAGACAACACGTCACTGGCAAACAAGGACAGTTTTCTTTCTTCCTTTCTAATCTGTTTGCCTTTTATTTCCTTCTCTTGCCTATTGCACTGGCTAGAACTCCCAGCACTACGTTAATTAGCAGTAGCGAGAGCAGACAGCTTTGCCTTGTGACAGTCTCACACAGCAAGCACTGAGTTTTTCACCATTAAGTACAGTTGGCTCTTCTGTATCTGTGCGTTCCATATCCATATATCCAACCAACCACTGATCAGAAATATTTTAAAAACAAGGAAAACAATACAAATTAGTAAACAATACAGTATAGCAACTCTTTACATAACATTGACATTGTATTAGGTATTCTAAGTAACCTAGAGATGATGTAGCGTGTACGGGAGGATGTGCATAGATTATATGCAAATACTACACCATTTTATATAAGGAATTTGAGCATCCTTGGATTTTGGCATCCTTATGGGGGGTCCTGGAACCAATCCCTCAGAGACACCAAGGAACAACTGTATAATGTTGGCTGTAAGGTTATGGTTGATGCTTTTAATCAACTTGAAGAAGTTCTCCTCCATTCCTAATTTTATGAGAGTTTTCTCATGAACATATGTTGAATTTTGTCAGATGTTTTTTATGAATTAGTTAATATGATCATATAATTTTTCTTCTTTAGCCTGTTGATTGGAGATTACATTGATTGATTTCCAAATATTGAGCCAACCTTATATCCCTGGAATAAACCCCACTAAATCTTGATATGCAATTATTTTTATATATTACTGAATTCTACTTGCTATTTCATTAGTGATTTTTGTATCTATATTCATGAGGGATGTTGGCATGTAGTTTTCTTTTTGTTGTTGTTCCTTGTCTGCATTTGGTATCAGGGTAATACCAACTTCATAAAATGAATGGGGCCCAGGTGCAGTGGCTCATGCCTGTAATCCCAGCACTTTGGGAGGCCAAGGCAGGCAGATCACTTGAGGCCAGGAGTTCAAGACCAGCCTGGCTAACATGATAAAACGCCGGCTCTACTAAAAATACAAAAATTTAGCCAGGCTTAGTGGCGGGCGTCTATAATCCCAGCTACTCAGGAGGCTGAGGCAGGAGAATCACTTGAGCCCAGGAAGCGGAGGCTGCAGTGAGCTGGGATCATACCACTGCACTCCAGCTTGGGGGACAGAGTGAGACTCAGTCTCAAAAAAAAAAAAAAAGAATGGTAGTGTTTCCTCCTCCTCTGTTTTCTTGAAGATATTGTTAGAATCATGTTGACTTTTTAAACATTTGGTAGAATTCTCTATAAATGTTTAGAACCATCTTGGCCTGGACATTTCATTTTGGGGAGTTTTTAAATTACGAATTGACTTTTGCTATAGGTTGTTTAAATTACCTGTTTGATATTGAATGAGTTGTAGTACCTCACGCTTCTCTAGAAGTTGGTCCATTTTATTGAAGATGTCAGAGTTATGTGTGTAGAGGCATTTGTAGTGTTCCCTTATTAGCCTTTTGATGTCTGCAGGGTCTGTAGTGATGTTCCCTCTTTCATTCCTGATATTGACAATCTGTGTCTTCCCTCTCATTCTTTGTCAGTCTTGCTAGAAGTTTGACAATTTATTATTTTCAAATACCTAGCTCTGTTTTGTTGATTTTTCTGCATTGTTTTTCTGTTTTCTGTTACCAGGATTTCTATTCTCCTGTCTTTGTGATTTCCCTCCTTCCTTCCTTTGCTATCATTGTGGGTTTACTTTGCTCTTCTTTTCCTGGGTTCTCATGGTGGGATCTTGGCTTATTGAGTTGAGATTTTTCCTCTGTCTAATGGAAGCCCATAGTGCTATAAATTTCCCTCTCAGCATTGCTTTAGTCATGTCCCACAGCTAAATTTTGTGTTGTATTTTCATTTTTATTGAGTTCAATGTCTTTTTAATTTTCCCTTGAGACTTCCTCTTTGACCCTTAAGTTATTTAGAAGTATGTTGTTAAGTTTCCACGTGTTTGGAGATTTTTCTGCTATCTTTCTGTTATTGATTTCTACTTTGATCCTCGTGTGGTCAGAGGACATACTCTGTATAGCTTCAGTTCCTTTAGATTGGGTGAGATTTCCTTTAGAGCCCAGGATATGGTCAGTCTTGGTACATGCTCTGTAGGTGCCTGAAATGAATGTAGCACTCTGCTGCTGTTGGGTGAAGTGGTCTATAAATACTCATCATTTGATGGACTTCTAAATGTATCTCAAGACTCTGAGATCGTTTACTCTCAAAGGTTATGTGATACACTACCTTTTCCAAAGAATTCCTAAGTGATCTAAACCCCTGCTGAGTTCACCAAGTGGCCTGTAAAACCCTATGATGATTCTTGTTGATGGGAGCCATCTTCCCCCACTAGTAGGTGTGGGCCTTTCTTAAGGTGAGGGCCTTTCTTAAGGTGAGGGCCTTGAGCTCGCACCAGTTCAACCTATGGCTGTAAGAAAATTTTCTGTCTGACATTTTTACACTTGTAGCCTCAAGAGATATAACAAAACATCATTTTTCTTCTTCTTATCAAGTCATAGAATGCTAAAGGCAGCGGGAATCTAGGGTGATCTGGTCTACCCTCTCACTTGACAGGTGAAGCAATGAGATGTTGCAAAGTTAAACTGATTAGTTTTTTAAAATTTTTTAAATGAAATTAATATATGTTAATTATAGAAAATGAATAAGAAAAAAGGGAAAATGCATAAGATAGAAGGAAGCAAACATTTTTAAATAAAATTTATATAAAACTTATAACCAAAGATGACTACTATTATTATTTTGGGGGTATACCCTCCCAATATGTTTTCAAAAGCAGGATCACTCTATATTACTGCTTTAAAATCTTTTTTTTTGTACTTTAACAACAGACATGAACATTTTTCAAAATATTATTTCTAATAGCAAAATATCCTTCCAGATATATGTCTGATGATACAGTTTTCTCATCATTTATTTAATGAATCTCCATTGGGTGGGCGTGCAGGTTGTTACAGTTTTCTCTGTGTTAAATAACACTGCGATGAATATCTTTTGTGTACATGCATAATGATTTCCTAGAAATGGGACTCTGGGTCAGCGCTTGTGAACATTTTTAGCTTCTGAGCCCCATTGCCAAGTCGGATTCTTGAAATTTTTTGTTTGTTTGGGCAGCTTTGGTTTTATTTTTTTGTTTTCTTTTGAGACGGAGTTTCGCTCTTGTTCCCCAGGCTGGAGTGCAATGGCGCGATCTCAGCTCACCACAACCTCTGCCTCCCAGGTTCAAGTGATTCTCCTGCCTCAGCCTCTGGAGTACCTGGGATTACAGGCATGCGCCACCATGCCTGGCTAATTTTGTATTTTTTAGTAGAGATGGGGTTTCCCCATGTTGGTCAGGCTGGTCTCAAACTCCCGACCTCAGGTGACCCGCCTGCCTTGGCCTCCCAAAGTGCTGGGATTACAGGCATGAGCCACTGCGCCCAGCGCAGCTTTGGTTTTATTTGTTTTGTTTATAGTAGAGGGCTAGACATCAAATCAACATAGAAGATGATGTGAACTTATGACTAAGCCTGGCGTGGGCTCTCGGTATTCTGGGGCATGAGCTGGAGGATGGCTGGAGCCAGGTAGAGACCGCTCCCTTCCTTAGAATGTCACCTTGCTGACAAGGACAGCACTGTGAGCATCCACACCTTCCTGTGAGGTATCTGGCATTGGGCCTGGTCAGGAAACAGGAAGACAGGCAGGTTCCATTTAGCCTGGGACCTGGACCTTGTAAAGCCAGCCACCCAGCCCAGTTTTACAGGCCAGGCAACAAAGGGAGCAACTCGTTGGACTGAGGCCTGCCTCCCCTCTGCAGACCCGCCGTGAGAACACCGTGTTCTGAGTTGAGACGTGCCTTGAACTCACTTTGTCCCAGTAATTGCCCCCATAAAATAGACCTGGACACTAAGAGGAAACTTCCCATATTTGGAAACCCAGTCCTGCCTGCTTTTTATAGCTGGTGTCGAGGACAAGAGAACCACAAGCCGTGGCCAGTCTGCTGAGAGACCACTGAGGGACACACGGGTTGTGGGCCTGGAGCAGCCCCGGAGGGAAGGAGCATTTCAAAGTGGACAGGTAGAGCCCAGGCCCAGAGAGCCCCAGGGCTGCTGCCAGGAAGGCCAGCGCATCCCTCCAGGTAACGGGCAGCTCCTTGGCCACAGCCTCCGCCCCCCAACACATGGGATTCGGGCTGCAATGGCCTACGCGTCTTTTCCTCTTGTCCGTATTCCATCCGTCTTTCTTCTTTGGTTTCTAGAGAGAGAAGAATTAATCCAGAGCGTGCTGGCGCAGGTTGCAGAGCAGTTCTCAAGGTACAGTCTTCTAAACTTACAACCAGCCAGAGATGGGCACATCTTTCCCTAAGAGCGAGGGCAGGCCCCAGGCTCTGAGGCTGGCCTTGGCCGGCAAGCGCAGCTGTCTCACCTGCCTGGAGGAGCTGCCCGCATGGTGGAAGCCTTCTGTGGCTTCTGTAACTAAGCCAGCTTGGATGGAGCCCAGGAAACGCTCACCTTAGACCAAAGACCATGTTGAGTGGGCGCATTAGAATGTGAGCTCGTGAGGTCGAGATGTTCTCCGCCGGCCCTTCTGGGATAGGAGAACAAGCTGTAAGAATTGGCTCCATTGGAAAATAAGCTTCCTCGCTGAGCTTCTGTGTAGTTAGGAGACTTCCTTTTCATCGGAGTCGTCCCAGCAATCCTGACCTGGATACTGTATTTTCCGTTTCTCAAAGTGACTTCTCTGTGGCATCTTACTGCCCAGGTTAATTAAAATGGTGAAAAGCACAGACGGGTGGGATTTCTTAAAAACCTTCGAATTGGCCAGGTGTGGTGGCTCACGCCTGTAATCCCAGCACTTTGGGAGGCAGAGGTGGGCAGATCACCTGAGGTCAGGAGTTCGAGACCAGCCTGACCAACATGGAGAAACCCCCGTCTCTACGAAAAATACAAAATTAGCTGGGCGTGGTGGCACATGCCTGTAATCCCAGCTACCCGGGAGGCTGAGGCAGGAGAATCACTTGAACCCGGGAGGTGGAGGTTGCCGTGAGCCGAGATCATGCCACTGCACTCCAGCCTGGGCAAGAGTGACAATCTGTCTCAAAAAAAAAAAAAAAAAAAAAAAAAAACCTTCAAATTGTTTAACTGACTGGGTTAGAGCCTCCAGAGAGCACAACAGGTCCTCCGAAGGTGTCTGTGCCCATCGGGGGAGGGCACGGGGACTGGACCGTCTCAACCGCATGAGCAGAGAGAGGGCCATGTGTCCGCCCCAGAGATCTTGGGTCCACTGCTCAGGCCTGAGGAAGTAAATATGCGCACCAGCTCGGAAAATACACCTCATAATAATTTGGTGATTCTTTCCTGCCTGTGGGACATGATGATTTCTGAAGAGCAAGTCCTAGCATGTTGGCACGCAGCCCCTCACCAGCCCACCTAGAGGCCTTGCCCGTGCCCACAGCAGGGACTCAGTAGGTGTTTGCTTAACCAGTTTTGGCTCTGAGAATGTTAAGGGTCATATTTACTCTCTCTTTTCTTTTTCATCCCTAGAGCATTCAAAATCAATGAACTGAAAGCTGAAGTTGCAAATCACTTGGCTGTGCTAGAGAAACGCGTGGAATGTGAGTGACGTTTCTGTTTCCTTTTTGCTTTTCTGTCCTTTAATCTCTATTCAAATTAACCACTTGGAACAGGGAGGGGTTCAGTGCCAAAGGTAAACACGAATGTCTTTCCTTTGTGAAATACTTGAAAATTACCTTTGATGTGAACAAAGGCCAGCACAGTAACTAACTAGGCATTTTATTTCTATGTTAAAAGAAGCACAGCTCATGGTATAAAGCATTCTTTCAGCCCCAAACGTAAAAATGCACACATGAAGCCCTCCACACTTTGCCCTTCTGAGAACCTCTGCTGAGTGTCTTGTCTGTGCCTTTTTTTGTGTAAATGAAGACATTCTCTGCACACTGATCGGCACCCTGTGGGTCATGATTTTTTGGAATATGTCCACTAAGGTGTTATCTCTTGGTTTCTGATACAGTCTGGATGTGCGTCCCCTCCACATCTCACACTGAACTGTCATTCGCAATGTTGGAGGTGGGGCTGGTGGGAGGTGTTTGGGTCACCAGGGCAGATGCCTCCTAAATGGCTTGGTGCTCTCCTTGAGATAGTGAGTTCTTGCAAGATCTGGTTGTTTAAAAGCATGTGGCACCTCTCTACCCTCCTGCTTCTCCGTCGCCTTCCACCATGACTGGAGCCTTCTCGAGGCCTCCCCAAGAGCCAAGCAGATGCTGGCACCAGGCTTCCTGTAAAGCCCACAGAACTGGGAGCCAATCAAACCTCTTTTCCTTATAAATTGCCCAGCCTCAGGTATCTCTTTATTAGCAACAGAAGAACAGCCTACTACAGCCTCCAATCACCACCAAAGGAAAAGCAGAAAAAGAACTAGTGAGCCAAGGAGTGTTGATTCAAGTCCTGATTTAATGATCAAAAAGGTCAAATTCTGGGAAGAAAACAACTTCAAGTCACCCACCCTTTTTGTCCTCATCCATAATATCAAGATCAATGCTTGAATTCCACAGGCCTCACAATTCTGTGTTCAACTCACAGCTTGACAAGTGAACTCTTTGTCAATGAAAAGGCAAAGGTTAATGATTAACAGGCACCGTATTTACCAGCTTAGGAACTAAATAAACAGAATCCAGACAGGAGACCATTAAGAGTTGCAGCATCACCAAAAATATCTGGCTGATTGACTGAATGTCATCACGTTTCTTTTTTTTTTTTTTTTTTTTTTTTTTTTTGAGAGACCGAGTCTTGCTCTGTCGTCCAGGCTGGAGTGCAGTAGCACAATCTTGGCTCGATGCAACCTCTGCCTCCTGGGTTCAAGTGATTCTCCTGAAACATGATTTACATAGTCAGATTTATACTTTCCAAAGTGTGTTGACATTTCTAAAAATGTATGTGGTCACTGGATCTTCAAGACAGTTTCATTTTCCCCGTTGTCAACGAGGAAGCCACAGAGAGGTTAGGTAACCTCAAGTTCACTCAGCAAATTAGAAAAATAAATAAAGCTGGGACTGGCACCCAGGGTCCTGGCCGGGCTGCTGTCACTGCCTGCTACCTGCCCTTCTGGGACGAGTCACCTCCCTGCACACCTGGCTGAAGAGGACCAGGCACTCCATGAGGATTCCTTGATGACGCAGGTTGGAAAGCTAAAGCTGCAAGCAACAGAAACTGATCGTGGCTGCTTTCAACAGAAAAGGAGTTTTTCCCTAAAGGATTTTGGGAAGCTTCCCCAAGGGAACAGGGCTCAGAGGTTGTGCAGCAGCAACAATTCCCCAAATCCCGTGCAGAGCTGATGCTGTGCGGATGCCTATGCTGCCGTCTCTGAGCCCCAGATGTGGCACCAGCTCCCCTGTATTCCTCACTCTGGACCCAGGCCCCCCGGAGGTTCCACAACCACTTATGCAGATATCAGGCTGCTTCTCCATGTCACTGGCTACAGGTTCAAAATCTAGACAGAGCCAGACCACGCACCCAAGGTCTAGCTGCAAGGCAGGCCCCACAGAGGGAGGCTGTGAGTGTCCTGAGCCTGCTGCACAAAGCACCACAGACTGGGAGGCTTAAGCAACAAAAACTGACTCTCTCGCAGCTCTGCAGGCCAGAAGTCAGAAATCAAGGCATGAGCAGGACTGGCTATTTCTGGAAGCTCTGAGGGGCCCTGGTTCCATGCCTCTCTCTTAGACCCTTGTGGTTCCCAGCAATCCTTACCGTTCCTGAGCTTGGAAGGCTGCATCGCTCTAATCTCTGCCTGTGTCTTCACGTGATGACATTCTCTCAGGATGTCTCCATGTCACCAGTCTCTCTCGGCTAGGTCTTATAAAGATGCCTCTCTTTGAATTTAGGGCCCAACCTAAATCCAGGATGGGCCCATCTCCAGATCCCTAATGGATTATATCTGCCAAGGACCTTTTTCTATATAAGGTCCCATTCACAAGTTCCAGGGAGTAGGTTGTGAACAGATCTTTCTGGAGGACACAATTCAACCCACCACAGCAAGTGTTTGCATTTCCATATTCTGCACCTGGAGGCTGGCTCAGCTCTCCACCAAGCCCCATGTCACAGGGAATTCTGCGAACTTGGGTACAGGTTTGAGCCAAAGCATGCAGAAAAGGCTTGCTGCAGAGTCACCACCCACCTTTACAGACGCAAAAAGCCACGCAGTCACTATGGGGCAAGGGTGCAGATGCCCGCGGGCAGCAGGTACCTCCCACCTCTCCTCCTCTCTCCAGCACCTGGGCTTTTCTTCAGCCTCCCCAATCTCCTATGCCCCACCTGGAAGCCAGTGCCAGCTCCCCCTATGCTCTTCCCGGAAAGTGCAAACAGGCAAGTTGAAGAGGCCATGTCGTAACTCTCAAAACTCTTACAGAGAATTCTGTCGCCCACAACAAGATGAATAGTAACCCTGTGTGTCTTTGAATAACTGACCCTGGAAAATAACCATCAAGCCAGAAGAAAAGTGTTCCTATTTTACCTCCAAGTGGCAGGTGAGTCAAAGACCACTGAAGGAAATGGCCCATAGGACCTTCCCCTCTAGCCTGTTCTAGCTGCGGAATTCTCCAAAATTTCTCACTTCTCAGAGGGAAGGCATCTTCCCACAAGGCCCTCAGTAAATGCACATAGATGGCCCGGAAGAGGACACCACTTGACCCACCGAGCTCAGGCTCACTGCACAGACCAGAATTACTTGCGCTTCTATGGGTAAAACTGGTTGTTACTAGTTGTACTGATTTCTAGCACCAGAGACCTAGGACTGCAGAATTGGGATTGAGAGAGCTCCCCTCTCTAAGGAGTAGAGAATGAGGAACAGTCCAGGAGTTGCAGAGGGTAAGGGAGGGGCTTGGGCGAGGTCAGGGGGGCCTCTCCGCAGTCCTCCTGGCTGCCCTCCTCCCCTGGCATGCCACTCACACCCCCACTCCAGGAGGCAGCCATGTCCAGACAGGCTGTCCTCCTCCTGAACTCCACCTGGCTTTGAGCTCATCCTCCCCGGGCACTTCTGGCTGATGGCTCCCCACTCTCCAGCAGATGTGCTTTAGCGGGAGGTGGCCAGGATGCTGCACCTGTGCTGAGCCCCAGGGATTCTGAGCTCCAGAGACACTACAAGGGCAGCAGAGCCTTAACCCAAAGAGGCAAGAGCCCAGACATTTCAGGAAGCTTGGAGGGCAGAAAGGGAAAGTCCTTTTGAGGAGAGGGCCTGCAGCTGAACCTCTCATGCAGGCCACTGGGTAGGTGCGCACCCAGCTTCTCAGAAGGTCAGTCCCCACCCTGCACAGCTGCCAGAAGCTAGCCAGATGGGAAGGTGGCCAGGAGCCTGGTCTGACACCCCGATGCACAGGGCCTGGGCCAGAGGCAGATGCTCCCATCTACATAAGCACACACACAGGTAAACACAAACAGAGAAAGGTGCACATGCACTGACATACACACATGTGAAATCACACAGGCATGTCGGGATGTCACATATACATGCACACGTGTAAGCACCCAGGCAAGTGCAGATACATTCATATATATGATCACACACACACACATGCACACACACAGCTGCTTCTGCTATACATGAGCTGCTGTGAGCTGTTTTGTTTTGTTGTTGTTGTTGTTTGAGACGGAGTTTTGCTCTGGCCCAGGCTAGAGAGAAGTGGCGTGATCTTGGCTCACTGCAACCTCTGGCCTCTGAAGACAGGACACTTCTGTCTCAGCCTCGCAAGTAGCTGGGATTATAAGCACCCGCCACCACGTCCGGCTAATTTTTGTATTTTTAGTAGAGATGGGGTTTCGCCATGTTGGCCAGGCTGGTCTCGAACTCCTGACCTCAGGTGATCGACCCGCCTTGGCCTCCCAAAGTGCTGGGATTATAGGCGTGAGCCATTGTGACTGGCCGAGCTGTTTTCTGCTCCTTGAGTTAAAGGATTCATCCACTAGAATTGGCCACCTTAAAGCCATATTATATTGTGGTGGACTTGTCTTAAATGGAATTTCTTGCTTCTTCTTAAATGTATAATTCCTCTCAATTGAATATAAATTTCTTCATTTCTCTTCATTGACTTTCAAAGGGCTTCTTCCTTTTGATATATAAAGTTTAGCCTTGTCCGAGAGATCTGGGATTTCCCTTACGTTACAGATTATTTTGTAAACAGAACACCCAGGCCCCTGCCCTCAGTCCTGGCTGGAGGTAAAACATTAAAAAGAGATTTTAAAGCAAGGCCCTTTACTCCCTTCCTTCCTGGTTTGCGGCCGGGGCACAGGGCAGCTCTGCTCCATCCACCCTTTGTCCCTGTGCTCTGGGCTTGGACCAAAACCTAAACACAGCGTGGGTCGTGGCAGCAGCTGACCGCCTGGGGCAAAGTTTAACACAGGCCATACAAACAGCCCAGAGCCTGGATGCTAGAACCAAGCCTTGCTTTACTCTGTCACTCAGGAAGTGTGCTCTACGCAGGCTCTTTAGTGAGGCTCTTGGAGGAAGTGTTGAAACACAGCTCTATTCATACATGTCTTTAAACAACTTTCACTAGCTCTGTAGCCAAAGGACTGGGCCTGCCAGGTTCCCGGCCTCTTGCTGGGGCACAGTGAGGTTGGGGAAGGAGCACAGCACAGAGCCTCCTGAGCCTCGGCTCGGCTCTCCCCGACCCCCGGCTCGGCTCTCCCCCACCCCCGGCTCGGCTCTCTCTGACTCCCGGCTTGGCTCTCCCCAACCTCCGGCTCGGGTCTCTCTGACCCCCGGCTCAGCTCTTCCCCACCCGCCAGGCCGATTTCCCCAAAGCCAGCGTCTGTCAGAAAATCACCCTTAAAGTTTTTCCTGCAGGTGGCCTGTGACTTGCAGAAGCTCACAAAAATCTCTCTTAAAGCCCTTTTTTTTGTTGTTTTGTTTTGTTTTGTTTTGAGACAGAGTCTTACTTTAACGCCCCGGCTGGAGTGCAGTGGTGTGATCTCGGCTCACTGCAACCTCCTCCACCTCCCGGACTCAAGTGATTCTCCTGCCTCAGCCCCCAGAGTAGCCGGGATTACAGGCAGCCTGTGACCACACCCGGCTAAATTTTTGTATTTTTAGTAGAGATGGGGTTTCATTATATTGGTTGGACAAGCTGGTCTCAAACTCCTGACCTCAGGTGATCCACCTGCCTTGGCCTCCCAAAGTGCTGGGATTATAGGCATGAACCACTGCGCCCGGCCTACAGTCCTTTTAAGAGGACAACCTGGGGTTTCCAGATAATCCTAGCCCCACACACAGGCATGTCCTAGGGTCCACACCTGGTCAGTGGGAATAACAGGCAGCCGTGGGCTGGACTCCCAGCCCCCTAGCAGGGTCCAGTGGGCCAGGGAGCCTCTGCTTTGGTTTGCGGTGCGTGGTCTGTGCCCGCCTGTGTTCAGCGTTTGAAGGCAGAGGAGCGGGCCATGATGGGCAGAGCCGACGTCCAGGCTCCACGGTAGGGCCGTCCTGCTGCTGTCTGCAGACCTCTCAGCTTGAGGCCCCA